>NC_056728.1:1570268001-1570400528 GCF_019279795.1 Protopterus annectens | reverse complement strand
ATTAATTGTCATACGATACAGCCATGAGCCATCACTAATCAATATATGTTTAAATGTAATTTTTATGTATAATCTCAATACAAATTAAGCTGTAATTATATCATAGTGCACAAATCACATAAAATTTAAATAGTAATAGTTATGTATAAGTACCAAAAAAGGAGTACTAATGATGATTACCTCAAATCTAACCACCCTTTGTGGAGACAGGGAGGTGAGGAATCTTCATGTCTTACCTATCTGCTTGTTTCAGAATAAATTTAACCATAACCCCCTCCCAGAATAAGAATGATATTTTTGCAATTTCTACATACATGCCCTTTGGCACAGTACATCATTATTGAGAAAGCCATCTCATATCTGTTAAGATTAATGTATTATTCTTCTTCTCTGAGAAGCAGCTGTCTGATATGCTGTTCAAGGTATTTGAATATGATGAACACTTTCACTACTTGGTAACCCACTACTATCCTGAAAAATACTGCTGTAGCTCTATGCTGTTTACCTACTACCAGTAGAACACAGCCTTCTACATGGCCTCATTTTTATCACACTGACAAAGGTATAAAAGTTCTAGTTGTGAGGTCCTGCATTACAAGCGAAGGTCTGACAAAAGCAGTCCTCCCTAATCTCTCAGATGACTTAACCTATCCCATGTTGCCATTCTTTATTTCCATTCCCATATAAAGTCAGACATCAAGTTCTTCAAGAATTCAAAGAATTATATTGACGTAGAGGCAGAGGTATGAGGTGTACATGTGTAGAATAACTGAGAAAAAGTCAAAACCAATAAACACAATAAATTCAAAGGCTGGGGAAAAAAGCGAACCAGTCCAGAAATAGCTCACGCAGCAACTTTATTCAAAGTAAAACAAGGCAAATATCATCCATGTGCAGAATAAATATGTCATACATGTGAATGTACATACATAGGTAGCATGAACATTTGCAATGCATGCACTTTCTGGTGATGTTCTATCATAAGTACTGTCCACTGGCTACAATCAGCTTTTAGCTTCAACAGTAAGCCAGCATCCATATTTTATATATACCTCTCTACTAAACCGATCATAAAGATTCTTAAATATTTCAAATTCTGATTTTTCACAAATAAAGAAAATCTCTGATGACATGCTCTGGGGGGATACAGTATAAGACTATTTCTTTTGTTTTATTTTTAGTAAATTTCTTATACAGAGAAGTTGCTAAAAGCATTTGGGACCCCAAACGGTTTCCCTAAATCTCTTTTTCAGGGATGCCTAAGTATACTACCATATCATCTGCAAACACAGAAAGATGTGCTTGTTGGTTATCTGCATTATACAGTTCTAGCTGAAACATTTATATGTTTGCTGTTAAATGCAGTGGTATAGCAGACTTAATTTTTGCCAGGATCGATGGTAAACTGCAAGTATTAAAGAAATAAAAGTCTCTGGAAACACCATTCTTTTTGGTATTTTTCACAAAATATAGGTGCTCCACCTTATCAAATACTTGCACTACATCTAAACTTACAATAATTAAATGCTTTGTGGTGTCTCCTATGTCATACAACAATGGCATTGTTTTTTTAAGGAACTGACAAAAGGTTACCCCCTCAACAAACCACACCAGTTACCAAATATAAACTAACATTTAATGAAGAAAGTAAAAACGGTAACACCTAGACTGCATCAATCATTCATTTTAATAAAAAAATAATTTGCCACACTCCACAATATCCACAAAACACAACTCCCAGAAAACAATACTGCCCCTCTGATTATGCACCCATAGAAATGAAATTATTTCATAGCAGAATGAAACAATAAAACATTGACTGTAGCTAATCAATGTACAAATTTCATTATGAGTAAATCAGACACACCATTGTGTCTAAACTCAGTAAAATACAATTAATGATATACAAACAAATATGAAATAAACATTTTCATACTACTAAAAAATCAAAATGTTAATTCACACTAAAACATTAAGAAGTACTTTGAAACAATAATGCATGACTATCCACAGGAGAAACCATTCATAAAACAATGCAAGTTATTTAAAATCCCAGTCAATGGAAACTTATTCAAGTAAATTAGTATACTGAAATCAATGGAAAACTGTAATGTGACCAAAACAAAACAGTAAAATTATGTACTCACTGATGATTTATTCCATAAAACTACAATAAAAGAGATTTCACATATCACACATCAGGCAATCAGGCAATCAGGCACCATATATTCCATATACATACCTATCTACATAATATATATACACACACACACACACACACACACACACACATACACACACACACTCACACACACACACACACACACACACACACATATATATATATATATATATATATATATATATATATATATATATATACGTCTATACACACACACACACACACACACACACACACATATATATATATATATATATATATATATACATATATATATATATATACGGGTCTACTTTCAAATCACAAAAGTTTACATTACCGAAGAATATGGAATATCGAGACCAGAATATCAACTACTGAAAATCCTGAAACTGCAGAATATCAAGTCGGAGAATACCAAATCTGTGAAGGCAGATACTGTGTTCTGATTGAGTAGTGTGGTATCCATTTAAGAAGTGGTGCATTTTAGTTAATATACATGTCAGATGCTATGTATACTGACGAAGTTCATTTTTCAGGTTATTTTTTAAAAGTTGTGAAGTAAAGGGTAAGGAAGGTTTTATTGTTGAGTGTAGGATTTGTGTGTTTGTTAGTTAATTGTGTTAGTGTTGTTTGCAGTGCCTGGATAAGTGAGTGGAAGTGGATGTGTTTGTGTTGGCAGGATGTAGCTGTTTAGGTAAGCAGGAGGTACATGTGTTTGAAGGTGTTTGTATATGTGTTATGGAGATTGTGGTACAGTGGGGATTAGGATATTTACCTTTCCTCCACTATAGTTCGATCTTAGAGTTAGTATATTAAATTTGCAGGGGAGTGGGGGATGCAGCCTCACACATAGAGGGTGTATGGGGACTTGCCCCACTGCTTAAATGTAGTGAAGTTGGCAGTGGTTTATTTTGTATTTTTTGGTTTGTGTTTTGTGATGTAGGGTTGAAGGTTTGTTTGGATTGTGTTTTTCAATATTTTGGAATCAATATTATGCACGTTCGGTATATTATAGTTTCATGGTTATGATTTTTCCTTTAGTAATGAAAGCTTTCATGATTTGAAAGTAGACCCATATACATACATATATATATATATATATATATATATATATATATATATATATAAAAACAGTACATGCATATGTGTGTGAGAGAGAGCAAGAGAAAGAGAGAATCCTAATCAAAATTTTTCCCCATGCTTTCATATTTGCACATTAATACCAGAAGTTACTTTAGTATACAGAAGGATTAAAAAAACACACATATCTGAAAATAATTTGTTTAGAAAACACCCTCACAGAATACTGAAAGGTGATTGTTTTAAGAATGATAATGCCCCTTAAAGCTCAATTGTTTGAAAGAAAAGACAGCAACACATTGTATTCTGTTCTAATACTGTTTCACATGTGTGATAATACTATAGCTACCACTTAAAAAACAAACATAAGTTAAAAAAAAATCTCAGTATTTGTTCAACATCTCCATTATTAAGAATCAGTCATAAATATGTAAATATGCACAACATTTCTGATTAATAATAAAATGAAAACAAGGTAACATGATATCTGAATATGGCACTAAGTACACAATGAATAAGTACTCAATTAGGTATTAAAAGTGTGGAAATATTGCATTGCTCAAAATCATTTATAACAGCAAATAAATTACAATGTGGCCGAGAGGATCTGATTTTTTTTTTCACCATACAATTTCTCAATGTCTTATAAGCAGCTACGGATCCACAGGACACATGCAGAGTTTACACATTTAACTGTAGGGTATCTCTTGTAGATTAAATCTAAAATCAGTCATCAACATTTTCTTTCTCACTGACAATGTCATGCTGTCTTTTTTTATCAGTTCAATGCCGAATGTTGTTTTTCAGAATACATTAATGTCCTGTAAGCATCTTACTACTCTGCCATTATGAAGTGTAAATCACAATGTCACACCTCAGCTAGAAAAACAAAAGAGTTTCCAATTATCTGCATGCATTAATATATGCCAAGCAATTCAATGTTACTTCATTTTTATTTACCGACATAAGCAAGGCAGCCTAATCAGACATTACCACAGAAGTGTGCTTGATATTGTAGAATAATGCTGTTTATTGAGGTGTTCATCAAGATCTATAATGCCACATTGCTGTGTTAAGTATCACAGAAGTTTTACTGCAAAGCATCTCATTGCCCATTCATTGTTTATTGGGGTTGGTTACCAACAAAATACTAGAAAGGAGCTGCATAGTAAATTATCACTGCTATCATAATGGCAACAGATGCACTATGGATGGTTATGTGACTGTTGTGACAGGCCACAGTAGGGTGACATACCTCATGTAATGTCTTCTCAATCACAATGAAACAACTCATAGCTGCAGTACAGACACTGACGGCAAGCTGCAGAAGGCCAGCACATCAAAATGCCAACTCAGTTCATCATATAGATAGGGAAGTAAAGGGAGAAATTATAGGAAATCCAGAAAGGGGGAAAAACCAAGCAGTGGAATACACATAAGGGTAACCTGAAGGAAAGATAGATAGGAGGTAATTCGTTCCATGGCTATGCATATTAGACTTGTCACACTGATGGGTCTGTAGTTCCTGGAGTAGGTTAGTGGGCCATCCTTATGATGAGGGATGACCATTGCAGCCTCCATTCATTTGGCATCTAACCTGTTTTGAGGCTGTAGTTGAGGAGTGCCTCAAGTGGCCCTTCTTGGTAAGATAGGAATATTGCAAGGCCCCACTGAAGTAGCCACAGTAAGATTACAATTTAAAATGAATTCAAATGTAGAACACAACACCACAGCAAACCAATAAAAAGCAAATGGCAAAGAGCAGTATTAAATCCAAACAGACTTTCAGTTGGACACAGGTGAGCACTTTCACAATAAAATCGCTTCTTCAGACCACACAAAAAACCAGCAACATCTCAGATATTTAAAATACAATCAATTAAATATCTACCAATAAAAAGCATGCAGATACAATAGCCATAAAAATTTTAAAGGCACAGCTTTCATTTAAGGCAGAAACCATAGAAGGCTATTGCCATAAAGACAAACATAGCAAAATACCTATTTAAAAAGCTTTCTTTCTTTCAGAACTGGTTTAAGAGGTACTGATTCATTCAAGCCTGCACCTCTATGTGCTGATAATTTGAGACTCCATCTTAATTCTTTCCCTTCTGTGACGTTAGTTATATCACCCAACCTAAAACTTTCATAAATTACTTCTACTGCCATAAACTTGAACCACTGGTTAGTGCCTTTCTCTAGAATGTGTTTAGCTAAGGCACTATAACTATGGCCCTTATTAGCACAATAGTAATGGTCTCTAATTCATTCCTTAAGTTGCCTATTTGTTGTTCCTATATAAAATTTTGAATAAGTCACACACTGTGCTAGGTAAACTAAGTTTTCAGTGTCACAATTAGCTTTAACTTTGAAAACATAATGATTACCATTGTCTGGTTGAATAAATGTATTAGATACATCAATGTATTTACAAAAAGTGCATTTGCCACAGATAGAGGTGCCAGAACTAGTTGTTCTAATACTAGGTTGCCTTAGCTTACTTGTATTAGGAAAACAGAGCTGTCTTTTCAATGATTTTTTATTTTTATAAACAAATTTGGAACTGCACTGACAAAGTCACATAGAGTAGAATCAGAAGATAAAATATACCAATTTTTTGTGATAATATTTTTTATAGCTTTACTGTCAGTACAAAAAGTCATTCAATAAGCTACATTTCTATAACAATTATTATGAGCAGTCTTTCTTATGTTTGCTTTACATGAAAAAAACAGACATCCGCTACTTTGTTTGTCTGACTTAACCCTCTAATATGCTTTACTAACTTCAAGAGGTTTATAACCACGTTCTAGAAATTCCATACTGTGGAACACGTAGTTGTTTCAAATTCTTGTTCCTGGTCATGAAGTCTAGTAACTCTTAAAAGTTGACCTCTTACCACATTTTCAAAAATGTGGTGGATGCATACTATTACATAAAAGATAACTATGTGTATAACATGGTTTTCTATATCTCTTAGTATGCAGCTTTCCATCTATACCCTTATACAGGGTTACATCAAGGAAATCTATGTGAGTGCAAGTGCTCCGGTACTCGGTGAGTACCTGAGTGTTTTCTGTATGATTTATTATAGCAGTAACCCACACCTGGGTGTGGGTAATGCTGGATTTACCCACAGTTGGTGTGGTTTGGTCACGAGGGCAAAGCCCGAGTGGTCAAACAAAGACAACCGTAGGTAAATCCAGCATTAACCACACCCAGAAGTGGGTTATTGCTATTATACAATGACATTATTTAAGAAAAAAAAACTTACTTTTCTTAAATAATGGCATTGTATAATGCTTCCTTGCTGCCCTTCCGCAGCTGTCTGGTATTCTTAGGCAGTTCTGATGTACTGCACATGCGTATGCTTGCGCAGTACATCAGAGCTGTGGGTGGAAGCAACTGAGAAAGCAAGATCTCCATTGATTTTTACAAAGTGTCTCGCTATGTTAAAGGAGTTTAACATAGCGAGACAGCTTTAAAAAAAGCAACAGAGATTTAACATAGTGAGACAGTTTTAAAAAAAGCAACGGAGAAAGGAAGATCTCCGTTACTTTTTTAAAGCTGTCTCGTTATGTTAAACTCCTTTAACATAGCAAGACAGTGTCTAAACAGCAATGGAGATCTTGCGTTCTCTGTTGCTGTAAAAAAAGACTTATATTTATGGAAAAAGTCCGGGCGACTGGACCTTTTTCCATTAGTATAAGTCTGATTTACAATGTGCATGCTGACCAATCAGAGTGTACATTTTGGAATATTAATGGGGGGTTCGTTGTATAATGTAAATGTTATCTTGTTAACTGTTTGTTTAATTGCAAATGATAATTTCTTAACTGTTTTTATGTAAAATTTAAAAACTCACTGTGGAGCTTTTCTCCCCGGGTCTCCACTGAAAACGAGCCAAACGCTCAGCTGGACTAACCCGGTTAACAAATGTAAAATAAAATAAAATAAGAATGTTTCATCGTGAACTTAACCAAGGAGGTACTTGTATTTATAGCACTTGGGAAAATTATTTAAACTTTCAAGGTCTCCTTTCCAAAAAATATATGTCATCGCCAAAACGCTGATAAAATTTTACATGCCCATTAAACTGTTCAGCATTTAAGATTTTTGCATTTTCCCAGTATGCCATGACCATATTGGCATAGTTATTGGCACACAAAGTGCCCATAGCTACACCAGAGGTCTGCAGGTAATATTGCTTCTCAAACAAAAAAAAATTATATTTTAGTACCAGCTCTATAAGATAATGGATAAACTCTATTTTTTCATCAGTGAGAGAGCCTTCTTCTTTAAGAATTTTTTTTTACATAGGAAAGACCTATTTGGTTAGGTATAACCATAAACAGAGACGTAACATCTAACATTATCATAATCTCGGTACCAGTTTCAACATAATTCTCAAGAAAAGAGTAGAAATCACTTAAGAATGTTCTGTATCATGTAAAACAATGGCATACTTATCTAAAATGGGTCTTAGATGTCTTTCTACATATAAGAACGCCGGTTCGGTTAACCATCCACCTTCAGCTACTATAGGTCTAAAAGCTGGAGTTACAAGATTTTTATGTATTTTTGGCAAGCCATTCAGTGTGGGTACAGTAGGATGTTCTACTATAAGATACTGGAACAGATCTTTAAAAATAACTGTTTCCTCAAAGCAGTTGACAAGAGACTTGGTGAACCTTTTGATTAACCTTTGTACAGAATAAAGTTCTATACTAATGTATGTGTTATCATCTCTAAGCATGGTATTCATAGTAGTAACATAATACTCTTTAGCTAACACAACAAAGGAATTGCCTTTATCGGCTGGTCATATTACAATGTCACTATATCTCTACAAATTTTCATGTGCTTGTCTTTCATTTTTATTTGTTATAAAACTTATTTTGTTTATACTCACTGTTAGCTTCAAAAAGATTATAAATCTGTTGTTCACATACATTTGAAAAAACTTCCAATGTAGACGACAATGTTGGACAGAAAGCACTTGGCTTTTTATAGTTACATACAATTTCATGTGACACAGAAAAACTAAACCGCTCTTTTAAGAGCTATTTTTTGTACAAATAATTTCAGCTCCATAATATTGTCACCTAGATCAGCCCTTTGAGAAGGAATAAAAGACAAACCTTTTTTTAAGTAAAGAAAGTTCAGATTCTGTCAACTGTCTCTGTGACAAGTTCCATACTAGTTGTTTGTTATATTCCACATTTTCTTTTGAGTTTGTGGTTCTCGATCCTGAAAGGAGTTCTTTCTCTTGAATTTCTTTCCTTCGATGTTCACATCTTTGTATTACTTGCGTTGGAATTTGCAAGGTAAAAGAAGACTAATAAAAAACAGATTCACTAGTAATGTTCAGTGTTTTAGGCCATAGTACCTGTTCCAGAGAAGGAGCAGCTCTTCTAAATTGCTGCTCAGTTGGGGGAGGGACCACCAAAGGTGTGCTATATGTAGAGGTATTAGCATTAGGTGAAGAAACAGCACATTCGTGCACCACTGTTGAAGCATTAACAGAACCATTATTATGAGTAATAGAGAACACTTCCTCTGAGTTAGTAGCTTTAGAAATTCTAGGTTTTACTGGCTCTTTACACTGTTCTTTTGGCCAAGCAAACACATTTTGTTGTTGGAAATCAACAATGTCTCTGTGAAGTTTTTTCTTTTTTTGAGCTAATAACTTAATTTCATACAGGTGTAATTGTTCAATTAACTCACTCATGCGAAGATCAACTTGTACATCAAATTTTAAGGCTATACAGTTGTTTTTGTAACTTGTTGATATCTTCACAAATTTGTTGCTCTAAAGTTACAAAAAAAGTCAATGAGCAACTTAATATAAGAAAAACTTGTCTCTAAATTAATTTTGCTAAAAGTTCAGAGTAAGTTGTTCCATATGAGGGCATATTCAACACCCTTAGCCCTCTAGGAACAACTTTCAGCACACAGCAGGCTTCAAAATGCAATCTCTGACACTGAAGTCTCTTTAACTTATATAGCTGATTTTCCAAATGTTTATACAAGTCTTTCATACGTGCACTTTCATTATGCTCAGTTATTAAACTGTGTGCAGAATCACATATTCTCAGTTAACAAAGGATTGCATTGTATATTTAAAAAGCTTTGTAGTTGCCTCTTTTGACTAAAGTTGCTAATAGAATCAGCATGTGGCATGGTTTCTGCATTTATGGTCATACTTTCGGCCATGTCAGTCAGCAACAGCACAAGACAGCAAAGAAATATGGTAAAACAAGTCCTGCTGACTGCAAAGCTGTGTTCAACCACGAACCAAGTAAAATGAACAAAAATGTAGAACACAGCACCACAGCAAACCAATAAAAAGCAAATGGCAAACAGCAGTATAAAATCCAAACAGACTTTTATTCAAACACAGATGAGTGCTTTCACAATAAAATCGTTTCTTCAGACCATACAAAAAAATCAGCAACATCTCAGATATTTAAAATACAATCAATTAAATATCTACCAATAAAAAACATGCAGATACAATAGCCATAAAAAATGTACAGGCACAGCTTTCATTTAAGGCAGAAACCATAGAAGGCTATTGCCATAAAGACAAACATAGCAAAATGCCTATTAAAAAAGCTTTATTTCTTTCAGAGCTGGCTTAAGAGGTACTGATTCATTCAAGCCTGCACCTCTATGATAATTTCAGAATCCATCTTAATTCTTTCCCTTCTGTGATGTTAGTTATATCACCCAACCTAAAACTTTCATAAATTACTTCTACTGCCATAAACTTGATCCACTGGTTAGTGCCTTTCTCTAGAATGTGTTTAGCTAAGGCACTATAACTATGGCCCTCATTAACACAATAGTAATGGTCCCTAATTCGTTCCTTAAAGGGACAATCCTAGTGTTGAAAATTCTGGTCCATGTTAAAGCTGACAAAAGCAACACCCACTTTAACTATGTCATGTTTATTCCCACCCACAGTGTCAACTTACTGGGAATATCTTGTAAATCAGCAGTTCCAGTGTCCTTTTAGTTCCCTGTGTGAACTACAGTTTGGTTCTGTGTTCCTATTAGATTTAAATAACCATGCACTTAAAAGTTTTTTACTTTTATCCTGCCATTTTCTGCACCATCTTTTTTATTCATATCCTCTCCTATGAAATACTGTCATTATCAACTTCTAAATTATCTTATTCACTGCGGATCCTGAGCCATTGCTGTTTTTTTTCTCTGCCGATATTGCCTGTAACCCGTTTTAGTACATAAATGAGTAGAGTTGTAAGTAAAACAGTATACCTTTACCAAACAATTAAACTGAATGATACCAAAACAAATGCTAACAAAGTAGCAGCGATCAACTATACTCATAAAATCACTGCCCGGTTTCTGTGTAATGTTGCCATGACAACGCTTGCAGGTCAAACCAGGGAGACAAGGACTTGCGAGTATGTTAACTCTTGTAAAATTAAGTCTGTAGCATTGTACCAATTTTTAGTGCATCTAACTTCTCAACTTCTATGCTACACAATTTCAGACAAAGCCAAGAATACTTTCCTGAGAAAAGGTCCAAACTCTAGGTCAGTTTTTAAACAATAGTCCAATTCATTTAAAAACTGCTAATAAAGCATTGGGTTTTGCTTCAATTTACTCTTTATGAGCAACAAGCTTTGTGAAACTATCATCTGGCATAATACTAGAAAAAATCAAACATTTAAGAAGGGCTTGGCTAATGTTAAACTGAAGATGCAAAAATCTGGATAGCTGATAAGAAAAACAGCTTTAATTAGTTGCCGTTACCGCAACCGCATATTACCGATCGCATTAACTTATTTATTAGACCAAATTCTGCATTTCCTAGGATCAGCAGAGGTAATGAATAATGCTTATTTATTGTTTTATCTCTTTTAAATAGTAAAACAAATCAAAGTATGATCGGAGAAGGCAACTGATCTGTTCTTTTTATATATAATCAGTAAAACAAATACAAGCCAAGATTGTTGCTATGCAATTTTTAAATCTGGGGCTACGGATCCAACCAAGTTACTTAATGCTATTTATTTATTTTATTATTTTCCTGTAACTCCAGATCCAGAAGTGAATTGAGAACTCCAAGTGGCTACTGACTGCATGATGGCAATACAGTATATAACTGTTGTTGCAGAGAAGACCAGACCATGCCTTTCAACTGTCCAGATGTTTAATGTCCAGACTTTTGCCTCATATTTTTGGTCTGTTCTTCATAAAATGTGTGGTTTTCTGCATTTTTATGGCAAAACAGTGAGGACTCAGTTCCATAAATAATGACAGGCATTTGAGTTTCAGTCTTCATATCCTTCAAAAAATGCGTGGTAACACAAGACATTTTATTATAGCAACTTTCTAAGTTTATAACAGCAAGTCACTTAACCAAACACTGATGATGCAGTAGATGCAACATTTTGTTCTGTATATCCGACTGCAGGAGCAGCCTTAGGTCAACTGGTGCCCTAGGCAAAATGGCTACATGACGCCCCCCTCACACCACCTGGTGCCCCCACCCTGGTCTACCTACACCAAATAAATACTGGAAAAGTGCCCCTGCTATAGCAGCGCCCTAGGAGGCTGCCTAGTTGTCCTATGCCTAAGGCCGGCTATGTATCAAAGACAATTCCATATTATCAATGCTTTCATCATGGATAATTTTATAACAGTGCAGAAATCATCAAGGGTGGCATAGCTGAGGGGGATGTGGGCATGAGTAACCATGTGGAAGCTAAATGAAAATCCAGACTTACTTATACCAATGTTGGGATTGCCTTTTCTCAGAATATTCCCTTTTATCCGATGTATGGCAATTTCTCAGTTGGTATTCATAAGTTCACTAGTTTGGGAGGCTTGCAAAAGTTAAGTTTAAAGGAGAAAATTGATATTCAGTGTCCACTCTTCTATATTTTTGATGACCAGGGAACATTTCAGTATAGAGCTGAGGCATGTTTCTAATTTTCTTCAGGATTTTTGGGTCAGTTGAGTACGCTCAAGTGAAAAGCTAGGGAAAATTTTAGTGCAATCTTTCATTTTTTTTAATGATTTAGGCAACATTCTTGATGTTTTCCAGTTTTAACTTTATATACTAATTATTGCTGATGACAGTCTGCTTCCAAATTCGGATGTTTTGTGAAAGGGTGACTTCTTACTGAAGGCCTTGGTAGGGTAAATGGCCTTCTTTCTTGTATAGATACTAAGTAGATTTTTGAGGGGTCATTTGGAAAACATCAGTTTTACAGAACAAAATAATTGGTGATGGAGCACTGAGGAATATGTTTGTACCAATACCATTGATTATTACAGGTAAATGTACTTTTTTTAATTTTTTGAGAAATTTTTACTTAAACTGATTTCAGCTGCTGTTTTGGTTGAACATATCAAAGACAAAATAAATAGGAATAATGTATTTACTAAACTTTCTGTTGCTATGTTTTATTTATTATTTGATATCACATTTGAAAACCGTGTAAATACATTGCCTAAATATATTTTTTAGACATCACCTTGGCCATTACTGCAGAGGGCAATAAATGGAACAACAATCAGTAATTAATATTGTTCAGTAAAAAAATTGGTAGCATCACTACTAAAGCATTTTTAACAGATGGTTTACTATATTTAGTTAAGAAGGTAGCATGTTAATAAATTATAGAGGGTATATATTATAAACGAAGATGATAACACCTGAAAAAAAGGATATGTTAATAGCCGTGTAAGGTCCAATATAGGGGAAATACTGAGTTCTGTTTATTTTATTCTTTTTTTTATTTGTTAACCAGGATAGAGAATTTATTTATTTTATTTTACATTTGTTAACCGAGTAGTGTCCGGCTGGACAAGTAGCCCATTTTCTCTGGAGACACGGGGAGAAAAGTTCCATAACAATAGTACAAAAATGGTTACAAATATTTTACAAAGATTCACAAATAATACACACAAAGTTTAACAGTTGCCTACAATCACAAAAATCATTGACCCCAGTGGACCATTTCCTGGCTCAGCTCAGGGAATAAAGACATATAACTCACAAAGTCAAACACTATGAAGATAGTAAGTGCAAATCAAGTAAAGATGAATAAGTGATGAATTCAAACTTTATACTACAAATACAAAACAGACAAGTAAAATATTGGCAAACTCACTGTACATTTGATTATACAATAACTTTGTGTGGAAGGCAGCATTACATCTATTTTTCTAGAGATGATGAAAATGCAAAACCAGAACTGAAGACAGGTAAAAGTATAAAGATAACCAACAAGTCCTGAATATTTATTGTTGCAGAGTATGTGCAGCAGTGAGTTGGATTTGATTTTGGAGGAATAGCTCCTTGAAATGACCATGAATTCTCATAGTAGGTAAGCAAACTAGGACTTAAAGTAGGTACCTCTCAGTGGCTAGATACAGTGCTAAATTAGGTTCATAGGGGATTACTAGGTTAATGACCTCATGTGGCCTTTTTAAGCCTAAGCATTATTCCCAAATGTGTTTGACAAGTTGTGATACCTTAAGGTTATTTTTAATGGTATATGTAGGCTTGGACATTCGTGTTCAAGCATTTATAGGCTGCTTCAGTCTAGTAGAGAAATAGGTTCCTATTCTGATAGGTGTACACTAGGCTAATGATCCTTAGGGCTTTTATAAGTATAACCATGTGATCCAAATATATATCCCATGAGTCATTGTGCATTGGATGTTATTTTTAGGGGTGTATGTTAGATAGGAATTTTACTTAATGGCTGCCTCTTTCCATCAGAGATAAAGATGTCAGACCAGGGGGTGACTTTTTGATTTACCATCCACTGGTCCACTTTACACTTGAGTAGTGTTAGGGAAGAGCTCTGCTTCATGTGGATGGGAAGCCTGTTTCGGGGACTAGGAATTATTTGATATACATACCTGTCCCTCCAGCATGTCCTAGTTAAGTCATAAGCAAACTTTAAGTCTTTAGATCTAGTCATTCTGGTTATGTTTATTTTGCAGATATGCAAAAAGGTCCATCAGAGTGAGTTCAAAGGTGCCTGGTATACCAGCATAGATCATCTCTTAGCAGTTTATAGGAGATAGGGTTTGAGGTGATCTGTGTAGGACATTGCGTTTATGCCCTGTATTCTTTTTGTGAGGAGCCTCTGTGGACATTCCAGTTGTTGCATGTGCCTGGTCAGTTACATTCTAAAGAGGTGCTATAATCAATGATGGGTCTAATGAGGGCCAAAAACAGTGGCACAATGACATCCCTGGACCTAGATGCCATGCCCTTACTTATAAATTGAATGATATAGAAATGTTCTTTTCTACCCTAGTCACATCCATGTCAAAAGCCAGGTGTCTATCTAAATCCATCCCCAAATCCCAGACTACTAGGTCAACGCTTATAGGTATTTTATCAGTGAGACAGTTTTCAGGGAGCCTGACTTCATAAAAGGTACTACTCTGTACTTCTTGGCATTGAGTTTTAAGCTGTGGCTTTGGCACAGGTCATTTGCCTGTGTTAGATCTTCCTGTAAGATGTTAGTGTCTTGGGGGAATTCGGTGACTGCCACTGGTTTGCAATCATCTGCAAACTTGATCAACCAGAGGCCCTTAACACTGGCAATGAATTTCAAGATATAGATGGCTAAGAGGAGTGGACCCGACTCTGTCGTTGACCAGACTCTTTTTGGAAGTGGTATCCTCAATCCTAATTGGCAGCTGACTGTTATTTTCTCCTTGTTCAGCCTGGTGAGTGGAACATCAGTATATTGCACATTGGAGTCTCTTATGATTACTGTCCTTGGTAGTGCGTTGGTTTGTCTTATGGGCTTTGTAGATGAGGCTCCACTGCGTGTGGCTATATGAGTAGTGTTAGGTATTGTTTTGCTTGGGTGCTTTAGGGTTTGCTGAGGACATTTTTGTAGGAGGATTATCTGGGAGGCCTTTGCAGTTTGATAAGATTTTGTTTAAGAGTCTCAGCATAAGTTGGTCTATGTGTGAGGTGCAGACTGTGTGTGTGATGGGTGTAGCATGTGTGTTTTTGACAACCAACTTCTATGAGAATTTTTGCCTCAAGTGACATTGTGTGTGTGTGTGTGTGTGTGTGTGTGTGTGTGTGTGTGTGTGTGTATATATATATATATATATATATATATATATAATATTTATATATATATATATATATATATATATATATATATATATATATATATATATATATATATATATATATATATATATGGGTCTGTTTTGCATGATCGAAAATACGGTCCATCGAACCATATTTCTGATAATACACTACCACAAAAGTACATTATATTCAAAATGCACTTTCGCAGAACAAAAACAGTAAAATGTAAAAAAAAAAAAAAAAACATACCAAACTAAGCAGTATTATACAGGGGGGCAAGCCTCACTGCACACCCCCACTTTATTATTCTCACTTCAAGATCGCACTATAGTGGGGAAAAGGGAATATTCCCTTATCCCCACTGTATCACAATCTCAACAGGAGTTTCCTTAATTGTACATCAACAGTATATGTTGATGTACAATGGTACATGCAGACTGTGTGTATGAAAAGTGCATTTTCGACAAAATGCACTTTCGTTAAAGTGTGTTCGATAAATACAAATAGGACCTATATATATATATATATATATATATATATATATATATATATATATATATATATATATATAGCGGCCTACTTTGATTCACTGAAAACTCATTTCACTGAATTTCAATTCACCCTCAACAAAATTGTTGAAAGCGCAAATTACTGAATGCAAGTACTGTTAGGCAAATAAAACATATATGCCCTTTTCCCCACTGTAGTGCTATCCTGGAGTTAGTATATATATATATATATATATATATATATATATATATATATATATATATATTTAGGGGACACAACCCCCCACATTGGGGGGGGCAGCATAGCCCCACACCTCCTTAGCTTTTATATTTATGAATCTCATTTCACTGAAAGCTAACAATATAAAACCAAAAGTAGGTGGGGGGCTACACCTCCAACACCACCCAATGTGGGGGGCTCTGCCCCCCCACCCCCCAACTATATATACTAACTCTAGGATCACACGTTTAATTTGCCCAACAGTACTTACATTCAGTGAAATGAGTTTTCAGTTATTTGAGCTTTCAGCAATTTGGTAAGTGTTTCGAAATTCAGTAAAATTACTTTTTAGTGAATCAAAGTAGACCCATATATATATATATATATATATATATATATATATATATATATATATATATATATATATATATATATATATATATATATATATATATATATATATATATATATATATATATATATGCACACACACACAAACACACACGTGTTTCTTGCATTTCTTTAGAGATTAAATGGCTGTCAATGAACATGCGACAGTTACTACATTATCTCAAGATGCCCATATCCTCCAAATTGGTTGTGGAGAAATTGGAAAAGTGCATATCTGTGTCAAATCCTTTAGGTGAGTTACAAGGGTGTGGTGCATGATGGGTTATTAGAAGGCTACTAAGGCTGCTTTTGGGGCTACAGACTAGACTAGGCTATATATAATGCTAAATTCAAGGGGCAGTCCTGAACATGCAGGGTTCTGTTATGCCTTGGCCACCATTCTTCACTCGGAGATTCATAGGTGTTTACTAGGCTAATAACCACAAGGGCCTTTTTAAGCCTAGCCATGCATCCCAAATCTCTGACAAGTTCTGATACCCTTGATAACTGTAAGCATGGGCCTGGGAGATTTACAGGTTACCTGTTTGCATCAGAGACATAGGTGCCAAACCAGGGATGAATTTCTGGTTTCCCATCCAGTTTTCCAAGTTGCACTTGAATTGGATTAGGGAGGAATTCTGCTTCATATGATGGGGAGCCTGTTCCATAGACCGGGTAGTCTCTGGTATACATGCCTATCTCTCCAGCAGGTCCTATTTATAGCACAGGCAAGGTTTAAGTCTTTAGATGGGTAATTCTGGTATTGTTTGTTTTGTGGATATGCAGGAGGTACATCAGAATGGGGTCTGACAATGGCCTGTATGCTAGACATAGATCCCTCTCAAAAGCCTGTAGGAGACAGAATACAGGGATAAGGTCTTGAGGCGGTCTGCATAGGGCATAGTACTTACACCCTGTAGTCTTTCAGTGAGGAACCTCTGTGGACATTCCAGTTTTTGGATATGCCTGGTAAGGTACATACCAAAGGGGGAATTGTACTCAATGATAGGTCTGATGAATGCCGAATACAGTGGAACAATGACTTCCTTGGACTTAGATGCCTTACCTCTGTTTATAAGTTGCGCAACATAGAATGATTTCCTCACTATTGTAGACTCATGATGATCAAAGGCTAGATTACTATCTGTGTGTGTCCTTAAGTCCCTGACTACTGGGTCAACTCTAAGGGGTGTGTTGTCAATGTGATAGTTATCGGGGATGGATGACTTCCCGAAGGATAGTATAATGCATTTCTTGTTATTTAGTTTTAATCCATAACTCTGACACCAGTTGTTTGTCTGTGTCAACCCCTCCTGGAGAACATTTGTGTCAGTGTGAGATTCAATGACACCTCCTAATTTGCAATCATCTGCAAATTTAGTCAGTTAGAGACCACTGACATTTGCCTTGACTTCTGAGAAGTAAATGCCAGAAAGGAGCAGTCCAAGGACTGATCCCTAAGATACTCCACTTGTGACTGGCCTCTTTGTAGAGGTGGACTCCCCAGTTCTAGCTTCCTGGGTCCTGTCTGTGAGCCAGTTGTCTATCCACCTGGTGACATACGGGTTTGTACCTTACCTCTTGAGTTTGTCAACAATGCCCGAGTGGGGTATATTGTCAAATGCCTTGACCAGGTCAAGATAGGCAGTGTGAAAGATTTTGCCCTCATCCATTGCTTTGGTGACCTTCTTAGAGAAGTCCACCTGCAATTATCACTCCATGACATATTGTTTTATAATGGTTTATGCTGTGGGTGTGGGTATGGAAAGTGTCCAGTCTTTGTACATTACTACATTGTTGTACATAATTTGCTGGCTCCACTTAATTTTTGCCAGCTTAAACTATGCATTCTAATGTACAAATCTGTCTAATTTAAGTGACTTTGGAATGTGTGGTCTTGTTTCTGTTGCTTGTTATCTATAACTGAAGGACACTAGCCATGCAGTAGTAACCTACCTGGATTCCTAGTGAAAATATGCTGGTTTGCAAATTACTTTTAAAGTTGGCAGTCAGGCTGTATAGCCAGTGCACCTGTTAAGGGTGACTTAAAATTTTGGATGACAAAAATATCATCTGAATTTGCATACAAAATTAGTAATTCTTGTCATTTTTGTTGCTGACTACACTGACTAACATTTAATATGTACTTACATATTAAATAAGCTCTATAACATTAATAATGCCAAGTTTGCCATAAAATGGAATGCTGCATGGTAAGGAAAGCCACCATATATGTCATAGGTTCATAGGTTCGTACTAGGCTATCTGCCCTAGGGCATTTATAAGCCTAGCCAGAGTGTGTGTGGCTTTCACCACCCCTTAGGATGAGAATACTACGCCCTTTTAGGGTTTAGTTTACTGTGCCTCTGTCTAGTAGTGACACAGAGATGACCCCCGGGGTTTTAAGTAATTTACTATAGGCTTGTCTTCTTCATTTAGAGCTATGTGTTACAATTTGTTAATCACTTAAAGCTTCAGTTTTAACAAAACTTAGTTTTTCATCCAGAAAAAAGGAGGTCATTGTCCCACTGTACTCATCCCTCATTAGACCCATTATAGAGTACAACGCCCCGTTTGGTATGTACCTCACAAGACATCTGCAACAGCTAGAAAGGCCACAGAAATACCTCACTAAAAGAATCATAGTCTTAAAGCAGATGCCCTATGCTGACTATCTAAAAAAACTCCAACTATACTCTGTGGCATATCGTCTACTCAGAGGTGATCTCTGCTTAACATACAAGGCCATGTCAAACCCTGAGCTGTTGGACATGCTACACTTAAAGAAATCCCAATCCCTCAAAGACACACGCTCCAAGGATCTAAACCTTGTCATCACAATGAACAAACATGCTGGAGGGATAGGTTCCTGACCCAGAGAATCCCCATACTCTGGAATAGATTGCCCATACATGTCAAGCAGAGCATCTCCTTGACCCTCTTCAAAAGAAACCTTGACGATTGGATGGGAGATAGGAAATTCACCCCGTTTGTCACATCAGTCGCCCTGCTAGACAGGGGTCCAGGGAAGTAAATAGTGTGGGAAGAAATATCCAGGAAATTGTTATGGCTAGGCTTGTATAGGCCCTAGGGTGATAGCCTAGTTCCACTCTATGAAACTATGAACCTCTGCTAAAATGAGCCTCACAGTAGGTGGGAATGGAGGTTAAAATTTCTTCTTTCACCTTGATGTACAGAAAAGAGATGAAAATTGTTCCATTGTCCTTGATGAGACATTGGAGTCAAAGGTTCATTATGTGTGTCTGAGGGATTCCCTTACTATGAATACTTCTGTGAAGGGATTGCAATTTTAGTGCATAAGAAATGGTAAATATTGATCTGGTATGGCTTTGTAAGTGTTAAGGCATGTATTGGACATCCTACAGGATATCTGGATCAGTTGAGAGCCCACAGTCAGAGTGAAAACTTGGAGTTTAGTGCAGTCCCTTTATATGACTATTTGTGAAGAATGGGCTGTACCAATATGTGAAAGGTGAAATGGTCCTTTTGAATTATGTGCTAGGGATAATGTCTATTCTTTGCTATACATTTGCTGGTTAGGTTTTTGAGAAGGTGATTTGAACAATGCAATGTTTGTAGAAGACATTGTCTATCAAAGACTGAGGGAAGCAGATGCATTCCTGACAGCTGCTGGATGTTAACCGGTAAGTGCAGCTTTTTATTTTTGAGAGGCTGATGACTAAACTGTATCACTGAGTCTGATGTACTGTGTGTACATATTGATATAGGGGTTATGATTGTGTTTTTGGGATACTTTTGTCACAATGTTTTATGAGTACACAATGCAAATAGTACTGGTGTAATGTATTAGTTTACAAGTTTCTTTAAACTGTGGTGTGGGAGAAACAGTTATTGGCATGTTGACAGGCTTTGCTGGCTTTTTGGCTGACTTTGATTTTGTGTTTTTATTAAATATGTTATAGTGGATCAGTTTTTCTAACAGATAAGAAGTGATTATTTAAGCAATAACCAATGACGTGGTGTGGTATATTGAAGATTTACCCACAGCTGGTGTGGTTTAATCACAAGGGCGAAGCCCGAGTGATTAAATAAAGCCAACCGTGGGTAAATTTCAATATACCACAACCACAGAGTTGGGTATTGCTATTATACAATTACATTATTTAAGAAAAAAAACTTACTTTTCTTAAATACTGTCTTTGTATAACAGCGCATTACTGTTCTTCCGCTGGTTGTGGTACACTGCTTCCCTGTTTTGATGTAGTGAGCATGCTTATGGGACTTGCGTCCCACGCATACCCAGTACAGCAATGCTTTGAAATGGAAGCAATGGAGGAAAAAAAGTCTCCATTGCTCTGTTTGTTCTTTTTTTACTTTTTATTTGTTAAAAAAAGCTTTTAGCACTTTATACCAACAGAAAAAAGTCTGGGCAACCGGACCTTTTTCCATTGGTATATTGTGGGATTTACAACAGGCATGCTGGCCAATCAGTGTGCACGTTTTGGAATATTAATGGGGGGGTCATTGTATAATTTCTTATTTATATGTATGTGTGTACATAGAAATATGTATGCGTGTGCACAAAAGAAATGTTTCTGCAAATGTTTATACATGTCTGTGTGTCCAGCTGTCAGTATTTTCAAATCAGTCTGTTTTTGTTTGATGGTAATAGACAGGAAAGTGAATGATCAGCAATATCTTCCTAATGAGGTCCTTAACACATGTGCAGCACATAACATCATAGAAGCAATGGTAGACAAATGATCATGGGGGCCAGTCATGTTACAAGGACTTGCCACCTGGGACACTTAGGTTCCTAGTTGCATAATCTAAAATCATTAGCATTTACCAGTCTCAGCTTAGTTACACAGAGGTATAGCTCTCAATAAATCACGGCCAACTCTCAACAGAATTAGGGACACTTTTAAAATACTCTTTCTGTTAACTTGAGCCATTGACAGAATATGAGAATGTGAATAAATAGACATTTTCTGAAGTAAAAGTAGTCTATAACTGTAATTATTCTCATTATATATTAAGTGTAATTCACCATCTTTTCTCTAAAAGTCTCCAAATTTTGGAGGGATTAAAAGGGGCAGAGCTAAAATCTGAGTCAAAATTAGGGACATCCCAGAAAATCAGGGGCAGTTGAGAGGTATGCACAGAGGTGCCACTTCAGGTCTCAGGGTTTCTCAAACTCTTCAATTACATGGGCACACGAAGATGGAATCAGAGATAATCAACCTAAGCAGCGGAAGACACAGTTGTTGGCTGCTGTCTTGTGTTTATGATGTTTGTATGTAGAACTTCACAGGTATATCCACATGAATGAATATCATAACTGCAACCTGAATTTGTCTGGTAATGATGTAGGGAATTATTATTTTGTTACCCTGTTATTTATTGTCATGTCATCTCACATCCATTTCCCACATAAGGAATGAGACTTCTATAATGAGTTTTGGATGTAAGACTGTGTCAAAGGCTTTAGATAGATGAATGAACACAGACAAATCCTTTAGTTCTCTTTTGATTATTATTTGTAAACATAAATAGGGCAGTTATAGTGCCATGAAGGGATGAAAGCTGTGTTCATTTTGGATAGATGATTATAATTATTAAGGTAGTTAATTAGTTGTATGTGGATACCTTTTTCAGAATTTTTGAAAGAGGCGCTTAAGTTACCATCTTTATTAATTGGGATAATATAAGATGTTTATCAGACTTTCAAAGCATAGTTTTCAATTGTATAACATTTAATTAGTATGTGGATGGGGGTCTGCCAGGGCATCTGCTACCAATTTTAAATATTCAGCTGGTAAGTTATCAGTGCTAAGGCTGTTTGCTTTAGCTTAAGTAATAGCTTTCTAATGGTGGAAGTCTAAAAATTTTGAAGTGTGAAAGTCACTCTGTTATTGGCCAGTGAGTCTGGAGTGTGGAGATGATTATTTGAAATATATTTGATTAAATATTCCTAATAAACTATTCAAATGGATGGCTGACTTACATAACCTTTTCTGTACCCAAAACAGAAAAGTGTATGCATCCTTTAGAAAAAATATTGAGTATTGCAATTACCAAGATCTTTACTTAGGTGCTTTGAATGCCAAAGTTTAATGTATTTACTATTTGTTCACTGGGTAAGTGAACTGAGCTACTGAGCCTTTTCAGCCACAGCCCAAGATCAAAGAACAAAATATATCACTGTCTAGAGGTTTATAGATTTATATGTTTATAGATTAGTACTATGCTAACTGCCCTTGTAGGCCATTTTAAGCCTAGCTAGTGAGGACATTTTCTTTTCTGATAACTAATAGAGGGTATTTCCTTGGGAGCAACCAGACATGATGGGGAGGTGAAATTTCTGTTGAAGTTATCGGTCAGCTGATTTTCTATATCTTCTGGCTGGGTATAGGTGGTGACATCTACAACTAACTCTGCACATTGTTGGGTGTCACCCTTAAGATTGTAGACATAACTAAAACATGCCTTATAGTTATCCCTTGCTTGGGAGGCTATTTTTTCCTCAAAGCTGATTTTTGAAGACTTGACTAGTCCCCTGAGTTGCTTGTTTGGACTAATGAGAGAACCTTTGCCCTGTTGTGCACATCCTTTTCTACTTCTAAATAGGATTTGTTTTTCTTTCTTTTGTTGTGCAACCTATTTATACCAGGGGTCCACCAGGGTGGTTTGTTTTTGAAGTTTAACTTAGGTTTATTTTGGTGTGTTACTGCCATTTCTATACAGCTGCTTACATGGTTGGACAGAACTTTTGTGCACACCTCCTCACAGGTGTCCATATTTTCTGGGTTTGGGGGAGCTAGAAAATTAGGCATGCCATCACTTAATAGGAGGTTGTTAGCCTTAGAAATGTTTTTGAAAGTTCTAGGGCTGGATGGGATTTAGGTTTATATTTATTTCAAAGTAGACTGCTTTGTGATCTGATCTAATCAGTGAGGACAAAGTCTTTGAGTCTGCATGTTAGTGGTCATGTAACCTTTCCAGTTAATGAAGGGGTAGCTTAAATCAGCAATGAGTATGGTGTTGGGCTGAATGTTAAGAGATTATAGTACATTCAGCTATGAAGTATGATTTTTCTTCTGGATCATGGTGGTGGACCTGGAGATAGCAAGGATATGGTAAGGGATTTTACCTAATATTAGTTGGATCTGTTGGAGCTGACGTGTGTCATATTATTTGACTATTCTTAAGGTGTGCTTATCTTTTATGTAGATTGATACACCTCTACCTTTTGTCCTTTCATGTGCAATGGTTAGTCTGAATGTACAGAAGGCACTAAGCCGGTGTACTACCAGGGTGCTTTTCTTGGCTTTGAACCATGTTTCAGTAATTGCAGATACCATCATTCTCAATGGGGGTGGTGGAGTGCTTACAGGGAGTGTAGTTTCTTGTTGAGACTCCTAGCACTGAGCAGTAAAAACCTCAGCTTACCATAAGTAGATTTTGTTAAGTTGGAAGGCTTATCTGTTTGATAATGCCTACAAAAGGTAGTATGGGGTGGATTAATGATTTGGCCAATACCCAAAAGCATAGTGGTGAGAATTGCAGGCCAATCCTTGCAAAGCGGCATAGTCTGTCTAGCATGTTCTCTCAAGGTGACAAATATTGGACCCCCAGCAGCTAAGGCAATCATTTAAATCAATCAATTTCTGCTGGTATGGTGGAATCATCCTTGGAGAAGGTAGAATGCTGCTCAGTGCTAGGCTCATACCCACCTGCAACACATATTCTCAGAGCTCAGTCTTGTCTCTCGTCATATAGTCCAGGGAGGTACATCTCAGGTCATTAATGCCCACATACACTGTGATTAAGTCACACTGGTACTTGTGGTTTAGTGACCTGAGTGTTTGCATAATCTGGTGACTCCTGACCCCTGATAGACAACTAACTGTGACCTTCTCCTTATTCAGCTCGGTGATAATGACATCAGTGTGTCTCACAGTGGAGTCTCCTATGACCAGAATATCGGGTTGTGAGGTGTTTCACCGTATGAGCTGAATAGCTGAGACATTATGTGGAGTAGTTTTATGTGTTATGGTGGGAGTTGATTTGTTTATGTGCACGTGGAGTTGCTGAGGACAGCATCTGGGCAGCCTTTGCAGTTTGGGTAGGTTACAGGTAAGCACCTCTGCATATGTGGGTCTATGGGTCTGGTCCTTAATGTAGTCAGTGTTTTTTTGTGTGTGTGTGTGTGTGTGTGTGTGTGTGTGTGTGTGTGTGTGTGTGTGTGTGTGTGTGTGTGTGTGTGTGTGTGTCACTGACAACCTGCTTGGCAGCTTTTTTTTGTGTGTATGTGAGAATCTTGCCGCCAATGGCATTGTGTAAATACATTTCTCACATACTGTATTTGTCTGTTCCAGATTTAAGTGATTGTCAGTATTTATGAGGCAGTTGCTACATTGCCTCAGGATACTCATGTCCACGTAGCTTGCTGCAGAGATAGCAGGAAAGTGCATATCCATGGTTGCTGGACCATATTGTGTGTTTTATAAGGAAATAGAATGAGGGGTGTTTGCAACTAGAGGAGGTTTGGCTGCTTTAAGTAGTGTAATCTATAGCTACTGATATGGTGATGCTGCTCAGTGCACAAACCAGGTTCTCCTTGAGCAGCTAGGGATTATGGGAAATTTCAGAGACAGTTCTTATAGGGAAAAATAGAACTTCTAGGTGCTTTTGACAATATAGGACACCATGAAGTACAACGTCACTCAAAGGTGAGTTTTATATACAAGTTGAAAAAGCAACTTTTAAACTAGGTTTGCCCACAGGCCAATCAAATAAGTACACAATAAGCTTTCTACTAGCAATTCTCAGCTCAGATAGGTGAAATCAGCCCTCCCCTGCCATAAGAATGCAGAATTTACCATTAATTGAAAAACTCGGTAGTGTGGGTCAATAAAGGCTGTCTTCCTTGTAATATTGCTGTATTCAACACAACCAGAAACTCCAAAAATTCAACCAGATCCTCTTTATTGTTACTTCGACAAAGACAGATTTAGCGCTTTCATCTCCAAAAACCGGAGACCTCATCAGAATCAGTTAAACAACAAACCCACCCTATCTTATATAATTTAACATTCTTAATGTAAAATTGACTAGTTTGAAGCACATGCGGTAGGGAACCACAAAATAGATGCCTAAAAGATCGACTAAAAGAGATACAATGTATTTACAGCACTTAAATTTCAGAACAGCAGTCCTTACAGCAGTGGAAAAATGCAAGTTAAAATCTAAACAAGTGCAAGAAAATTAATAATTAGCACAGGAACCCTCAATACTGCAGTGATAACAGGTAGTAAAAGTACAAAGTAATGCTTAAGTTATTTTTCTTGCCAAGGATGGTTTCAGTTGCAAGCAAAATTCCTCAAAATCTCTGGCATCATCAACAAGCACCGGGCAGCTCCTGGTTTATCGTACCTATGGGATGATAAGTTACTTACTTGTGAGATGATACATTACCTAATCATTGCCACGGCAGCAGCTGAAGGTAGTTTCAGTAAAGAGATGCTTTTTAGGTGCATTTTTGAAGTTTTTAATGGTTTCTAGATTGCCTATAGAGAGAACTACAAATCTAAAAACAATACCTTTAATAGTTTCAGACGTAACTGCTGAAAATGATGTGCTCATTCATTTACTAACTGCAAGGGGGCAACATTCTGAAAGATGTATCCATTTGTTTGAAATGCCAGGTGGGTTGGGGCAGTAAAAAGGGTTTGTGAGTATAAAATGGAATTTTCTGGCTACGCCCCTGCTTGGATGGTGTAGGGTGGGAACGGTCTGCCTCTTATCTTTGCTTTTGCCTGACATTTCTATCATTGTCCTCATTGATTTTTTTTCTGGTAAATCACTGAGGATTACAGTCACTCAGCAATGCCACTCATTAGAGTTTCATGGTACTTATTGATCAAAAAATGCACGTCGAGGCAGTATATGTTGTTTTGTTAACTTTTGTAGATGAATTACCTACTGTGTGAATTAGAGAAAGTCAATTTACCAGACAGTACTTCTGGCTTTAACTGAAAAGGAGCACTTTACTAAATGGGGCTGCATGGTTAACAGATAAAATAAAATGTTATATTTGGTTCCCCATTGTTCAAGAATTTTGGGTGAAGCTAAAAATAAAGAAACCGGTTGATATTTTCATCTGTTTCTTATGCAATTTGTCACTTTCTACCTAGTTGTTGTGGATTGCAGTCATTAAACAATCCTCATATGAGTTTCATACTTTGCATCTTTCATAAAATGTTTGCTAATGCAAATCTTGTTAATCTTGATAGCTTTCTAAGTATACAAGAGAAATGTTTAAAATCTGTTCATAGGTTCACAGTTTCATAGGTGTTTACTAGGCTAACGACCACAAGGGCCTTTTTAAGTCTAGCCATGCATCTCAAATCTCTGACAAGTTCTCATACCCTTGATAAGTGCACACTGGGGCTTGGGAAATGAACCATTTACAGCCTGCCCACATCCATTAGAGATATAGATGTTAAACCAGGGATGAATTTCCTTTTCCCCATCCTAATTGTCCAAGTTAGGCTTGAATTGGGTTAAGAAGGAACTCTGCTTCACATGGATGGGAGCCTGTTCAATAGCAGAGGTAGTCTTTGGGATACATACCTGTCTCTCCAGCAGGTCCTATTTGTATCACAGACAAGGTTTAAGTCTTTATAATAGGTAATTCTGATGATGTTTGTTTTGCGGATATGGAGGAGGTCCGTCAAAGTGGGGTCTGACAATGCCTTGTATGGCAGGTACAGATCTTCCCAATTAGTCTGTAGGAGACAGAATACAGTGATTGGGCCTTGAGGCAGTCTGTATAGGGCATATTACTAATGTCTTGTATTCATTTAGTGAAGAACCCCTGTGAACATTCAATTTGTTGGATATGCCGGGTTAGGTACATACCAAAGGGGACATTGCAGTCAGTGATAGGTCTAATGAATGCCAAATACAGTGGAATAATGATTTTCCTGGACCTAGATGCCATATCTTTATTTATAAGTTGTACAACATAGAATGGCTCATACCCTTGATAACTGTAAACTGGGGTTTGAGAGATGAACTATTTAGAGGCTGCCCATGTCCATTAGAGACATAGTTGTCAAACCAGGGATGAATTTCGTATTCCCCATCCTAATTGTCCAAGTTAGGCTTGAATTGGGTTAAGAAGGAAATCTGCTTCACATGGATGGGGAGCCTGTTCCATAGATGGGGTAGTATCTGGGATACATAACTTTCTCTCCAGCAGGTCCTGCTTATATCACAGGCAAGGTTTAAATCTTTAGAAAAGGTAATTCTGGTACTGTTTGCTTTGTGGATATGGAGGAGGTCCATCAAAGTGGGGTCTGACAATGCCTTGTATGGCAGGCACAGATCTTCCCCCATTAGTCTGTAGAAGACAGAATACAATGATTGAGCCCTGAGGCCGTCTGTATAGAACATACTACTAACATATTGTATTCATTTAGTGAAGAACCTCTGTGGACATTGCATTTGTTGGATATGCCTGGTTAGGTACATACCAAAGGGGACATTGCACTCAATGATAGGTCTGATGAATGCCAAATACAGTGGAATAATGACTTTCTTAGACCTAGATGCCATACCTTTGTTTAAGTTGTACAACATAGAATGATTTCCTCACTACCATACACATGATGGTCAAAGGCTAAAATATTGTCTATGTGTATCCCCAAGTCCCTACTGGTTCAGGTCTTAGGGGTGTGTTATCAACATGATAGTTACCAGAGGTTGATGATTTTCCAAAAATATTATTATGCATTTCTTGGCATTTAGTTTTAGTCCATGGCTCTGACACCAGTTACTTGTCTCTGTCAGTCCTTCCTGGAGAGCATTTTTGTCAGTGGAGGAGTCAGTGACAGCTTCTAATTTGCAATCATCTGTACATTTAATCAGCAAGTGGTCACTGACATTGGCCTTGACTTCAGAGAAGTAAATGCCAAAAAGAAGTGGTCCCAGGACCAGCACCTCCTTACTAATGTTGTTGAATCAATTATTGTTCCAGTCCCTTTTTGGTAAAGTCCCCAGCCACTATTATTCTTCCATCCTGCATTTTATGTAAGAAATTTATGAATCCCTATAGGTCATTAGCACTTGACTTTGGTGGTCTGTACATTGCATTAATTATTATAAGTTACAGGGTTGTCTTTATTGTCACAGTTACACAGTTACACAATCTACAGTATTGGTGTTATTAGTGAACATGTAATAGTCACAAGTTTCATAACAATCTTTAATCCGTATCACAACACCTTCATCTCTGAATTTTTGTTAAAATGTCTGTTATAATAAAAACATTTATACCCTGACATAACTGGTTTCCAGTCATTGTTCTTTAACCATATTTCACAAACAATAACAATATCAATCTTGTGGGTACATAGCAAATTTTCCAATAAAAAATCTTTATTACTAATGCTCCTAACATCAGCAACATTTGATGGAGCTCTGATGGTGGTTATCTGTAAATTGTTAATTTTTTGACTTGGCAACAATCCTGTCTTGTGTTTGCCAAACACTGCAAAATATCTGCTGCAAACATTCTCTTCCCTGATCTTGACAAGTGCTCACCATCCTGTGCAGACCACACGTATCTGCCCAAAATTAGGCTTGGATTCTCTACAGACTTTCATTTTTAAAAGGGGGCGTTTGTTCATGTATTTACCCAGAATAGCTTTTCATTCACTGTGACCTTACTCTCCTTCTATATGTGATTTGTGAAAAATATGTCCCAACACCTATACAAGCCATGCTATCTAAGAGGGCTGTAAGTTCCATACTACCAGTCAAGTTTTGTTTGAACATGGTTGTGGAGCCTATTCCATAGTGTGGGAATCCTTTGGGACACATATTTGTCTATCCCAGTACATTCTGTTTATGTTACAAATCTTGTGTTTCTGGTGCTGTTTGTTTTGCGCATGAGCAACAAATTTATCAAGGCTGGGTAAAATGCTGGACTTGTCTGGGATATGAACTTGCCACCTCTCAAATTCAAAGTAAGAATCATACCTCTAAGCCGACAAGCCATAGTTTGGCATGTGACTCAGCTATGACTGTCACTCTACCAAGCAGCCAGACATTGACTTAGTAAACCAAATTCTTCACCATTTCCAGTTATTATCAATGTCTGATAGAATGTGGAGAATGACGTTATCCAGCAGCCATTTTGTCCTCTGGCATCTTCCCCTCAGTTGCATACCATTTTGCAATAGGCTACACTGTGGGCATTTAAAGTTTTCACTTTGTAGGTGTTCATATGTTGTGTGGTTGTTTGCTGATACTGCTTAATTGCTGCTGACATACTATTTAGTTTTATTCTCTCACAGGCATACCTCCAACCCACCCTCTTATACCCCGCCCCAATTCTCACTAACTTACAAGCTAATCTCTTGAATAAACTGGAACTTACCTATAATAATATTGCTTGATTCGCAGCAAATTAACCATATCACTCACACCATTGCCTATCCCTAAAAAACCTTTAGTGGCCTGGATTGCAACATCTCCTTCTGCCTCAACTACATCTGTTTCACAGTAACCTTAATTGACCTAATTCTTGTCCAGCTCCGGCTACACTTCTTTCCCTTTGCACTCCTACACAGACTCTCTGCAGCTCTGATCAACACCTCCTTGAGATATATAAACTCAGTAAAAACATTGGCAAATTTCTCTATAATCACTTAGTAGCCAAAGCCTGGAATAAACTGCCCCTACATGTTAGACTGATTCTTGACACTATTTGTTACAAAAAACACAAAGAAACTATATTAAACTCCTGGACCTGTTCATGTACTGACCCAACCTAATTTACCTCCTCTGTACTCCATGCCTGATTTTCTTTTTATTCCTCCCATCTATTTTTCCACAAAATAGGTCATATTGTCTTTCTCCTCCATTTCTGATAGTTTCTCATATTCCATGTTGATCTTATTGTCATAACTTCACAATCTTTGCATTCCATGTTGATCGCCCAGAATGGGCGGCACAGTGGTGCAGCGGTTAATGTTGTCACCTCACAGCAAGAGGTTCTCCAGTTCAATTCTCGGCTGGGGTGCCTTCTGTGTGGAGTTTGCATGTTCTCCCTGTGTTCGCGTGGGTTTCCTCCGGGTACTCCGGTTTCCTCCCACATTCCAAAGACATGCATCTGGAGCATTTCTCCCCGGGTCTCCACTGAAAACAGGTTCTGTGGAACCTAGTTGGACTTTCCCGGTCAACAAATGTTAAATAAAAAAAAAATAAATCTTGTTGTCACAACCTCACACTATTTGCATTCTCTGTATAGAAGGTAACTATTTACTCATATGCTTTACCTGAACCCTTCAAAATGTTTAAAGTACCCTTTATTCTACTATAAATGTATTGTGATCTTTCTGTACTGAAAGCAACTATTTACCCTTACGTATTATCTGAATCCTTCAAAATGTGTAATGACTCCTTCATTCTGTTATAACTGTATGAATAATTGTATTGTAATTTGTATAGATAGTAATTGTACTGTGACCTATGGTGTTCCTCTGACTGTATCATGATTGTATATTTATGGAGCTTTTCTCCTTAGGTCTCTGATGAAAAAAGACATATGCCCAGTCAGGCTAATCCGGTCAATAAATGTCAAAATAAATAAATAAAAATATTTCATGGCACAAACCTTCCTAATGTACAGTAGGTGACTTTGGAATGCATACAGTATTGATCAATTGTTTTGCATGCATACTTTTACTCAACTACTAGGTCACAGCTAAAGTGGTCACACAATCTAGTTCAGAATGCCTCAGTTACTGTAGAAGAATGATTTTTGTATCACTTGCCATGTGCTAGTGAGGGACAGCAACCATACATTCATCTGCATGGATCCTAGTAAAATATGATCATTTGAAAAGTATTCTGAAGTAGTCAATCTGTGTCAGCGTTGCCCTTATACATGGATTTAAACTGTCAGCTTTCATCTCAGTCTTCACACACATTTCACAATTTTCATGAATTATATCATCACCTACATTTTGAGAAACATTGTGGAATTACTATAAGGATTTTCATGAAATGTTACACTATGTGGTAAAAAAGTCATAGTGATTGAATTTTTAAGATATTTACTATAAACTTGATTTCATTATTCTTAGCTAAGTGTTGGAGTTCAGTAATCATTTGAATCTTCTGTTGAAACAAAACTTCTGTGGCAAAGAACATACCACAGTTAAGTGTGAAGGCAAGTAAAAACATCTCTGCATCTCAATGAGACAATGAAAAGAGGTGAAAATGTCCCCATTCCCATTAACGAGGTGGTGGATACAGGTTCATTCTTCAGGTCTGACAGACTCCCATTCTGTCAATACTTCATAATTAAGGGATTGTAATTTCAAGCTATGAAAAGTGGCACAGGAGCCATTAGTGGTGGGGTATGGCTCTGTAGCAGGCATGACATGCTTTGAACTTCTGCAGGATTTCTGGCTCAGTTCAGAACACAGTCAGAGTGGAAAGCTGATGGAGACTTTCTTGCAATCTTTTCTCTTGTAAAAGGAGAAACAGTCGGGTTGACCCATGCCTCGTTACAAATACATGGCTAATTTTTTGAGGGAATTATTTTAAAATTGTCATCTTTGTAGAGGAAAACCACTACCGGAAGACTGTGTGAACCATAAATGCACCAGATAGGTGCTGAGTGTTCAGGTAAGTGCAACGTTTTATTTATGGCAGAGTGTAAGGCTGTGATAAGTCAGTGGTTTCAGCTCCTGTTCTGTTGGTGCATGTTGAGGAATAAATGGGTACAAATTATGCATTCTGTGTCTTCTGCTGTTTTTTTTTTTTTTTTTTACTAAGCACGGGTTTTAACATTTTATATATTTATTTATTTAAAAAATTTCCTATTGTAACTTTCGTTGGGGGTGGTTATTTACTCCTAGTTGGGATCATCCACCATTTTTGATTTATTTTTATTTCACTTCTGTTTGTTTTACCTGAATACATCATGGTTGGTCAGTTTGTTTCTTGATGGTATGGATTTATCTGACTATATGCTTGTACGTGCATGTATGCATTTGTACTTTGTGGACTTTTAGGTTAGTCTAGTCTTGTTTGAGGTTAAAGGTCCAGGAACATGAGTGTTTAACTGTGACTTCCTGATATTTATATGCATATATGCTCTACAGTTGTACACATTCAGCTTCTTAGGGACATTAGCCCCCATTAACCTAGTTAGGTACAGTTGCCACAGTAGTCCATGATGAGAATACTTTGTATCTCGAAGTTTATTAAACACTTGGTTTGCATGATACAGACAACTTGCAGCCACAGACAATTAGCCTATGCAGTGGAAGACTGAGATGTCGATTGAATTCTTGTGTTCATGCAATTTTTATGTGGAGCTCAACCAATTTGCTGTTATTCATAGATTAGGGTAGATATAACTGCAGTCTAAGCATGTATGGTGATGCAAGAGATTGTAATTTTGCTACCCTGTCCTTTGTTATATGATCTCATATCAAGTTCTCTAATGATGCTGGCTTCTTTTTCGTTACCTTACACATTCACAACTGCAGGCAGTATAGAGGTAGCAAACTCCTGTCACACTTCAAGAAAGTGCAGGAAAGGATGAGTGATAGACAAATAAACAGAAAGTAAGAGAGGAGATGAGCAGTTTGGATTCAGGTCAGGAAGTAGCATGGCCAATCCAATGTCGGCAGTGAGACAGGTAGTGGAGAAGAAGCTACAGATGAGGACTGAGTCCAAGTGAGCATTCACAGACTTGGAGAAAGAGTATGACAAAGCTGATTTGGGCAGTTCTGCAATGTACTGAAGTCCTAGAAACACTGATAGAATTAGTGCAGACTATGTGCAGGGGCCCAATGGCACAAGTGCTAACAGTATTCCGACTTGCAGAGGAGTTCCCATGGGGGTTGGGTGTGCATCAAGGTTCAGCTCTGAGCTCACTGTTGTTTGTACTGGTGATGGACTACATTAGCAAACTGGTTGGAGGAGACAGGTCAACAAAGTTGGACCTTATCTCCCTAGGCCTCCACTGAAAGTGGACATGTATCCAGTCGGACTATCCCGGTTAACAAATGTAAAATAAAATAAATAAAAAGTTGATGCATGCTAACAATTGGGGTATGAATACAAAACTGAAGACCTGCAACAGTCAAGCATTTCTCTTGAAGAGGGGTAGGACAGTGTCACTGAATCAAGAGAGGCTGCAATGGTTCATGTAACACCCTGACACTAGAAAAATGGCTGGAAAGGAAGGGGATAATGTGCATTGTTAATGTTAGGTAGTGCAGACATTTGGAATTTAGGAAGGTACTGTGTCTTTGAGGTGAGAGAAGTTGATGGAGCCGGAAGTGTTTTTGCTCAGACTACATTCTAGAAATCACCACCTATACTTGGCACCCCTCTATCAGATATCTGCATTGCTTAACTTCCAGAAAATGTGTTGTCTACTACCCCAAGACCCCACCTTTGCTAAGCTAAGCAATGGTATTGTAGCCTCGTGTGGTTTATACTCGCATAGTTGAATTTTAAGCAACAACACTTTCCCTCACCATTTCATGCACCCACATGTGTTTGTGTCTATGCACATCTGTGTGTATATGCTTGCACTATGTGTATGTTTGTGGGTGCATGCATACTTATGGGTATACATAACTGATGTGCAATGGTGATTACACAATGAAGTCAAGGCAAATGCAAAAGGCCTCCGGATGACAAAGTTTGCTGATGACTGCAAGCTGGGGGCAATCATTGACTCCTCCATTGATGTATACTAAAACTAAATGCAAAAAAATGCATTACACCCTTTGGGAAGTAAAATATCCCTGCAAATTACGACATCAGTAGCACACCCCTTAGAGTAGACTCAGAGGTGAGAGATCTAGGTACACATGATCATGGCACTCAACAGCATGAGGGTCACCCAGTCTAGGGATCTAAACTTAGTGACTCAAACAAAATATGCTTTATATACGGATATGTGTCTCAGAGATTGCCCCTTCTTTGGAACAGACTTCCTATTCACATTAAACTGAGTCCTTCCCAAGCCCTCTTTAAGCACAATTTGGATCAATGGATGGGGATTCACAAATGTGCACCTGGGTAGTGCCTATGTCTCTTATGGACAGTGGCAGTCTGTAAGAAACTCAATGTACAGACACATATTACTGGAAGGATTGTTGGGGGAAATGTGTGATTTGATGTCAGTAAACGTTCTCATGCACATGTGGAAAAATACTGAAGGGATCCCTGGCAGAAATGTTCCATCGGATGTCAGTGAAGTTCTTGTAGATACCTTAAGGCCCATGGACATTACTTTTCACCTGTGTATTTGGCTACTGAAGTTGTGGGCATGGCACCACATTTTGTCTTTCCCCAAAATGAATTAGTAACACCACCATATTTCTCTGCCATTTAATGTCACTTCAGCCATGTGTTCCCAACTAAATGTATGACATAGAAATGTCTCTCTGTCTAGGTACCTGAACCTGACAGCAATGAGCAGGTAAATACTCATTATGAAATGTCTAGTTGATGTGACTTGTTGAGAGTGGGGGCACGTCATATGCATCTGAATGTGACAAGCTGAAAGACAGTACTATTGCCATTCTTCTTTTCGCTGTCATCCAAAAATATCCTTAGAGCTGTGCACAGAACTTCATTTTCATTTATGGCTCAGTACAACTTATGCTTTTCCTGAAACTGTCCAGCCACTGAAAGGGACTTGGGAGTCAGGGAAAAACTTTTGCTTTGGAAGGCGGCTGACCCTGCAGTTTTGTAAGGGTAGCATAAATTCATGACTCATAGAACTACAGTGTGTGTGTGTGTGTCTCTCTCTCTCTTACACACACACACACACACACATATATATATATATATATATATATATATATATATATATATATATATATAGGTTCATAGGTAGGTACTAAGCTATCTGCCCGAGGGCATTTATAAGCCTTGCCAGAATGTGTTGGCTTTCACCTATCTTTTAAATTAGTTTCCTGGGCCTCTGTCTAGCAGGGCCATTGAAGTGACCCCCGGGGTAAATTTACGATTTCCCATCCACTCGTCAAGATTTCTCTTGAAGAGAGTTAGTGAGGTGCTCTGCCTAACATAAACTGGGACTCTATTCCTGAGTGAGGGAAGTCTCTGGGACAGGAATCTATCCCTCCAGCATGTCCTGTTTATTGTTGTGCTGAGGTTTAATTCACTGGAGCATGTGGCTCTCAGAGATTTGGTTTTCTTGAGGTGGAGCATGTCCATTAATTCCAGGTTGGACATGGCCTTATACGTCAGGCAGAGATCACCTCTAAGCAGGTGGTAAGCAACTGAGTAGAGCTGGAGTTTCTTTAGTTGAGCTGCATAGGGCATCTGTTTGAGGCCCATGATCCGCTTGGTGAGGTACTTCTGTGGCCTTTCCAGCTGTTACAGGTGTCGAGTAAGGTACATTCCAAATGGGGCATTGTACTCTATTGTGGGCCTAATGAGTGATGAATAGAGGAGCACAATGACCTCTCTTGATCTAGATGCAAACCCTTTCGTGATTAGGTGGGCTACATAGAAGGAATTTCTAACCACTTTGGCAATGTGGTTATCAAAGGAGAGGTTGCTATCTACCTGGGTCCCCAGGTCCCTAATTGCATCTTCCATACTTAGTGGATTACCACCTATGTGATAATTCGTGGGCACTTTGTTTTTCCCAAAGGGGATGACTGTGCATTTTTTAGCATTTAGCTTGAGGCCATGGTTCTGACACCAGGTATCTGTCTCTGTGAGACCCCTCTGGAGGATGTCTGTGTCAGCCGGAGAGTCTATTATGGCCCCCAGTTTGCAGTCATCTGCAAACTTGGTTAGCCATAGCCCTCCCGTGCTTGAAGTATATACTGAACAGGAGGGGTCCCAAGACCGAGCCCTGTGGGACGCCACTTGTGACTGGTTTAGAGTCAGACATGGCACCTGCAAATCTGACCATGTGTGTTCTATCCGTGATACAGTTGGCAACCCATCTCGTAACATAGGGGTTAATGTTCAAGTTGGTGAGTTTATCTATGATGCCAGAGTAGGAAATGGTATTGAAGGCCTTAGCAAGGTCCAGGTAGGCTGTGTGGACTACCTTTCCTTCATCTATGGCCTTGGTAACTGTTTCAAAGAAGTCAACTAGGTTTAGGAGGCATGATCTGCCTTTAACAAAGCCGAATTGGGTGTGGTCCAGTATCTGGAGGTTCCCAATATCTCTGTTTATGAGATCCATGATGATTGGATTTGTCTCTTTCTTGTCTTTCTCCCCTTCTCTCTTGTTCCTGCTTTATACATATCTGCTTTCACCTATTTCAGCCTGCCTACCCTCTACTAAGAGATTACTATCCAGCAGGGACCCAAGGACCCCCCAATCTTTCAACTGTAACATCACTTCATAAGTGAAAACTGTTGTTCTCACACGTAAAGTGATAAGAGAGTATATGCAATTGTAAGTTTGGATCATACCTAATTCACTACTCTGCTTTAATCATGGTTGTTAATTATTGTATGCCTCACAGCCTGAACACCCAGTAACCATTCCCCCCCACTCCAGTAGACTACGTATATTCCCTCTCATACTTTTAGCTTAATTAATTAACCCTTCATATATATTGCCTTTCTAGCCCTAGTCTAACCTTGCCTGAGTTTCTTTTCCTCACCTCTGTGGTTATTAACCTACTGCCCACTAGGTGGCACCCTCCTAACTGCTCCTTTCTTGTTGCCCTTCATCCTCATAAGACTGTCTTCTTTTTTGAACTCCTTTCTAGCATTATTACCACTGACCAGACATATTACCTTTTCTGCTAAACCTTTCCCATTATCTGCCTTTACAATTCACTTCTACTACACCCTACTCTTCTACACAGATCACAAAACCTACTTACCCCTGCAGTCCCTCCTCCACAATCAGAATTCCACTGATTGTTCTGACTCAACTGTCTCAACCTGCTCCGTTCGCCCTGCGGGCTCACTCCGCTCCCCTCCCTACCCCCAAATGCCACCCACCCCCAGGGGTCCTCAATATATTTTCACTAAACCACACCCCTACTTTTACCAACACCAAGCAAATAGTTCTCCTTATTGCCACTCCCCTCCATACTTATTCAATTACCTCTCCTAACTAAATGCAATACCCACCCCACCCTTATAGTTTTAAATACCTACCTGCTATTACTACAAACCCTTATCTATCTTCCCATCTTTTGCCTACATCATGGCCAATATTACCTACCTAACTCAACTAAACTGTTTAGCCTTTATATCACTTCTATCTCCTCTAATAACTATCTACACATTAACCTCTTATGAACAACCACTCCACCCAAACCTTCTTCTGCCTTCTAAGCTCACTTCCACACCAATACTACCTATTTCTCTTTATAGCTTTAACACCACAACTTCTCCCTGCTACCTCCATGCCAAATATCACAGGCTAACCCATATAAAATATAGTACTCCCCTTGCAAGGAAAACACTTTGTTTTTACTTCCTTAACATTAACAACCCCACATATAGAATACTCCACTTAGCCCTACTAGATGGAGACATTCATCCTAATCCTGGCCCAAACAATATTCCTGACACTGTACAAATTACCTCCAATATTACTCTTCCACACACACCTAATAAGCCTCCAAACTCCCTTTCCATAGCACATCTTAACATTCGAAGCATTAACAATAAGACCACCCATCTTCATGCCCTATTAGAATTCTACCAATTTGATTTCCTATGTCTATCCGAAACATGGCTTAAACCATCCATTAATGACAACGAACTTATCCCACCTGCCTACAGTATCCTGAGAAGGGATCGTATAAACAAAAAGGGAGGGGGTGTAGCAGTCCTCTTTAAAAATAATCTACAAGTCACCATATCTAACATAAATCTACCTATATTTAATAACTCAGAAATCCTAGTCACTAAACTTCAAATCAACAAATTCAAATCCATTAACATCGCTTGTATTTACCTTCCCCCTGCTAATAACATTAATACCCTTGAAAACATTCTTAACTGGATATCTATCAATCTTCCACAAGAAACCTTAATACTTGGGGACTTTAACATCGATTGGAAGTCCTGCAGTACCCCCAGCCCACCACCCACATTAATCTTCATGGCTTCTCTCAAGTTATAACCTCCCCCACAAGAATTGATAAAAGCAACAATAAAGAAAGTATACTAGATTGGATTCTTACAAACTCCCCACATCTTACATACAAGGCAGAAACCCTCCCTGATAATCTAAGTGATCACTTACTCACTTATATCATCAGACACAAAATTAACTTACCTAACCCAACTACATATCGTACAATCAGGACTAAAAAATCATTCAACCCAGAACTTTTCCAGCTAGAACTTAAACACTGTGACTGGTCACCACTAAAAACACTTCCCCTAGATAAAGCAGTTGACTACTTTAATACCTCATTCTTATCCATCCTTAACCAACATGCCCCTGTACGCTTTATTAGAAGTAACACTAAACCTGACCCATGGCTCACCAAAGAAACTAGACAGAAAATTCTCCTCAGAAACAAATCTTGGTCAAAATGGCACACTACCAGGAATCCAACAGACCGCCAAACCTTTCGACAACTTAGGAATACCACTAAAAAAGCTATCCTGCTAGATAAAAAAAACTTTTACATCCAACTACAACAAACTAACCAAAGAAATCCACAAAAGTTTTGGTCCAGCATCAACAAACTCCTACACCCAGGCCAATCTATAACACCTACCCCTCTAGGCTCTAACCAAGAAAACCCAACACAAACTGCTAATGCCTTTAATTATTTGTTTACAGATACCATTCAGACTCTAGCTAAGCAATTATCTCCTACTTCCCCCAATCTAACCACCTCTTCCACTTTCCCTATTCCATTACTTCAGCTAAAACCAGTTCCTACATCCTTTATTTGCTCTCTACTAGAAAAATTGAAACCTACCACCCCCTCTGCTGACCATCTACCTGCTGAGTACCTGTAAAAAGGTGCCAAAGCCATAGCCCTCCCCATTTCCATACTCATAAACAGAACTATATCCGAAGTAAATATCCCATCTATCTGGAAGATTTCACACATCATCCCCCTTCATAAAGGTGGTAACTCTATCGACATTTCAAACTATAGACCAATAGCCTTACTCTCTCCAGTAGCAAAAATAATGGAAAAATGTGTCCATAAGCAAGTACTCACCCATCTAATTGATAATAACTTACTTGCCAACTGTCAGCATGGATTTAGACCTAACCACAGCACCACCACAGCCCTCCTCTCCTTCACAGACTGTATAAATTCTAACCGTAATAACAATACCCTTTCCTCCTCTGTCTTCATTGATTTATCTAAGGCTTTTGATATGGTTAATCACCAGCTCCTTATTGAAATACTTAAAACTCTTTCTCTTGATTCTCTAGCATTACAATGGTTTAAATCCTACTTAGATAATAGACAACAAGCAGTACTATGGGAAGGTAACCTATCCTCTCACCTCCCTATTTCCCTTGGTGTCCCCCAGGGCTCCATTTTAGGCCCACTGTTATTTTCCATTTTCATTAATGACCTCCACCTAGCAATCCCACATGCCACCTGCATTCAATATGCAGATGACTCCACTATTATTTGCTCAGCTAATACCCCTGATGAGCTACAATCTCTTACACAAAATACATTTAACACAGTGGAACAAAGGTTTGTAAACCGTTGCCTTTTACTTAACCCCAAAAAAACCAAACTCCTACTTTTTACTCCTACTCATAGGACTGCCCCGCTTCACTTTACTCTTACATCCAACAATGGGACTCTCATATCTCCTGACGTAACCACCAAACTTCTTGGAATTACTATAGATAATAATCTAAACTTTGACACTCATACTAACATCACTATAAAAACAGTAAATAATAAACTGGGATCCCTTTACAGAATCAAACCCTTCCTCACTCCCACAACCAAAATAGCTATAGCTAGAACTCATTTAATCACTACCTTACTCTATGCCTCACCCATTTACACCAATCTCTCAAAACATAACCTAAACAAACTTGCTACTGCCTATCACTCCATTGCTAGATTTGCCACAGGTTCTCCTTTTCGTACACATCACTGCAACAACCTAAGACAACTAGGATGGCTTGAGTTTCAAAACCAGATACTATCTCAACAACTCATTATTATCCATAAGAGCTTGTACTACCCCACTTATACACCTATACTGACTACCCTCATCACCCCCTATAACAATCTCAAGAACCTACGCTCCTCCAATAAGCCACTTATTACTATCAACAAATCCAACAACTCAGCTGGAGATTCTCTGTTCTCTAACTCCATAGGCAAACACTGGAACAAACTTCCCTCTGAACTCCTATCTCTGACCTCCACAAGACTCTTTAAACTAAGAATAAAACAATTTCTCAGTTCTCACTGGCTTTGTCCTTGTACTAACCCTGAATAAATATCTTCTCTGCTCCTAGCAAGAATATATTCCACCACTTTACATACTCTTGCTGCCTCTTAGATACCTTATCTCACTATATCATATGATACATTTCTATAATTTATCAACAGTATATACTTTCTGTTATCCTGCTTCCAATTGAAAACTACTAATTTGTTTCTATTTCTATAGCATTGCATATCACCTCAGCACAACCTAGGTATCCTTGTAATGTCAACTGAACCTAATCAGTATTTCTGTAATCTGCTTGACCCTTTTTAATTATTTTTATAATTCTTTTAATTTGAAACAATTTATTACAGTCATATATTGTATATGTGAATGGCTGTAACTGTTTAGAGCTATTTTACTACTATTATTTTGCTTTGAACTTATTATTTTTTACTGTATAAAGTTTTCTGTGCTGGAGCTTTTCTCCCCAGGCCTCTACTGAAAATGGATTTTATTCCAGTTAGACTAGCCCGGTCAACAAATGTAAAATAAAAATAAAATAAATAAATAAAATTCGCTCCATAGCCTTGCAGACCAGGCTAGTCAGGCTTATAGGGTGATAGTTCCCCGGTTCTGTTGTGGCACCACCTTTGTGGAGCGGGATGACTGTAGCTGTACGCCATTCTTTGGGTACATAGCCTGTGGTAAGGCTGAATTTAAACAGTGAATTTAGGTGAGGGTTTAGTTCATTTCAGAGCTTGTGTAAGACGTAGCCTGGGATACCATCCGGTCCCATTGATGCTGTGTTTTTAGCTTTGGAGAGGGCTGTTTTTACCTGCTTGTCTGTGATGTCTGGGGCTCTGCATTCTTCTGGGATGGATACGAGCCCTTTTGGGGGTGGGGGGGGTTAAGTTTGCACTGAACCTGTCAGCCAGGATGTTGGCAATGTCAGTTGGTTAAGTGTATTTTTTGCCATTTTGCACTAGCTCAGAGCATATCTGAGAGTTTCCACCTAGATTCTTGACATAGCTAAAAAAGGCTTTGCGATTATCTTTAGAGTCTTTGGCAATGTTTCTTTCAAAACTGGCCTTGGATGATTTTATGAGCGATCGTAGTTTCTTGCTGATATTGATCAGTGATGCCTTTCCTTTTTGGGATTTTGCTCTATCATGTAATAATTTCTTCCTTCTGTTGTATAGTTTATTTATGGCTGGGGACCACCAGACTGGTTTCCTCTTTTTGTAGGAGTGAGTCTTGGTTTTACTTGGGATGGCTCAATCCATGCATTCCTGTAGGTGCTCAATGAATGCATTTGTAAAGGATTCTGCTGTTTGGGCAGCATTATCCTTTAGCAAGGGGGCTTGGAAACTTTCCGTCTTGAGAAGTGAGAAGTTGGCTTTTGAAAAGTTTTTCACAGTGGTTTCCTTGACCAGGGGTGGGGTCGGGATGTGGATGTCCAGTGTGATTAGTTTATGATCTGATCTTACCAGCGAGGGGTTTACCTATGGTGTGGAGCACTGATCCCCCATGTTGGTGATGATCAGGTCCAATATGTTATCACCTCTTGTGGGCATGGTGACCAGCTGTTCCAGGGCGTTTGAATTTATAAACTCTAGGAAGCGTTGGGCAAAGGAGTTTGTACTTGAGTAATTATTCCAGTCAATGTTTGAGTAAATCTCCCAATATCATGGTTTTTGGTAGGACCTTTATATTTTCCAATGTTCTCAGGAATGCTGAGTGGGGGTTCTGAGACAAGGTAGGTGATCTGTAGCAAGCTATGATCTGAAAGGCAGCTTTGCCCACCATTAGTTGCACATGGATGATCTCTGAGGCCATGTGCTGTGCTACTAACCTGGAGGTGTGGGTATCCTTTATGAAAATGGATACACCCCCTCCTTTTGAATTTCGGTCCGGGTTCGAAGGCCGATAGGTATGGTATGAGTTGTATCCTGGTAGTGCTGGGGTGCTCTCTGGATCCTTGAACCAGGTTTCTGTTACTGCACAGATATCGATTTTCTCCATGCTAAGGAGTGCCTCGAGTACGTGCATTCTGAGGTTTAGACTTCTGGCATTGAGTAGCATTACCCTCAGTTTTTGGTTACTTGTGTTGTTTAGGGAGATGGGTTTGCCTTTTGAGCCTTGCCTAAAAAAGACACTATGGGGGTGGCAAGAGCCTTGGCCAGTATTCGAAAGTCTAAGGGTGACAGGTGCAAGCCATCTCTGGCGAAGCAGCGTGGCTTGTCGAGCATGTCATCCCAGGCTGAAAGACACTGGATCCCCTTTGGATGACACCAATGGCTTAGCCAGTTGTTAAAACTGATCATTTTATCTTTGTATTGTGGCACCATTCTTTGTGAGGGCAAGATGCTACTCAGGGTCAGGGTCATACCGGCCTGGGCTACAAGATCAGGGAGCTCCTCTATGTCTCTTTTTATGTAGTCCAGGGAGGTACATCTCAGGTCATTCACACCAACATGTACAATCTCAGAGTCATATTTGTACTTGTTTTGGAGTGATCTGAGTGCTTGTGTTATGTGGTGGATCCTGGCACCCAACAGGCAGCTTACAGTAACCTTCTCCTTGTTCAGTCTAGTGAGTAGAACTTCAGTGTGCCTGACAATAGAGTCACCTATTACTAGTGTACTGGGTGTGTTGTTAAGCCTTAAGGGCTGTGGTTGCGTGGCACACTGACTCTGTGAAGTATGTGATTCATGGTTGTTGTTTGAGGGTGGAGGTTGCTTGGATGCCTTCTTTGGAGGTCTCTGCTGCTTAGGCAGATTTTTATTTAGAGCCTGCGAGTATGTTTTCATGTATTTATGTGTATTGTTTGCTGGTGCATGCACGACTGGTGTATGTGAGACTGGAAGTGTGGTGCAAGTGTTTCCCTTCTCCTCCTGACTGGCTGTTCCAGCCTTGGGTTGAGAGAGAGCTTGGCCTCCAGTTTGGCTGTATAGTTGCATCTCTCACATACATTTGTGTTTGTTGGAAGGAGGAGAGGGTTGTCTGTGTACACAAGGCAATTGTAACATTGCCTCAAGATTCCCAGATTCACCAGCTGGACTGCTGTATGTGTAAATGAACTGTTTTTCTGAGGTGAAGTGTTAGCGTTTATTAGTGCTTACTGAGAGCTTGGAGCAAGTGCTGGGCTGTAAAAGGATAGTTAGAGTGCTTTATTTGAGAATTTGACTAGTCCTAAGGGAAAAATTGAAGAGCAGACTTCTTGGAGCCTGGAATAGTTTAACCCTAGCTAACTGGCGCTGCGCGGTGCGTAAACCGTGCAAATGCGGGTTTTAAAGCAGGGACATGAAAGAGATAGGAATTAGCCCAAAACAGCCAATAAACTACAAGTTGCTGGGCTGTGACCACTCCTCCAGGGACAGATAGGCTGCTCAAAGCTCCCCACTCTCACTGGTGAACAGAGAAACTTCCTCCTATCTAAGTAAGGATATGGGCAACACAGGAACTTCTAACACAGTCCTGAATTCAGCAGAACCTGAAAACTGGACTAGACTAGCTTAGAAAAGGAAGGAAACAAGAATATTTTTTTTGTTTTTTTTTTTGTTTTCTTGGCAGAGAATACACTAAACTTTCATAAAAAACACTTTAAATGCTTATAACAGGCTAGCGCACTTTAGTGTGTAGCCTACAATAGTTAAACAGCACAAAAACAAATTTAAATGACTTTAAAAAGTGCTAACAGTAATAAACAGTTAAGTATGTAGCAAGGAAGGTTTTTTAAAGATCAGAAATGCTAGCGATTGCTTTTTCGGTGAACTAGCAGTCACAGGAGAAAATGCAAAGAAAAAATACTTATATCAATTGAAAATCTCTCCTTAGTCGCTCTGCTGCTTGCAGTACTCTGCAGGACACCACAAGGAGCTTGGCTGAGTAGTATACAAGCGAAAAAACACGTAAATGCGGGTTTTAAGGCAGGGAGATGAAAGAGATAGGAATTAGCCCAAAACGGCCAATAAACTACAAGTTGCTAGGCTGTGACCACTCCTCCAGGGACAGATAGGCTGCTCAAAGCTCCCCACTCTCACTGGTGAACAGAGAAACTTCCTCCTATCCAAGTAAGGATATGGGCAATACAGGAACTTATAAGACAGTCCTGAATTCAGCAGAACATGAAAACTGGACTAGACTAGCTTAAAAAAGGCGGGAAACAGGAATATTTTTTTTTTTTTTTTTTTTTGGCAGAGAATACACTAAACTTTCACAAAAAACACTTTAAATGCTTATAACAGGCTAGCGTACTTTAGTGTGTAGCCTATAACAGTTAAACAGCACAAAAACTAACTTAAACATATATATATATATATATATATATATATATATATATATATATATATATATATATATATATATATATATATATATATATATATATATATATATACACACACACATACACACACACACATATATAGGTATATATATAGAGAGCGAGACAGAGAGAGACATATAAATATACACTATTGGAATAGATTGGGTTAATACTAAAAATGTTGATAAATCTTGTTGGCAAATAATACTTAATAAAAAAGAAGCAAGCTGGATTCCTAGATAAGGAGCTACATATAGCCCAGGACTCGATGAATTTATATAATATGTTTACAAATGGCTTTATTATTTTGTATATATTTTTTACTCGTTTATTCACTTATTTTTGGGAAAAATTGATCTAGTTCTTTATTACATTGTTAGCATGAATGTTTAATAATATAAAAAACAGCAATATTTTAGTATTAACATTCTTCTTCTTCTTCTTTCGGCTTTTCCCGGTTAGGGGTCGCCACAGTGGATCACCTTGTCCACTCATGATTGGCAGTGGAGTTTTATGGTGTCGAGTTGCCAGTCCAGCACCCAACCTTCCACAGAAGGCACACACATGCACACACTCATACCTAGGCCCAATTTAGAGTGTCTAATCAACCTACAGCATGTCTTTGGGATTTGGGAGGAAACTGGAGCACCTGGAGGAAACCCACGTGACCACAGGGAGGACATGCAGATGCCACACAGAAGGCACCCCAGCCAAGGATCGAAATGGAGAACCTCTTGCTATGAGGTGACAACGCTAACCACTGCACCACCGTGGCCACCCCATTTTAGTATTAACATTGATAGTATATATTACAGTTCAATGTGTCTTTTACCAGTTTTTTAATAGGCAACCATATCTTTAAATGTTTAATCAATTTGAGTGACACTGTGTGTAAATTTACTACTTAAATGCATATTTTTTGGTGTTTTACTTTTATCATGCACTGAAGATGCTCTGTAGGTAGAGACAATGCAGTTTGCAGATGGATTTTTCTCTTCTGACCATTGTAACTTTTTGTGAATAAATAGGTATTCATTTTCCTTGTTAGTGCTGGACTTAATTGTTTTTGGTTTCTGTGTGTGTGTGTGTGTGTGTGTGTGTGTGTGTGTGTGTGTGTGTGTGTGTGTGTGTGTGTGTGTGTGTGTGTGTGTGTGTGTCTTACAACTTGAGCAACCAGCTAAATGCATTTTGTATCTGAGGGTCTTGATATATTTTTCGGAGAAATTTGATATAATAATTGGTCCGTATATGTATGAGAATAATTTTATTTAGGTGTTCTTATGAAATTAGGAACAAAATGCTCTTTTCTATTAAAAATTAGTATTGTCTGTCATTTTCAATTGCAATATCAAAACAGGCATATTGTGTGTACTCTGAGAGGCATGCAGAGATTTCAGGTTCATAGATTGTTACTAGGCTGATAACAAGAGGGGCATTTCTAGGACTACCCAAGTTTTCCCAAAAGAATAACAGTGTCCCGTATCTGACTAGGACATTGAGAGCCAGGCATTTATAAGATACCTCTGTCCATAAGGGACATGTGTGCCAGGCCCGATGTAAATTTCCTATTCCCCATTCACTGGTCTATGTTGCACTTAAACTGGGTAATAGATGAACTCAGCTTCACATGGATGGGAAGTCTTTTCCATTACAGGGTCAGTCTGTGGGACACATCTCTGTCTTTCCGGCATGTTCTGTTTAAGTCACTGACAAAATTCAGGTCCCTAGACCATGTATTTCAGATACTCTTTTGCTTATGAATATGTAGGAGGTTCATAAGTGTGTGGTTTGCAGATGCCTTGTATGTCAAGCATAGATCACCCCTCAGCAATCTATAGGAGACAGAGCAGAGGGAAAGGGAAAGGGCTTTAAGGTGTGGTGCATAACGCAGGGTTGTTACGCCTTGTAATCCAGGCACAGATCACCCCTCAGTAATCTATAGGAGACAGAGCAGAGGGAAAGGGAAAGGGCTTTATGGTGTGGTGCATAAGGCACGTTTTTATTGCCTTGTATCCTTTTTGTAAGGAACCTCTTAGGTAACTCTAGATGCTGCATATTCCTAGCCAGGTACCTACCAGAGGGAGCACTGTACTCTATGATTGGTCTGATAAGGGTACAGTACAGTGGGATAATGAGCACTTTGACTCTAGATGCCATGCCCTTACTTATAAGTTGCCCAACATAACAGGATTTCCTCACCACTGTGGCCACATGCTGGTCAAAAGTAAGGCTACTGTCTATGTGCATACCCAGATCCCTGACCATTGAGACAACTCTTAGGGGTGTATTATCAACATGGTAAGTAGCCAGGGTGGTTGACTTCCCAGTGGGTACAATTATGCATTTCTTAGCACTGATTTTAAGACCATGACTTTGGCATAATTTGTTAGTCAGAGATGGACCTTCTTGAAGAATGCTAGTGTCTGCAGGAGCGCAACTTGCAATCATTTGCAAACTTAATCAGCCATAAACCATCATCATTTGCTTCCATTTCAGAGAAATAGATACATAAAGAAGCAGACTCAGTACAGAGTCCTTTGGGAGTCCACTAGTGGCAGGCCTCTTGGTGGAGGTGGCCTCACCTATTTTGAACTCCTGGGTCCTATCAGTGAGATTCATTTGTCTACTTTCTGTAAAGGTACTAAGCTGTACAAAATAATATAAAAGTGAGGTTGTCAGAGTGTCTTATTCTGAAATATCAGAGCAAATATATTTTTGATTGAAGCTATGGTGGAATTCAGGTTAGAATGCCCTTTGAAAATTGAGTAAGTACTGTCAACTTTAAGAGTGATGCCAAGTAGTTTACATCATTTATAATGGGTAGTACGCAGGCCTGTCAGTTCATTTACAAACAATATTGTTCCTTTTCTACACTCTATGACATTGTCTGATAAAATTTAAAAAAAAAGATTTAGCTTTGTCTCAACAGTGTGCTATAATTTTCTATATGATGCCTTCATTGTTTTTGGTCCCCCAGTCCTCATGGTACCGGCCCAGCCCCCAGTGCTCCACATCTATACCGAGTCTACCAGCCACCCTGCTATCCCTAGAGTTTTCTGGCATTTTGTGGATATATGAAATGTAAGCAAACCCTTCGCCCAGACGGCAAGTGCAAAGGCCCAAAGTCCATGAAAACATCAAATAAATGGCCAGCACTTCATGGATAGAGCAAAACTACTTATATTAAAGGTTAAAAGACAGACCAGTTTTGGCTTAAACAGTCCTTTATCAATGTAAAAATAAAACAGAAGCAACTCTCTTTTAAACCATTAAGGCAACTAAAGAACCAATAGGAAGAAACATAAATAATTCATTAGATTAAGCAATCACCTAAAGATACAAGAATGTATCATCACAATTGAACAGCCCTGTTAGCACCAAAAATAGTAAAAATATAAATGAAAACAATAATAAATATAGACAAAAATGATGCATTAATCAGTGCAAGTTATAAATGTTCATTTAAACCTGGTGGAAATAATCCATCAAGTCTAATTATCCAAGCTTTTTCCTTTCTATTTAATAGCTCATGCCATCTGGTTTTAATAAATTTCTGTCCACCCACTCAGTCAATAATAATAAACCTAAAGCTGGCTTGATTATGAAACAGAGTATGTTTATAAAGAGCATTAGTAAGGACTTTATTTCTCATATTACTGAAATGTTCCAAAATGCATAATTTCATAGGCCTAGATGTTTGTCCAGTATAGAATGCAGAGCAATTACAGACCACCAAATAGATGACCCAGTCACTATTGCAGTTGGTCATAACATTAATTTCAAAAACCTTTGATGTGTTCTTACTACTAAATTCCTTGGTTTTAACCATGTTTACACAAACTGCAGTGTCCACAAGGGAAGTACCCCATCAATGTTGTGCCATCAAGTGTACATTGGATTTTGATATTAGACCAGGGGTATCGCTTATAAAAACTAAAGTGTCCCCCTAGGATGATCCCCTTACAGAAAGAAAAGGCAAATCTATCATCCAATATTTGTTCAAGATGTTCATCCGCCAATGCCTCTGTATGAGATTAACAAAATGGTGGGTATTTCTGCCAAAAGTAGTTATGAACCTAACCTTGTTGTCAGTCTTGGGGCCATATGGGAATCTTATCACCCTCATCCTTAGCTTATAATAGATGAGTTAGAGAGTATCCCCATTCTATGAACCTGGCCGTAAGGTCAACATTATAGTGTATAAGATCTTCTTCCTTTGAACATATTCATCTAATTCACATGTATTGTGATTTGGGGATATTTCTGATAATATGTCTTGGATGACAGCTGGATGCATGTAATAAATAATTGGACTGGAAAGGTTTTTTTTATACCAAACTCATGAGGGTACCATCCTCCTGCTTGCTCACTAAAACATCAAGGAAGGAAATAGACTTCCTATCAAAATTAAGTGTAAAATGGATCCCCTATTTGTTCTCATTCAAATATTGAACAAATTCCTCCTAATATAGAATGTCAGATTTCCAAATCATCCAGCAGTCATCCAAGAACCGCCTCCAAATGTCAATTTCTTCAATATAGATATTATGAACCCTGTCATAAATCATAATGTGTTCAAAATACCCCATGAAAAGGTCAGCATAGATGGGGGCAAAGAGGCCCCCATAGCTGTACCATTCATTTGTAAGTAAAAATCACCACTGAAGTAAAAAACTTTTTTAGTCAGTACATGCTCTGTTAGACATAATAGGAAGTTATTGAACTCAGGACTATATATAGCTAGTTCGTTCAGCCAGAATTCCAAGGCCATCAAACCCACCCAATGAGGGATGCTGGTATATAAAGAAGTTACATCCAAGGTACAAAGAAGCCAGCCTTCATCCAATTGTGAATCAGAGATAATATTCAAAAATTCTGTAGTATCTTTAATTCTAGCTCTCACAGCTAGTAATAAAGGTTTAAGATATTTAGTAAGATATACAGAAATGGGCTCAGTCAATGAACCTCTACCTGAAACAATCGGACGGCCCAGTGCATTGTTAGAATTTTTATGTACCTTGGGGAGTAAATACAAAAATTGTAGGACTGGCTCTTTGACCTTGAAATGAAAACAGGTTTTATCATTGATAATACCCTCATCTACGGCCATATCAAGGAAATTATCAATTTCAACTTTAAACCATGGGGTAGGATCAATGGGCATAGTCATATAAAATCTCCCATCGTGAAGTTGTCTATTGGCCTCCACCTCATATTTGGACCAATCCATAACTACTATGGAACCACCTTTATCTGCCTGAATAATTACCAATTCTTTGTTACTTTGCAAATTTTTCCACATTGCCATTTTCTGCAGATTTAAATTGTTAGGTAATAAAACATCCTGGAAATTACCACTAAAATTAAGCTCTTTGAGTACACATTTTTGAAAGATTTCAACGCGTTTGCTCATAGGTGGCATAAAAGTCAATGGATGAAACTTGAAACTTGAAGCATGTCTCATTTGGCCCCTTGTTCCCATCTGTATTCCTGAAAAATTATTTCAGGTTAAGCACCCTGCAAAAAGACATTAAATCTTCTATGAAATTATTTTCAGAAACCAAAAAACTAGTAATAAAATTAAGGTCTTTATTCAATACACCATATTCAAGTTCAGATAATATAACCAATTAAATATTTATGACATTGTTTGTACTGATTTGGGTTCCAAAAGTTGTAACATGGTCTGTAATGTTATTGACATTCTATATTTGGAGGAATTTGCTCAATATTTGAACGAGAACAAATGAGGGAGCCATTTTACACTTAATTTTGATAGAAAGTCTATTTCCTTCCTTGATGTTTTAGTGAGCAAGCAGGAGGATGATACCCTCATGAGTTCGGTATATAGAAAACATTTCCACTCCAATTCTTTATTACATACATCCAGCTGTCATCCAAGACGTATTATCAGAAATATCCCTAAATCACAATATATGCGCATTAGACAAATATGTTCAAAGGAAGATCTTTTACACTATAATGTTGACCTTATGGCCAGGTTCATAGAACGGGGATACTCTCTAACTCATCTATTACAAGCTAAGGATGAAGGTGATAAGATACCCATATGGACCCAAGACTGACAACAAGGTTAGGTTCATAACTACTTTTGGCAGAAATACCCATCATTTTGTTTATCTCATACAGAGGCATCGGGACATTTTGTTAGCGGATGAACATCTTGGACAAATATTGGATGACAGATGTGCCTTTTCTTTCCATAAGGGAATTACCCTAGGTGACACTTTAGTTTTTATAAGTGACACCCTCGATCTAATTCAAAATCCAACGTTCACTTGATGGCACAACATTGATGGGATGCTTCCCTTGTGGACACTGCAGTTTGTGTAAGCATGTGGTTAAAACCAAGGAATTTAGTAGCAAGAACACATCGAAGGTTTTTGAAATTAAGATTATGACCAACTGCAGTAGTGACTGGATCATCTATTTGGCGGTCTGTAATTGCTCTGTATTCTATATTGGACAAACATCTAGGCCTATGAAATTATGCATTTTGGAACATTTCAGTAATATGAGAAATAAAGTCCTTACTAATGCTCTTTATAAACACACTCTGGTTCATAATCAAGCCAGCTTTAGGTTTATTATTATTGACTGAGTGGGTGGACAGAAATTTATTAAAACCAGATGGCATGAGCTATTAAATGGAAAGGAAAAAGCTTGGATAATTAGACTTGGTGGATTATTTCCACCAGGTGTAAATGAACATTTATAACTTACCCTGATTAATGCATCATTTTTGTCTATATTTATTGTTTTCTTTTATATTTTTACTATTTTTGGTGCTAACAGGGCTGTTCAATTGTGATGATATATTCTTGTATCTTTAGGTGACTGTCTGATCTAATTAATTATTTATGTTTCTTCCTATTGGTTCTTTAGGCGCCTTAATGGTTTAAAAGAGAGTTGCTTCTGTTTTATTTTTACATTGATAAAGGTCTGTTTTAGGCCGAAACCAGTCTGTCTTTTAACCTTTAATATAGGTATTTTTGCTCTGTCCATGAAGTGCTGGCCATTTATTTGATTTTGTGGATACAGTCATGGATCCTAAAGGTACCCTGGGAGCTCTGCCATCTGTGCTTCCTTCCTGGTGAGTTTCTCTTTATAAGCCCTACCTACTTTCCCTTTCCCCGTCCCCATTCTCATTGACTATATTTGAGGATAACACTCCTGTATTGACCAAACCTTGCCTTATGAAGCATCATCAGTGAGCACCCTCCCTTCCAGGATGGACATTCCCATCCTTCCCTACTGCACTCTGTCACCCAAGCCACTAATCAAACACATGGTTAGGGCTTTATCCCTTTATGCCACTTGAGCAGGGCAGCTGGGCTGTAGTTAAGGATTTATCTGTCTGCACCACTTCAGTGGCAATTTTCATTTTTAGGTTGATCTATTTAGTGATGGTGGATGGTTTTCAGCAGTAAGCATTTAGTTGAGATTACACTTTTCATGAGAAAAAGCTCATTACATCTTATAAATTCTGCTACAACTGTTGGGCCACTGTCAAAGGAAAAAAATTCAAAGACCAATACACGTAAGGTTCAGTTAAGGCACTTTAATTTACTTGCAGCAAGGAGACAAAAACATGCAAATACAAGGATTTGTCTAACTACTAACAGGAAGTAAGTTCATTCTTATACTGTTTTACAAGACATGGCCTCCTAAGCTGACGTAATCAAACACAACTTTAAGCATTGTACTACAGCAGGTGTTACTTCAGATTTTCTGTTGACATGACTAGATTTGTGAGAAACTTTTTAGAAAAACAACCTGGCCTTGGTGACTATTAATCCGTTTACAAGCATCTATTGTACACTGTTACTTTTCAAGGTACTTTTCTAATAAAGATACAAGCAAATGCTGATTGCAGTTCATATTTTCAAGCAGGCTTTGTCCTAATTATCTATTACTTCTACAGCTGTGTATGTTCTCATGGCACAGCGAAACTTCTTGTCTGAGTTTCATATAAGCAGTATTGTTCTATTCATTATTTTCCTAATGCAAGCAGAAATCATCTGCTTCTCAGTAAATTTCCAAGGCACAAGCAAGATTTAGCTGACAATACAAGGTCAGAAAGCAACTGCAGTTTGTACAGATTTATGCAGTATGAAATAGAATAAATGTGTTAACTCTTTTAGGCTCTGAATGCACTAAGCATATTACTAATACACACATTAATACATATTTTTCTAACAGCCACTATGAAGGATTGTGGATACCACTGTTGGGGAAGGGAGTTATCCCTGTATTTTTCCCTATTAGAGTTAGCATGAATTTACTCTCTTGAAAATTTCTGACAGTTGCAAAGACTATAAACAGAACAGTTACACAGAAGTAGAAGTTGGGTGGTTACCACACACACATACTCACATTGGCGTAAAATACTGCAACAGAGACCACTATTCCATAAAGTAATGAATCTTTATTGAAGAGAAAAAAATACTGGTGAAGACTCTGTATACATTGAAGCAATAGAACTACACAAAGGGCTATTTCTATTAGTCCACAAAAAAAGTCTCTCAAACCAGTTTTGTCACAATCTAAAGGTGCTTTTCATCATCTTTCTTTTTTTTTTGACTTCCTAATGGAAGACATCTAAGCTTCCTTCTTGGGTATTCTGGAAGGTCTTCTTTTTTGTAGCACAATCCTACAAACCACAATTCCATGCCCAAACTCCCACATCATTAAGATACCAGCTTCTCTAACAGGCCCAAAGCCCACCTGTAATAGAACAAATGCTCATTAACTAAACCTTTCTATCTACTACAAAAATATATCAGTCTGTTTTAAAGAAGCATTATTATTTAGACTATTTACAAAATGTTCTATTTACATCAATGGTATTTACATTTATGTTTGTTCAATTTAGTGACAATTTGACATATCATATGGCAAGAACTTCCACACTATGTAATATTCACATGCATAGATATATACAATTGATTTTGATTAAACTGGACCCATAAGTAACTGAAAATGAAACCTACAAGCTGAGCAAAATCTGCTGTACCCAAATTTGTGTAGTATATGTTGTAGAAATACATGGTCTCACCAACAGAAAATGTTAATGTACAGATTTCACCACCACTGATACAGAAAGTCGAAACATAGTTCAAACTATATACATGTAGTTACTGCAGCTGAGCATTGAATTTCCACTGCTATTTTCAACAAACACACCAGATCCTTGCATCCATCTGAGTTAACACCTGTTTGGCAAATGGGACCTCAGTTTAACATATCATCTGAAGGGTGGCAGATTCAGGAGTTTATAGCTCTCTATATTGCAGCACCATTAATGGGAAATTAACCCAACTACCGTGGGTAGTGAACAGACTGCCATTACATGGTGGATGTGCCTGGAGAGCACATAGAAGGGTTATAAAGTAAAACTGATGATACCTTTAAGAGATGTCTTTAATGTATAGGATTTTTCCCAGCAGAGAGGGAAGAATTCAATGGATGAGGGTATGAGTACAAGGGGCTGACATGACGTTGTTTCACATAGCATATCTAGACACTCACAACAGTAGACATGCAGAATTTTGAGATTTAAGAGATCTCAAAGTACAGCTAACTGTTTCTCTTTGACAGAAATGACTTAATTTGATTGAAGCAGAGTCCTAGGATGCCACCCCAATATGTAATTCACTTTATTGGAGTAACACTCACAGATCACTTAAAAGGTGTCTCTGTGGTAGACACCCTAGAAATGCAGGGGGGCTACACAGCTGAGGCTGAAAACTGTTGGTTGGCATGTGATAGTTGTAGGGTGTCCTTTTCATAATGCCAAAACAAGAACAAATGGCTTAGAAATGAATATATAGTGGTCTAGATAGCTAATAAATAAATAATATTGGGGGTTCACAACTTTATTACACTGACACCTCACATTTGGACTTGTACTTTTATTTTATTTTTATTGGACTGCTATCTTTACTGTAATCTGTTTCATGGAGGTTTTCTCCCTGGGCCTCCACTGAAAACGGGCTCTCTGGGCCCAGTGGACTTCCCCAGTAATCAAACTGGAAATAAATAAATAAATAAATATTAGACATAACCAAAAAAAAAAAAATCAGTGCTAGACAAAGCTAACAAGCTGATGAAGCACATGACAATTGTTTTGTAGCAGAGAGTGACAATCAAAAGGATGACAAGCACGACATAGTATGATCAGGAGTAGCATGTGTATTAGAGCATAGCTGCATGGTCTCAAGTACATTTTTTATTTATGCAGTTATTGCACTTGATTAAAGAATATAATATTGTATAATCTCAGTAATCCAGTCAAAAGACAGATGGACCCTCATGTTTAATATCACCCGATAACAAAGTAAGAACATAACCCTTGTATTGAAAAGAGAAGTTTTGATCTAGACATAATGACAGGTAGTACAGTATTAAGGAATGGTTATATTGCAGCACGGTGTTTCAGCGGTTAGCATTGTCACCTCACAGCAAGAGGTTCTCCCGTTCAATTCTCGGCTGGAGCGCCTTCTGTGTGGAGTCTGCATGTCCTCCCCTTGGTCGAGTGACATTTAAAGACATGCAGGTAGGTGCTTGCATGAATGGGTGTGCCTTCTTTGAAGGTTGGGCGTCATGCTGGCAACTTGGCACTGTAAAAATCCACTGCCAATCATTAGCAGACTGGAGTTCCGCTATGGCGACCCCTAACTGGGAAAAGCCAAAAGGCACTGCTTTTGCTATATTGCAGCACTGACCAGCATTATTTTAGAGAACAGATTTCCAATGTGTGCTGCGTATCTTCAGTAATGTCAGTAACACAGGGTTATCACATGTCCCACTTTATGCAGGACAGCCACTGCATGGGCAGTTGTGTCCTGTGAAAAAAACATAAAAAATGACAAATATCAGAATCAGAAATACTTTACTGATACCGCAAGAAATTGCTGAGAATGAGAATTTTAAGGCAGAAATGTTTCTACATTTCATAGATTCATACTAAGCTAACTGCCCTTGCGAGCCATTTTAAGCCTAGCCAATTATCCCTTGTGAGACTCAAACCCTGCACCTTGTGTTTGTAAGCAAACACCTTAACCATTAGGCCACCCTCTGCATAAATCCATTATCGTGTCTTTATAACACATAAATATTATATGAAACAGCATAAATAAATCAAATTCTAAAAAAAAAATGAGCTTTTATTTTAGCAGTAAACTGAAGTCCAGTCCTTTGCATTGGTTGTAGGTGTGGTTTGTCCTACAAAATCTCACATTTTCATACAAAAATCCCACTTTGGCAACAGTAGATGTGGCAGCTATACAGAGACACTGTATATAATTGTGCAAAAGCAGTATATGAAGTCAGGACACAACACACATACAAGGAAAATGATCTATCTTGCGTTGATTTGCCATAAAGGGCAAGGTATTAGAGTATGAGGTAGTGAAGAGGGTAGGATACTAGCTGTGTCACTGCTCTGACGTTGGCTTCTTGTGAGTAACTTGGAACAGCAACAACAGTTAAGTGTCATGTAAGACTAAGGATTGTCAAACAGGGAATTAGCCACTCATCAGGCAATACAGACAGAATGATGACAAAAGAAAACACACTGCATCATTTCAGATGTTCTTCGTGTTTCACTGTTGCAGTCATTACATTTGGATTATCTGCTTGCAGGTTACCCTCAGTCAGCCTGATTAACAAAGTCTTGGGTCCTGCGCCAGTTGCTGTCCCTTCTTCCATGACATCAGGTCATCAGGGGTATAAAACATGCAGCCGACGCCATTACATCAGTCTTTCTTGCCGTGCGGTGCTTGAAGCAGAAGAAGTTTGCAAGTGCCAGTCGGCCGACTCCTGAAATTTTCGTTTTCGAGTTTCAGAACCGAAGTCTTCAACTAAAGCTAAGTACCCCATTGGAGAAACTTTTTCTTGCTCCTTACCGATGTCAGTAAAAGTTAATAATTGCATTACTTGTGGCAAGCAAATACCTCATAAAGATTTTAATTCGTACTGTATTCCTTGCCTAGGCCCTGACCATGATGTACCTTGCTGTCGGTTTTGTTCTTTATTTAATCAGCACATTATCCGTCGTCGGTATATTTTCACCTCTAAATATTTCGGTTCTCAGTTTAATTATCCTGAAGTGTTGTCGATTAGCCATCCGATTACCAGGATTCCAAGAAAATGCAAAGATAAAGACAGAGACAGACTGCCGAGGTCCAAAACTGCCAACAACATTTCTCCTAAGCCAGTCGCCCGTTCGCCGGTACTCAGTGAGGTGCTTTCGCAGCCCCTGATACCCGCTACTTCTGATTCGCAGGCCTCCACTGAGACCCATTCAGAGTCCAGTATGCAGTGAGATGCTTCAACTATGGAACCCGATGTCTGTACCTTGTATGGGTCTGGAGCCACTGTGCCGGCACCGGCTTCTGAGGGTGTATTCAGGCCTAAGGACTTACATATTAAACAGACACCTCCTTCTTCACTTAGGCCTAAATCACGAACCATGCCTAAAAAACTGATGCCCAGGCCACATGCTCAGGCCTCTATGCCTAAAAAACAAATGACAAGAATGGCTGAAGATTTAATAACTCTAATCAGGGGTAGCCAACCCCCCCCCCCCTTTCTAAGAGGCCTAGGACTGAAGTTGTTTATGAATCTTCTGACCAGGATTCTGTTTTTTTCTGTTTCTTCTGATGATCTGGATTTGCCCTTATCTACTTATGAGGATTCTAATGCAGAGGACTCCATTCCCTCTGCTTCCCCTCTAGAGGATTTTTCTTTTGAGGAAACCTTGCATACTCTAAGGGAGCATTTCCACTGGGAAAGCCAGGATTTTTCTGATTCAAAAAAGAGGCTTAGGGATTTCTTACTCCTACCTCAGCATAGGCCTTTAGCTATTCCTTCTATACTAGACATTGTTGATTATTTTGGGTTGGGAGGGTGGCCTAATGGTTATGGTGTTTGCCTTATAACCACAAGGTGCTGGATTTGAGTCCCACAAGGGATAATTGGCTAAGCTTAAAATGGCTCACAAGGGCAGCTAGCTTAGTACTAATCTATGAACCTATGCTTTTTCGGAATTTAGTTTGGCCCCTGATTCCTTGCCTCCTGCTCCCAAAAAACCTGACAGATACTACAGGGTCCCTGAGTCACACAAGTTCCTTTTTAAAAATCCTATTGCAGATCCAGAGACTATTTCACAGGGGCTCAAGGGCATTAAGGCTTCTACTGCTAAAAATCCTACCCCTTCTGATAGAGACTCCTGGGTGCTGGATAGATGGGGTAAGGAGGTTTACACTTCTGCAACCTTGGCCATTAGAGCTTTAAACTGCCAGTTTCATATGTTAAAGTATCAGCAACATGTTATTGGATTGCTTAAACAGAAAATGATGTTGACTCCTGACTGTGTGGAAAATAAAGAATTACAGGATTTAATGCATTCTGTTGAACAAGTTGGAAAATATACTTTGCAATGTGGTTTTGATTCACTAGAGGCCTCTTGCAGGGCTGCTGTTACTGGGTCTGTGCTCAGAAGGCATGCTTGGCTAAAGGAGCAATCCTTGCCTGATCATGTTAAAGCTAAGTTGTTGGATGCTCCCTTAAATAAGGACCGCCTGTTTGGCAACAAGGCTGAGGAAGTTCTTAAAAAGATGGAAGATAAAGCTAAATCTATGCAAACTGTTAAATATTTCTTACAAGTTCAGCTTCCTAGATTTAGTAGGCACTGGCCCTCTAAGAATTGGTCCTTTCCAGCCCCTTCCAGGGCTTCTCAAGCCAAACCCAGACACAGCAAAAGCCCTAGGTTTCAGTCCCAGGGGGGATACACAGGACTAAGCAGTGGGGGGCCTCCACTTCCAAATCTGGGAGTAATAAGACTCCCCCCTGTGATAAACTGTCTCAATGACTTCTGTTTAAAATTTCCAAGCACTTATCAACTGACTGCCCCTTTGGGGGGAAAGATTGCCTTTCATGCAAAGAACTGGAAACTCATTACCCAGGACAAATGGGTTTTAAATATAGTGTCCCAGGGATATAGATTTCACTTCCACACGTTGCCAACACCAAGCGGGTGGCCGGACCCACCTCCAAATCAGTGGGCAGAGGCCCAAAAACAAGTACTTTCTCTCTTAAGCATGGGGGCTATTCAACTGGTACCGGAAGAGGAAAAGGGACAAGGTTTCTACTTAAGACTTTTCCTGGTTCCCAGAAAAGACAATTCATGGCATCCTATCCTGGACCTGTCTACTCTAAACACCTTTTTGGAAATTCCAAAATCCAAGATGCTGACTCTTCACCAATTACTTCCTATGCTAGGCAAAGATGCCTTGTTGGCAACACTAGATTTAAAAGAAGCGTACCTGCACACCCCAATCAGGGAATCTTGCAGACGATACCTATGCTTCAAAGCAGGTTACACACACTATCAATTCTCTGCACTGCTCTTTGGCTTATCTACTGCGTCCAGGGTATTCACAAAGTGCCTAGCTCCAGTTATTGCATTTTGCAGGCAAAGAAATATTCAAATATACCCATACCTGGACGATTGTCTAATTCAGGCAGAAAGCCAGGACATACTTTTTGAATCATCTGGCCTTTGTACAAAGGGTTATAACTTGTCTGGGGTACATCATAAATGAAAAGAAATCACACCTGGTACCCTGTCAACAAATTATATTCCTGGGAGCAAGGTTGAATACAACTTCCCAGATGGCTTACCTCACCCCAGAGAAACAAATTCATTTGACAACCTACTTCAAACAAGTGGCCACAAAAACCCTGCTATCTGCAAGACAAATACTGCAAGCCTTGGGATTCATGGTCTCCTGCATTCTTCTAATTCCATATGCAAGACTGCATATGAGGAAACTACAGTGGTATCTAAAAAGCCTATGGTGACAACATTCTCAGCATCTAGAAGCAATGATTCCTATCATACCTTGCCTACGCCTAGAATTCCTTTGGTGGGCAGAGGCCTGCCACCAAAACAAGGGACTACCTTTCACAACACCCCCTGCCACCCAAACCCTAACAACATATGCATCAGACTATGCATGGGGGGGCTTACCTGACGGGGAAGTGCATTCAGGGCAAATGGAACCCAAGTCAAATGCACCTGCATATCAATCAAAAAGAAATGCTAGCTGTACAGAATGCTCTGACAGCCTTCAAGGACCACATTCTTCCAGGACAACATATGGTAAAGACGGACAACACCACTGTTATGTGGTACATAAACAAGCAGGGGGGTACACATTCTTACCCCCACTGCAGACTAGCCATGGCATTGTGGAACACAGCCTTGAGCTACCAAGTGCACCTACAAGCTCAATTCCTGCCAGGAAAATTAAATACACTGGCAGACGGACTAAGCAGAAACCTCATGGACCCACACGAGTGGAAACTGGAACCAAGGATTTTCAATATGTTGACAAGAAAATGGGGGAACCCAGATATAGACCTGATTGCCTCTCCCAGAACTACCAATTGGACAAATTTTGCACAAGGACTCCCCACAAGCAAGCCTAGAAAGTGGATGCTGTGTCCTTCAGCTGGAAAAACCTATCAGTCTGTGCCTTCCTCCCTCTGCCTCTGCTTTACAAAGTACTACTAAAAATCAAACAGGACAAACCGAGGATGATTTTGATTCCTTCAGACTGGCCACACCAACACTGGTACCCCCTCCTGCGCAGTGTGTCATGGTTATCCCCATGGCACCTGCCTCAGACTCCTTCCCTGTTGTCTCAGCAGGAGAACCAGATTCTGCACCTTCAGCTTCTAACACTGAACCTTGCAGCCTGGCTAAGTAAACCTGTGATGGATATCATTTTAGAGGCAAGGAGGCCTAGTACTAGAAAATCTTATGCTGAAAAGTGGAAAAGATTCTGTGCCTGGAAGCAACCTCAAGGGATGAGCACAGTAGCACCAAGTTTACCTCAGATTTTACAATACTTAACTGAGATGCTTCACAAGGGCCTGTCTTTTCCCCCCATTAAAATCCATACCTCAGCCATTTCAGCTCATTATAGCATAGAACATCCAGTCTTCTCTCATCCACTGCTCAAGCAGTTCATCAGAGGGGCCAAAAATTTGAGACCACACAGGAGAGCTCCAACCCAGCCTGGGACCTTAACTTTGCTTTGGAGAAACTCACTCTACCTCCTTTTGAGCCAGCCACTACTGCAGACTTAAAATTGCTTTCTTGGAAAACAGCTTTCCTTTTAGCATCACTTCAGCTAGAAGGGTATCTGAATTTCAGGCCCTTATGGCAGTGGAGTCTTTCATCATTTTTCATGCGGACAGGGTGTCCCTCAGAACCAATCCATCCTTCATGCCCAAGGTGGTATCCAGTGTGGCTCTTAATCAGTCTATTAATTTTCCAACCTTCTTTCCATCCACAGAACAAAGGGGAATGGATACTGCATTCCTTAGATGTGCACAGACAACTTAGATTCGACTTGGACAGGACTAAACCTCAAAGGAAATCTGAACAACTACTGGTGGCATTTGCTGCAGGGGCAGAGGGGAAGGCTATTTCAAAGCAAACCATTTCTAAATGGATAGGTCATTGCATTCATTTCTGCTATAAGCACCATGGAAAACCTATCCCCCAGGGTGTCAGACCTCACTCCACCAGGGCTGCATCAACCTCTACAGCCTTTCTTAGAGGCGTCTCTACCAGGGACATCCTAGAAGCTGCTACCTGGAGTTCTGTGCATACTTTCACCAAGCATTATCATTTGTCAATTGTCTCTAAATCCAGAGCTGGCTTTGCCACTGCAGTCTTGCAGAGCCTTATAGCTGGTCCTAATTTATTTATTTATTTATTTATTTATTTATTTATTTATTTATTTATTTATTTATATTTGTTGACTGGGAATGTCCAACTGGATGTAGGTCCATTTTCAGCGGAGGCCCGGGGAGTAAAGCTCCACAGATAAAATAAACAGACAGTAGTTACATTGGATTACATAGCGATTAACAATTTACATAGCAATTACTTACAACATATTTACAGATGAAGAACATAGTACATCAGTAGACAACTAGAATCTTTATCTGTGAAGTACATAACCGACATTAACAAATGTTACAATAAGAAGTTCCTGCTGTATAATAAGTACTAGGCTTATGAGCATCTGAGCTTACTATAATCAAGGTAGTTAGTGGAGTGGAAAGAAAGGTAGTGGTTGGATGGGGTGGGTGATATTAAAGTGGGAGTTGCAAGGGCATAGCCAGCATGTTTTTAGGTGCACTTTTAGTAGTTTTGAAGTAGGTGCATGATGGTATAGAGGTAATTGTGAGTGGGAGGGAGTTCCATAATTTGGCTATGGTGCAAGAGAATAGTGCTTCACAAGCAGAGTTATTGGCTTTAGTGATCTGCAAGTATTTTTTGTTGCTGGATCTTAGTGGTCTGGTGGTGCGATAGGGTTGGAGTAGATTCTGGAGGGATGGGACATTTAGTGGATGGTTTACCAATTTTTGGGCGAGTGAGGGTTGATACCATTGAAGGAGGTGAGGGAGTTCAAGCCAGCACAGTTCAGCAAGTAAGAGACAATGGTGACTACGGTAGGATGCCCCTGTGGTGAATTTGGCGATTTTGTTGTAGCAGGTCTCTAGCTTGTTTAGATTGCATTGCCTTTGGTTGGTATATATTGGAGAGGCATAAAGTAGGGTGGAGATAAGGTGGGAATTTGCTATTGAAATCTTTGCTGCTTTGGTGAGAAGTTCCTTATTTCTGTATAACGCTCCTAGTTTTATGTGGACTTTTTTATGGTCATGGATATGTGAATGTCAAATTTTAGTTTATTATCTATTTCCACTCCTAGCAATTTGGTGTGTCCATTTGGGTATTGTTAGAGAAAAATACTTTAAAAAGACTAAAAGCATAAGGTTCAGTTCAGGTAACTTTATTCTTGCGCAAGGAGACAAAAAATGCAGTTACAGAGTTTGTCTGGCTAAATCAGGAAGTGTCACAGTTATTATACCTTTCTTTCAAGACATTGCCCACTATGACTGACGTAGCAGATCACCAGTTCACAATTTGTTATTTTACAGATATTTTCTCATGCTTCTAGCTGACTCTTCAAAGTTTTAAAAAATATTTTTCAGTAAACAGGATGGCCTTGATGACCACTGGTCAATTATAACTTTCTTACTATGTGATGTTACAAGTCTAGGTACTATGGCTAATTTAAGCACAATGCAAGTACAGATTTCTGAAGCAGTTTATTGTTCTTTATATCTAACTATCTTGCAGCTTGTGCACTTTTTCATCAGCTCGAACAGAGCTTATTGTCTATAATGAATGGATCTACAGAAATTATTATTATTCTCCTTTTAATTTCCTGACCTAGCAGAAAATCACCTGCTTTCTAGTACATTTCCAAGGCATAAACATGTATTTTGCTGTGCTAGAAAACTAGGTCAGAGTGCATCTTGCAGTGTCAGAAAGCATAATTTCAGAAAAGCACATTTGCAGTCGCAAATAAAACTAATGCTGCATATAGAATAAAAATGTGTTAAAACTTCCCTTATTAAAATAAGCATTGCACACATATGTTAATACATATTTTTCTAACATTTCCCCCCTGTTAATACTTTTTATTCTATTTCAGAAGCATAGACAGTTTATTTTCTTCTCCTAACCTCTTCCTTTGAGGATTTGCAGCTAAGAGAGTCATTCAGTTTAAACTTATGAAAGTGTTTCCTTTTTCAACAGTTCTTTAATTTCAGTACTTTGATACAAAGTCTCAGAAACTGACATGTCTATAAAATATTTGATTAATTTTTTCATGCAGGGACTTCCACAGCAAATGCATGCTCCTAACAATAGTAATCTCACACAAATGGCAATTAGGATGTTCATTAGGATGGAACCCCACCCCCAAACAAATTCTGAAAAAAGTCCGTCAGTGGGTTTGGGCCTGGCCTGGTCATGTCTGACACTTGTTGGATCACTTCCAAATGGTCATTGATTTTGTGCTTATTGTCGGGAATGAACGAACAGCACTCATCTTTGATTAAAGCGCACATACCACCTCTCGCCGCTAGGGTGAAGTCAAGAGCCATGCGGTTTTGAAGCACCACAGTTCTCATTGCATTCAGTTCATCAGTCATTAATTCAAGAGCAGAAAAAGTTGCATTGCTCATGACCTCGAGAAGTTTGGATAACTTTCTCAGTTCCCAAATTGATTTAACTGCACCATATGCAGGGGCTATGCCAGCCCAGGATATGATAGTGTCACTCAAGTCCATGTGTGCTAATTTACTTTTATCTTTCACGAAGTTATGATTTCTTCAGCCTGCTACGATCTGTCCCACTGGATTCTCAGGTTTCTTGATTGGATTTTCAGGTTTCTTCACGACATCTCTGGCGTTTCAAATTCTCCCATGAGGCAAAGCTGTAGTGTGTCGTATGGCCGGGATCAGGTAACCCAAAAAACAACTGCCGGACCAATTCTCAGGCAATCATTTGTATGCCTTTTTCCCACATATGAAATAACAGTTTTCTACCTTAGTATTGATATACACCTTCCCTGCATGAAACATTTTCTTATCTATAATAGACAGTTGCTTTAAAAGAATAGGATTATGTTGTATATCACTGACAGTTTTATGTAAGGACTCAAGGTATGAGTCATAATCTGCATCACAAATTGTTTCTGTATTTTTAGCATTTTCAGGTTTAATATAACATTTATAAGACACAGTAACATTACATCTGCTCCAACCTACTTGAATGGTGTCATTCTTGAAAAAGCATATGATTCCTGTTTGTGTAACAGGCAAAAATAATGCAATTTTGTCTCTAGATTTCACAGGTGTAGTCTCAAAAATCAAGTTTTCCCAGGTCTCATTGACCCCTAGGGGGACAGCAGCCATCAATAATCCCCCGTATGCTGTTGGTATAGCTGTGCAAATCCAACAATTTGAAACATTAAAAGTCTCAGTATACACATATTTAATTGCTTGGTAAGTGTTAAAGTTTGGATGCCAGTCTATGAATGTTGAATCACGTTTATTCAGTCTAGCTGGTGTGGCTGAAGAAAAGAAAGGCCACAGCAAAAGCCACAGCAAAAAGAACATTGTCACTAATGCAGTTATTAAGATGATTATGCAACATTGCTGAATATACTGCAGAAATCGTTCAGTATTCCTATTGTCTCTAGGTCTTGTCATCATTTTTATTGCTGCTGTGTGTTAGCAAGAGTTTTATCAAGTTCAAAGTTTTTGACTAGTTTACAGTGTGTCAAATGAATCCAAGATGATCATTCCGCAATCTTGACTGTTGTGGGTGTGTTCAGCAGTACTTGATATGAACCTTCCCACTTTGGTGTCATCCAGTTCTTCTTTTTGATTGTCTTCACCCAGACCCAAGTGCCTGGGGCTACTGCTACTTCGGAGGTGTTAGTTTCATCTTTATCTGAAACAGAATTAAACTGTAAAAGATGTTTGTTATTTAGCATATTCCTCATGTAGTCTGCAAGTGTCCAATCTGCTTCCTGGTCTGCAGGCATGAGAGGTTTCCACTGAGGTATATAATAAGCTCTTCCGAAAATATTTTCGAAAGGTGTCAGCCCTTTTGCATTTGGAACAGTTCTCATGCTCAACAGTGCCAGGGGAAGACAGTACACCCAATTCTTCTGTGTTTCTGTTATAAGTTTCCTAAGTTTATTCTTTAAAACTCCATTGTGCCTTTCTACCAACCCTGCAGATTGAGGGTGATATGCACAGTGATGTTTCAAAGAAATCCCAAAATACTGACTTAGCTGTTGTATAGTTTGGTGAACGAAATGTGTACCATTGTCATTGTAGATCCTTTCCGGTATGCCAAATCTAGGAATAATCTCTTTAACTAGGGTCTTTGCAACAGTGGCTGCATCTGGTTTACTAGTCGGAAAGGCCTCCACCCATTTGGAGAACATATCCACAATGACAAGGCAGTACTTTTTGTTTTCACATTTGTTCAATTCTCTGAAATCCATACAGATGGTATGAAACAGATACGGTGGTGTAGGGAAACTCCCTTGCTTGGGCTTTAATGCCCCTTGTGCATGATGTTTATTACAACTGTGACATGACAGGCAAAATTTTTTAGTGTAGTTTGAAAACCCATATGTAGCGAACACCCGATTCACTAACTGTACCATCCCCCCTGTTGAGACATGGCTCTGCCCATGGCTCAACAAAGCTGCATATCTAAATAAATTAGACGGTAGTATTGGTTTTCCCTCTTTAGAGATGTACAGCCCTTCCTTGAGAATTGCTCCTCGTCTTTTCCATTTTTGTTTTTCAGCTGTGTAGTAAGTGTCTGCATTGTTTTTAACATTTCTAAGTCTAAAATCTCAGAAGGTTGTAATTCCTCATTCAAAAGAAATGCTTCTGAGGCTGCTTGCTTTGCAGCTGTGTCAGCTCTCGCATTGCATTTTGAAATCCTATCTTGTTGTTGTATGAGCTATGCATTTACAAATAGCTACTTTCTGAGGCAACTGAATCGAATCTAACAAATCTAAAATAAACTGTGCATGGTTAATCGGTTTGCCAGTAGATGTCACCATTCCTCGATTCTTCCACTGTTGTGCAAAAACATGTACAGTAGAGAAAGCATACTGGCTGTCTATAAAAATGTTTACACTTTTACCCTTTGCTAAGGTACATGCCCGTGTCAAGGCAATCAACTCTGCTGCTTGTGCAGATAAGTTATGTGGTAGAGATTTCGCTTCTACAATCTCAGTGTCAGAAACTACTGCATAACCTGTTAGGTTCTGTCCTGTAGGACTCCTTTTGCATGAGCCATCCACGTAATATGTCACATCGGCATTATCCAAGGGAACATCCATGAGGTCTTTTCTAGGCAGTGTCTTTTGCTCAATTACCTGCAGGCAGTTATGGGGTGTGCCATCCACAGGAGTTGGGAGCAAGGTAGACGGATTCAAAGTAGTACATCGTTCAATTGTCATGTGAGGTTGGCTCAGCAATATAGTCATACAAGAAAGATGCCTAGCAGGAGAAAGATATGCTATTTTTTCTTGCAGTAAAATGATTGCAACTGCATGAGGCACTCTCAATGTGAGAGGGTGGAATAACACTACTGAGGCCGAAGCCTGCAGTGCCATTGCGGCTGCAACTACTGCTTGTACACAGTGGGGTAGAGACCTCGCCACTGGGTCCAGTTGTGATGAATAATAAGCAATGGGGCATTGCTTGTCCCCATGCTGTTGAGTCAATACTGATGTCATATAACCTTGTTTGCAATCTACAGTTTGGAAAAAACGTTTGTGATAATTTGGTAATCCTAAAACTAATGATGATGCTATTAATTGTTTTAGCTTGCAGAAAGTTAATTCTGCTTCTGGTGTCCATTGTATTAAATCTTGTGCTGCCATAGGCTTCTTGAAAATCAGGTCAGTTAGAGGTGCAGATTCCAAAGCATAGTTTGGGATCCAGCTCCGACAGAAATTAGTCGTACCCAGGAAGGACACCATTTCCTTCTTGGTTGTGGGTTTTGGTGCTTATAAAATTGCTACTTTTCTGTCCTCATCTAGTGTTCTGCCATCTTTGGATATTACATATCCAAGGTATTTCACTTGTTTTCTCCAAAGTTGCAATTTATTATTGCTTACTTTGTGTCCTTCTTCTGCTAAGAATTTTAATAATGCTATAGTATCTTCCTTACAATCTTGCTGGTTAGGGGCAGTCAGCAGGATGTCATCAACATAAAGTAAAATTTGACTACCTTTCGGTGGGATAAATCCTGCTAGATTACTTGCCATTTCTTGTGAGAATATTGTTGGACTTTCACTATAACCCTGTGGTAGTCGCGTATATGTATACTGTTTCCCCTGAAATGTAAATGCAAACCAATACTGGCTGTCAGGGTGTATTGGTATTGAAAAGAATGCATTGCTGATATCTACCACAGAAAAATACTTCTGTTGAGGTTTTAAATCATTCAACAAGGTATGTGGATCTGGCACCGTAGGTGCTCTTGGTATTATTGCGTCATTTACAGCTTGTAAATCGTGGACCATACGGCATTCACCATTTGCTTTTCTAACCGGGAATAAGGGTGTGTTACATGGTGAATTGGGGGATTCCACCAGTATTTCCCTCTTAAGCAAAGCTGCTATGATAGGTTTAATACCTGCCTCTGCATCTTTTCTCAAGGGGTACTGTCTCTTTTGTGGTCTAAATGCTGATTTTGGCATGATAGTAACTGGTCCTGCTGTGCGAATTAGTCCTACATCTGATTTTCCTGTTGACCAGTATGTCTAACAAAGCTTTTTCTTCCTCTTCTAATAAGAGGGTTTCTCAGCTGTCGTTGCTGGACTGCAAGTGTACAGCTGGATGTGTTTGTGTTATCCAGTTTAGTTTCTGTCTTTGTATTCCTTGTTCTGACAGTTCTGATTCTGTCTGTTTTTCACATTTTGTGACTTTTTCTCCTAGGTCTATCCATTTTAAATTTTCCTCTTTAGTTAAACTAACATGCGGTATTAGATTTGATTTGTAAAGTGAAAAGAACTCCTGGGGTAATGAACAGCTAACTACACTGTTCCCTTTCGTGTCCCAGTACAAATTACACAGTACTAATCTGTTTGCATGATTTTTAAACAGTTCTTGTTCGTTTTCTTTGTCAGGTCCTGGTGTATTACAATAGTACAGAGTACAGTGCAACAGGTGTTATATGTCAATGCAAAGGGAGGGGAACTTACTGATAGCTACATTCATTAACTCTTCAGTCACTTATCCAGGGCCAGTTGTAACTAAGTTGTGGCTGTGCCAGTAAAATGTCTCACCTTCCGTTTGCACTGCAAAAGTATTGGTCTGTCGCTGTGCTTCCATACCCTGCATGGTTGGAACTACTGCTATGCCTAATAGTTGCATAAGATCTCTGCCCAAAAGGTTCACTGGGCATTTTGCAGAAACAACAATTTTGCTTTTCTGGGTTAATCCTGAAACAGGATCTGTTAATGTAATGTTATGGGAGAGAGGCTCCTGATACAGCTGTCCATTAGCTGCTTGCACAAGTATAAAGTCATGTGATTCTGAATTTTCTGGTAGTTTGGAGGGGTGTACCAGGGTCTGTGATGCCTCTGAATCACACAAGAATTTGACTTCCCTCCCTTCTACCAGGAGTGTCACTTCTGGTTTTGTGTCAGCCAAATAGAGCTCTAAGCTCAGTAAGGCTAAGTCTAATATTTCATTTTCTTCACTATCGGTAGCTTCCTGTACTTCCTCTATTATCACATTCTCTGCTCCTTCTATCACATTGTCATTTGTCTTTTCTTTATTATTCCTATCTAGTGATTCCTGACTTTCATATAGTCAGTCCTCACCCTCATCGTTTTTGTCTTCCACTGCTGTTTTCTTATTTTTCCTGCAATCCCTTGCCATGTGTCCTTTTTTCCCACATTTGAAGTACTCACCTCTTTTCTTTCTCCCTTCAAAGTCCTCTGATCGCTGATCAGATTGTTTATTTCCCTGGGCATTCTTTTTGTCCTTTTGTCCGGACTGTACTAAATAAACTTCTCCATCTTCTACAGCAAATACTTGGGCTTTCTTTTTCTTTTTGTTGTTAAAATGCCTCTCGACATGTCTAGCATATTCAAGCAGTGATTGTAATCTGCTTGTACGATGGTCTACCATGTGTTTAGTAATAAAACTACTTATGGGTGCAATACTGCCTTTCAAAAATGCATTCTTTAACTGTTGCTCAAATGGGGAATCTTGTGTCTGATCTTCAGGCACTTGCATTCCACAATGATTGTTAAAGCATTCCAATAATCTGGAAAAATATCTATCAACAGTTTCACTTTCTTGTTGGATGCATTGATTAATGCAAGTCCAGTCTGCCCTAGGCTTCCATTTCTCAGAAATTCGGTCTGTCAAACCTTTCACTCTGTTGTCTAGTTCTGTGCTGCTATGTGGGAGGGGTCTAAGTGCAGCGTCACAGGGATTCCAGTTGCCACTTATCATGTGCCAATCCTGACCTACTATTTGTCTGACTACTTTTTCTACTTCTTCTCCATTTAAGTGATAACTTAACCTCATGCCCTGTAAGTCTTCTAAGAACTTTCTAAAATTAACTTTTGGATGGGGGATTCCCTCTGTGGCTTTCTGGATGTCTTCCGGTGTCTACGGTCTGTATACTAAGAGAGTTGGGTTCTGCCCTTCTTGCCCTGCCTGAGGATTTGGTACTTCTATGAGTGGGCATATTTCTTATTAACTCATAGCCTGTGAATTTCCATTCATTTGATATAATTCAATATCCCCTTTTAAATTACGTGTTCGAGACCTAGTCTCGATAGGATCTCTAACAAACGGTAATGGTTTTATAGGAACAACTGGATATCGCGGAGGCGGGTCAGTTTGTTCTTTTGCTTCATATTCCGGTAAGGGAACTGGTAAGGGAACCGGAACCAGAGGGGGCAGAGGGGCCGATGCTATAACTAAGTTATTATCCTCTTTGTCTAGAAACATTGCTTTTGAATTTTTATTCTTTTGTTCTCTTCGGTTTGCTTCCTCAATCCACCTGTGTGCCTGAAGAACTCCTAGTTTACGCTGTTTTTTGACCCGACCTTTAGAATCGGTTTTTAACTGTCTAATAAGTTTGATAAGCGAGGATCTTTCTAGTTTCCCGTCAAATTCATATTTATTAACTCATTTAGTATAATATTTAATGTTGTCGGCGCACTGTGATTGCATATATTTTGCGTCTTCGGTTAACGGTGGGCTTTGGGGTCTTTTTGTTTTCGTGCACGTATTACCCATTTAGTTCTAACCTTTTAAAATGTTACGTAACCCTTTTGTTTTTAATGTGGTACCACCAAGTGTTTACAGTCTCTTCAGACTACCTGCTTACTTATTCTGTTTCCCTGATCTATGACAAGATAGCAATATTTCTGTCCCTGAATTTTAAAAATTATTACAGAACAAATACAATCAAGTCCCTGATCTAAAACAGAAAAAAGTAGATTCAGCTTACCTGAGCCTCAGCGATTGGTCACTCACTGTTCAAATGGAACCCACCTTCAGTCGTAGATCAGAAAAGTGGCTGGCCTTTTTTGCATGACAATTCAGTCGGAGGTCTTTCAATGAAGAAGATCCGGTGTAGTATCTTCCCTGCGCAGTTTCATGCCACCTGGCCCATCTGATCCCAGGCTAAACGAGGGTTTCCAGCTCCAGAAGGACCAAAAAAAATGTTAGAGAAAAATACTTTAAAAAGACCAAAAGCATAAGGTTCAGTTCAGGTAACTTTATTCTTGCGCAAGGAGACAAAAAATGCAGTTACAGAGTTTGTCTGGCTAAATCAGGAAGTGTCACAGTTATTATACCTTTCTTTCAAGACATTGCCCACTGTGACTGACGTAGCAGATCACCAGTTCACAATTTGTTATTTTACAGATATTTTCTCATGCTTCTAGCTGACTCTTCAATGTTTAAAAAAGATTTTTCAGTAAACAGGATGGCCTTGATGACCACCGGTCAATTATAACTTTCTTACTATGTGATGTTACAAGTCTAGGTACTATGGCTAATTTAAGCACAATGCAAGTACAGATTTCTGAAGCAGTTTATTGTTCTTTATATCTAACTACCTTGCAGCTTGTGCACTTTTTCATCAACTCGAACAGAGCTTATTGTCTATAATGAATGGATCTACAGAAATTATTATTATTCTCCTTTTAATTTCTTGACCTAGCAGAAAATCACCTGCTCTCCAGTACATTTCCAAGGCATAAACATGTATTTTGCTGTGCTAGCAAACTAGGTCAGAGTGCATCTTGCAGTGTCAGAAAGCATAATTTCAGAAAAGCACATTTGCAGTCTCAAATAAAACTAATGCTGCATATAGAATAAAAATGTGTTAAAACTTCCCTTATTAAAATAAGCATTGCACACATATGTTAATACATATTTTTCTAACAGGTATATAGTGGTGTTGTCTTTTGCTGTGATGTTAAAGTGAGAGTTTTTTTGAGTATGTTTGGTGGGTTGGAAGATGAGTAGTTTAGTTTTGTTTGGGTTGAGTATTAATTGGGCATCGGATAACCAAGTTTCAACAGAGGAAAAGGCTTCCTGTGTGACTTTTTGCAGTTTGGGTAGGGACTGGGCTGAGCAGATGATGGTTGAGTCATCTGCGTATTGAATGAGTGAGCCATGTTTGGTGGCAGAGGCTAGATTATTGGTGAAAACAGAGAAGAGTAGGGGTCCAAGGATGGATCCTTGGGGAATCCCTATGGAGACAGGTAGTTGGGGAAATATGTCATTCTACCATACAACAGATTGTTGGCGGTCAGACAGTTAACTCTGAAAACAGTTGCTGACTGATTGTGAGAAGGATAGGTTATTGATGACAGAGATAAGTTGTTTGTGTGGGACCATGTCAAATGCTTTAGATAGGTCTAGGAAAGTAGCAGAGGAGAGATAGCCATTGTTTCTATGCTGAAGGATAGTGTTAGTAAAGGAGAGTAAGGCAGTGGTGGTGCTATGGTTTGATCGGAAACCATGCTGAGTATTGGAAAGGAGGTTGTTAGTAAGGAGGTAGTCTGAGACCTGAGAGTGTTTGCATCTCTCTAGTATTTTGGAGAGTGGGGAGAGAATAGCTATGGGGTGGTAATTGGTTAGTTCTGTGGAGGGTCTGCCTTTGTGGAGGGGAATTATATGTGATACTTTCCACAGTGTGGGAACGTACCTTTCTGACAGAGATTGATCAATCAAGATGGATACTGGTTAGGCCAGAGCATCAGCTGCGATTTGTAGGCATTCACTTGGGAGGTTGTCTGCTGCTAAGTTTAGTTAAGAGTTTTTTTATGTTGGAGGTAGGTACAGGAGAAAAAGAGAAGGCAGTGGGGAGATTACCAGATGAAGGTGTGGGTTGGAGGGGAGGGGGGGGTTGTGTTGTTTAGCTAGTGATAGTATGGTTTGTGTGAAGTGTGTGTTGAATGAGGTAGCAGTATTTTCTGAGGAGTGAGGGATGTTAGGAGGAGGGGTACTGACTTTACCTGGGTGGAGGATGGAGTTTATGGAGGACCAGAATTGTTTGGGGCTGTGTTGGGAGGAGTCTAGGGCAGACTGGTAGTATTGGAATTTGTCCTGTTTTATTAGCTTTTTGACTCTATTGCGTAGTTTTAGGAATTTCTGTCTAGTTGAGGGGGGTTTGGTTTTGCGACAGTGCTCCCAGGCTTTATCCCTGTTTTTCATTTCTGACTTAGTGGTTTTCTGTAGCCATGGGGAGGGTTGTGCTTTGATTCTGGAAAGTCTTATGGGGGCATGGTAATTAAGGATGCTCAGGAAGGTAGTATTAAAAAATTCAACTGCGTCATCAAGACTGAGGTACTTTAGAGGATGGCAATTACATTCGTTGAGGGATGAGATGAATGTTAGTGGGTTTAAGTTTAGTTTTTTACATATTTGACGGTAGATGACAGGTTTAGCTTAGTATAGGTATTTTTTGAGTAGGAATGTTGGAGAGTGATCACTGAGGCTGTCTGATAAGCAGCCTGTTATATATGACTGGGGGCTCTTACTGACTAGTATCTAATCCAGGGTAGTGTGCTTGCTGGAGTTTTTATTTATCCTGGTTGGTGACTGGACTAGTTGGGTGAAGCCATGAAGGTTTACATGATGGGTTGGATGGTTGCCAGAACAGGACTGCCAGTCAATATTGAAATCACCTAAAATGATAGTTTCTAGTTTCTTCTTTCTAATGTTATCTAAATTCCTCCTCCCAACCATAGCTTTGGGAATCTACCCAAATATAATGACTGCAACAGTGAAACTCAAAGAACATAGTACAGTTCAGTTGTGTACACTTACCATAAATGTAGATGTTCGAGTGTATTCACTGTTGCAGTCCTGGTTACCCTCCCTCCAGCCCCTAACTTCTTTTGGCTATACCTCTACTTTCCTTTACTATGCTTAAAAGCTTTTTTGGTGTATTTGCTTTTTTGTTGGAGGTATATCATTGTACTTTTATATTTAATTGCTCCCCATTAGGGAGGCACCTGACATCTGGGGCAAGAAAAACTGATGTAATGGCATCGGCTGCATGTTTTACACCCCTGACGACCTGACGTCATGGAAGAAGGGACAGCAACTGATGCAGGACCCAAGACTTTGTTAATCAGGCCGACTGAGGTACCTGCAAGCAGATAACCCAAATGTAATGACTGCAACAGTGAATACACTCGAACATCTACATTTATGGTAAGTGTACACAACAGTACTTTACTTGTCAGTTGTAAGGTAGAAAGAGAAGTAAAACTGCTTAAGAGCATATCATACAGTGCAACCAATAAATCCCCAGCATGTAGCATGTAGTATGTAGCATGACTTATGTAACATGTAGTATGTACAGCAGGAAATGCATGAGAGCAGCACAAAATAAAATATGAAATTAAAGGAATGGATGACTGTGTCATACCTCTCAACTGTAGCGATTTTTGCAGAATGCTCAAATTTTCATCTGATGTTTTTGGTCTGTTCTTCATAAAATTTGCAGTTTTCCTCCAAATCAATGAAGATGAAAGTCACTAAATAATGACATATATTTGCGTTCAGACTTCTTATCCTTCAGAAAATGCACGATAACACAAATTGTGTTATTCTAGCAGCTTTCTGAGTTTATATGAGCAATGTAGACTATAAAACAAAAGGAAATGAAGACTGTCTACTCATGTTTGAATCCTTTAGAAGACATATGCCTTTTTATAGATCTATTAGCAGGTAAGAAAACCATCACCCTTGGCTAGTATTCAGAGATCAATTTGAACACGATAAAAGAAACAAAACTGTTTCTACTACTGTTTGAAAGTTGCATCTTTTAGATGCTTTCTACAGAAGCTAGGGCATTTGTGTCATAAAATCATTGTACTTAGACTTTAGATTTTAGCATTTAGAATTCACCACAAAATAAAATATGAAATCAAATTAACTGAAAACTCTATTTACCAATGTTTTAACTTTGCACTGTTCAGATGCTTTCCTGCAGGGTATTAGCAAGTCAGATCATAACATTCCTGAAAAGTTAGTTTCTCTGAGGATAAAAAGGACAGTTGAAACTAATGAATGACTGAGGGCTGTTGTGAGTACAACTGCAATTTGAGAAGGAATCTGCCTAACACCTCTGAAGCTTCCTGTAAGCACCCTCCCCCAACCCCTGCAGCCAAAGTTGGGACATGCCGAGAAAGCCAGACTGAAAATGTAAACAAAGATCAAAATCAAAACAAAAAAATCCCTGGGATTGTCCCTTTAAGTCGCCTATTAGTTTTTCCTATATAAAATTTTGAATAAGTCACACACTGTGCTAGGTAAACTAAGTTTTTAGTGTCACAATTAGCTTTAACCTTGAAAACATAATGATTACCATTGTTTTGTTGAATAAATGCATTAGATACATCAATGTACTTACAAAAAGTGCATTTTCCACAGATAGAGGTGCCAGAACTAGTTGTTCTAATACTAGGTTGCCTTAGCTTACTTGTATTAGGAGAACAGAGCTGTCTTTTCAATGATTTTTTATTTTTATAAACAAAATTTGGAACTGCACTGACAAACTCACGTAGAGTAGGATCAGAGGATAAAATATGCCAATTTTTTTGTGATAATATTTTTATATCTATGTTGTCAGTACTAAAAGTCATACAATAAGCTACATTGTTATAACAATTATTATGGGCAGTCTTTCTTATGTTTTCTTTACGTGAAAAAAAACAGACATCCGCTACTTTGTCTGTCTGACTTAACCCTCTCACACGCTTCACTAACTTCAAAAGGTTTATAACCACGTTCTAGAAATTCCATACTAGTGGAACACATAGTTGTTTCAAATTCTTGTTCCCGGTCAGGAAGTCTAGAAACTCTTAAAAGTTGACTTCTTACCACATTTTCAAAAATGTGGTGGATGCATACTATTACATTCAAGATAACTATGTGTATAACATGGTTTTCTATATCTCTTAGTATGCAGCTTTCCATCTATACCCTTATACAGAGTTACATCAAGGAAATCTATGCGAGTGCAAGTGCTCCGAGAATTGGGTGAGTACCCGAGTGTTTCCTGTATGATTTATTGTAAATGCTATCTTGTTAACTGTTTGTTTAGTTGCAAATGATAATTTCTTAACTGTTTGTATGTAAAATTTAAAAACTCACTGTGGAGCTTTTCTCCCCGGGTCTCCACTGAAAAGAAGCCAAACGCTCAGCTGGACTAACCCGGTTAACAAATGTAAAATAAAATAAAATAAGAATGTTTCATCGTGAACTTAAGAAAGGAGGTACTTGTATTCATAGCACTTAGGAAAATTATTTAAACTTTCAAGGTCTCCTTTCCAAAAAATATACAAGTCATCGACAAAACGCCAATAAAATTTTACATGCACATTAAACTGTTCAGCATTTAAGATGTTTGCATTTTCCCAGTATGCCATGACCATATTGGCGTAGCTATTGGCACATGAAGTGCCCATAGCTACACCAGTGGTCTGCAGGTAATATTGCTTCTCAAACAAAAAAATATATATTTTAGTACCAGCTCTATAAGATAACGGATAAACTCTATTTTTTCATCAGTGAGAGAGCCTTCTTCTTTAAGAAATTTTTTTTTTACATAGGAAAGACCTATTTGTTTAGGTATAACCATAATCAGAGATATAACTTCTAACGTTATCATAATCTCTGTACCAGTTTCAACATAACTCTCAAGAAAAGAGTAGAAATCACGTAAGAATGTTCTGTATCATGTAAAACAATGGCATACTTATCTAAAATGGGTCTTAGATGTCTTTCTATATATAAGGATGCCGGTTCGGTTAGCCATCCACCTCCAGCTACTATAGGTCTAAAAGCTGGAGTTACAAGATTTTTATGTATTTTCGGCAAACCATTCAGTGTGGGTACAGTAGGATGTTCTACTATAAGACACTGAAACAGATCTTTAGAAATAACTGTTTCCTCAAAGCAGTTGAGACTTGGTGAACTTTTTGATTAACTTTTTTACAGAATAAAGTTCTATACTAATATATGTGTTATCATCTCTAAGCATGGTATGCATAGTAGTAACATAATACTCTTTATCTAACACAACAAAGGAATTGCCTTTATCAGCTGGTCGTATTACAATGTCACTATATCTCTGCAAATTTTCAAGTGCTTGTCTCTCATTTTTATTTAAGTTATAAAACTTATTTCATTTATACTCACTGTTAGTTTCAAAAAGATTATAAATCTGTTGTTCACATACAGTTGAAAAAACTTTTAATGTAGAAGACAATGTTAGACAGAAAGCACTTGGCTTTTTATAGTTACATACAATTTCATGTGACACAGAAAAAACAAACTTCTCTTTAAGAGCTATTCTTCGTTCAAATAATTTCAAATCTATAATATTGTCACCTAGATCAGCCCTTTGAGAAGGGATAAAAGACAAACCTTTTTTTTAAGTAAAGAAAGTTCAGATTCTGTCAACTGTCTCTGTGACAAGTTCCATACTAGTTATTTGTTATATTCCACATTTTCTTGAGAGTTTGTGGTTCTCGATCCTGAAAGGAGTTCTTTCTCTTGAATTTCTTTCCTTCGATGTTCACATCTTTGTATTCCTTGCATTGGAATTTGCAAGGTAAAGGAAGACTAAAAAAAAAAAACAGATTAACTAGTAATGATCAGATTTTTAGGCCGTAGTACCTGTTCTGGAGAAGGAGTAGCTCTTCTAAGTTGCTGCTCAATTGGGGGAGAGACCACCAAAGATGTGCCATATGTAGAGGTATTAGCATTAGGTGAAGAAACAGCACATTCCTGCACCACTGTTGAAGAATTAACAGAACCATTATTTTGAGTAATAGAGGAAACTTCCTCTGAGTTAGTAGCCTTAGAAATTCTAGTTTCTACTGGCTTTTTAGGCTGCTCTTTCGGCCAAGCAAACACATTTTGTTGTTGGAAATCAACAATGTCTCTCTGAAGTTTTTTTTCTTTTTTTTGAGCTAATAACTTAATTTCATACAGGCGTAATTGTTCAATTAACTCACTCATGCAAAGATCAACTTGTGCATCAAATTTTAAGGCTATACAGTTCTTTTTGTAATTTGTTGATATCTTCACAAATTTGTTGCTCTAAAGGTACAAAAAAGTCAATGAGTAACTTAATATAAGAAAAACGTGTCTCCAAGTTAATTTTGCTAAAACGTCCGGGTAAGTTGTTCCATATGAGGGCATATTCAACACCCTTAGCCCTCTAGGAACAACTTTCAGCACACAGCAGGCTTCAAAAGGCAGTCTCTGACATTGAAGTCTCTTTAACTTATATAGCTGATTATGTTCAGTTATTAAACTGTGTGCAGAAACATACATATTCTCAGTTAACAAAGGATTACGTTGTATATTTAAAAGGCTTTGTAGTCACCTCCTTTGACTAAAGTTGCCAATAGAATCAGCATGTGGCATGGCTTCTGCTTTTACGGTGATACTTTCAGCCATGTTAGTCAGCAACAGCACAAGACAGCAAAGAAATATGGTAAAACAAGTCCTGCTGACCACAAAGCTGTGTTCAACCACAAACCAAGTAAAATGAACAAAAATGTAGAACACAGCACCACAGCAAACCAATAAAAAGCAAATGGCAAAGAGCAGTATAAAATCCAAACAGACTTTTATTCAAACACAGATGAGCGCTTTCGCAATAAAATCGCTTCTTCAGACCATACAAAAAACTAGCAACATCTCAGATATTTAAAATACAATCAATTAAATGTCTATCAATAAAAAACATGCAGATACAATAGCCATAAAAATTTTAAAGGCACAGCTTTCTTTTCAGGCAGAAACCATAGAAGGCTATTGCCATAAAGACAAACATAGCAAAATACCTATTTAAAAAGCTTTCTTTCTTTCAGAACTGGCTTAAGAGGTACTGATTCATTCAAGCCTGCACCTCTATGTGCTGATAATATGAGAATCCATCTTAATTCTTTCCCTTCTGTGATGTTAGTTATATCTCCCAACTTAAAACTTTCATAAATTACTTCTACTGCCATAAACTTGAACCACTGGTTAGTGCCTTTCTCTAGAATGTGTTTAGCTAAGGCACTATAACTATGGCCCTTATTATCATAATAGTAATGGTCTCTAATTCGTTCCTTAAGTCGCCTATTTGTTTTTCCTATATAAAATTTTGAACAGACACAATTTACTTCACACAAATCCACACTAGTACTGCAAATCCATATTAAAATCTGCTTAAAATAATTGGATGGCAAGAGTGTTAGGTACTTTCACCCAAAGACAGCCCCAATTGCACCCAGCATTTACAGCCACTTTGTTGGCTTTGAGTACATCTTACTGTTATGGAGAAATAAATTACACATATGTTTTGTAGTTTGAGTGAACTATTTGAGGTTGTGTAAAGACCTTTAGCTTCACACATCAAGACCCAGCTCTGTGCATCAAATTTAAAGAGAAAAGCACACATGATGAAAACTTAAGAAGAAATGTTAACTACCTAATAACATATGCTAAGTTGATATGGGCAATAGGACAATCTCTGCACTAATAAAAACCATCTGAATAAGTCCATATTAAAGATAACTGCTATCAATGTGCATATTGCAATTAGAAGACACCTTTGCATTTCAATGCTTCATCCACAAATGCAGTCCTTGCTGCCATTGAAAAATTAGCTGTCTGTATTACATTGAAATGATTTACTGATGAAATTGTTATAACATTTCCTGAACTAAATCAGCTATGCAATAGGGAATTACTTGAAAAAGTAACAGACATTCAACTAAAAGCAAAAATCTTTCAGAATTCACTCTTGTGGAGGAGACTGCATAACCATGGTATGCAACAATGACTATATAATGGATGCTAAAGATCAAGCAGTTCTGAACATTACTCTGGTAACATAGACTGTACTAAGCTGAACAATGATGCTGATTTTAAAGAGGGTTCTGCAAAAATTTATCACTAAAATGTAACATGGTTAGGCTATATTTCATAATCCAGGACTATCGACGAATTAATTCATTCTTCAGTACAATGTATAAAGCTGGATAATTGAAACCACATAGGTATTGCAGCAGCTTTTGTTCAACAACCCACAATCATATAATATTTAGAAATAAGACTGCATAGGACAGGTGTCTGATTGCGATAAAAATAATGGACGCAGTACATACATTCTGCTTTGCTTTTTTACAATCATCAGCTTGTAGTTCAAAATCCCATGAAACTGCCAATTCACAGATGAATAAGATATCAGACAAAATCCGTCCAACACAGTAACCTTTAATTAATAAAACTGAGCACCTTTGTCTAAACTTAGTTTAGTTGACATGCTTAAATGTGAGACACGCAAGCAGTGTTTTATCTATAGGAGATAAACCTATGATATTGTCTTGCAAAGGTCACTACAATTGTACCCCCAAGTGAGTAGTATATAAGGCAAACTGCTTATCCTATTCTGTGTTTTATGTAGGAAAAACTGAGACATGTCTCAAAGTAAGGATTCATCATAATATGTATACTACTGAAACAGGATATTAGCAATGCCTTAGCTAGACACATGGAGCTGTGCCCTGATTTTAATGTTTATCTTTTTTCTACTGGAAAAGATAAAATGTAACTCTGGAGGTATAGACTGGACTAATTTGTTACTGAAAAGGTAGTTATTTTTACAAATAACTTTGAATGCTGACCAACCTCAGCAAATGGATATTAACTAGTTGCATTTACATAGCATGTCATGTGACTCTTTGATGTATGAGAAGGTATGTGTTGCAGCACTTATTCATTCTGAAGAAGTCCATATTCTAAACAGGCAAAAGCGCTCAGTTTTGTTATTAAATGGTACTTCGTAGTATGGATTTTGCCTGGTATTTTGGTACAAACAGTAATCACAGTAAAGTAACCCGACTTGCTTCACAAAAATTACTTTAGTCCTTCAAAGCCAGAATAATGATCAAATGGCAGCAGTAAATCATTTTCATTTACAGGTAGGCCCATAACTAGTAATTTTAGGTGCTTGTGATGTCAACCTGCAATAAAACAAAATAATGCCCTCCAAAAGTATTCAAACTCCATTTTACACAGCACACAATTGCTGAATGCTCCCACAATCCAGGATTAGTTTATGCATATCACAGAAGTCCAACTGCAATAAAATAAAAATTAAATTCATTAATGTCATCACAGTGTATTTCAAACTTTATTTTGCACAAGAAAAAAACATGCCAGCCCCCACAGCCAATATCTGGATACGTGCAAGAAATAAATAAAAACAAGTCTCCTACTTCTGCCACTGCTGCTGTTCCACATGCCAGCACATGTGAAAAGACATACATCCACATACACATACACACGCACATCCATATGCACAGATGCACACTCACGCACATCCCTATGCACACATGCACATACATACACACACAAACACAAACACACGCATGCATGCACTCACTCACACACATGTATACACATACACACACATGGACAGGCACACCCAGATGCCACTAAAGAGTTTCCAAGAAGTATTTTTAAATAAAAGCCTAAGTCTGGGAATCTTGTTGCTCCATTTATGAGAAGAGGTTATCCACTCTCACCATGAAGGATATGCATTAGCTGAACCACCGACTGGTGCAATACTTGTAGTGCAAGTGATGTTTGCTAGAATAATGTACTAATAGATGACCACTGTCACATGTTCATTGCCATAATCAGCTGATGTATGACTGAGCTGGCTATGCCCAGAAGGCGTTGTGAATCACCAGTGCATTTTGTCATTTTAGTCTGGAGTGGTATGAATCATGATGTGATATCTATAAGAAGATCTCCTCTTGCTCCTCTTGAATTGAATGAATTTATTAAACTACCAGGAAGACAGGTTTATATGCATCACCTTCATGAGACTGGGAGAGGCACCCTACTAGCCTCTCACAGGAAGTCTTTGTTTTGGCCTCATCTCTCATCACTCCTTATGTTAGGGTGGAGAATGGTGGAAGGGATCCAGAGATTACCATGATAAAAGACAAGATACTATGTTTTTTTTTGGCAACCACCAACAATCAGTAGAAGTCAGAAAAACTATAAGTTACAAAGGCTTCTCCTTTATCTTGTGTTACAACAACTTGGAAATATTGAGTATGTTTCATTGGGTCTATATAACTTCATCAAATCACTATTTAACAAATGCCTCTTCATCAAACACCTTTTCAGTGAACAACTGATCAACAAAGAACTTCTCAAAAGCCGACTTCACACTTCTAAAGACTAGTGTGGTCTCCTTTAAGGCCCCCGAGCCGGCGGAAAACAGTACTCAAGCCGCTGAATCACTTACAAATACCTTCTACCAGCACCTGCAGGACTGCATGGATAAGGCAATCCCAAGCAAAACAAAGACTCTTTGTACCAAAGGCAAGCGTCCAGTCTGGTGGACCCCAGCCATAAACAAACTCTACAACAAAAGGAGGAAGCTACTACAAGATAGAGCAAAATCCTTAAAAGGTAAGACACCCTTGATCACTATAAGTAAAAAACTAAGAGCTCTCATAAAATCATCCAAAGCAAATTTCGAGAGAAAAATAGCTAAAGACTCAAAAGACAATCATAAGGCCTTCTTTAGCTATGTTAGAAACCTAGGAGGAAACTCCCAGATATGCTCAGAACTAGTTCAAAATGATGTGAAGATTACTGATCCTACAGACATTGCCAACATACTGGCTGACAGGTTCAGTGCAAACTTCTCCCTCCCCCAAAAGGAGAGATATCTATACCAAACGATTGCAGCCCCCAAACATCTCCAGCCCAAGTGAGAACTGCTCTCTCCAAAGCAAAAACACAGCATCCATGGGACCTGATGGTGTCCCCGGCTGTGTGCTCCACGAACTCAATGAGGAATTAAACCCACAGCTAGGACAGCTGTTTAATCAAAGTCTTACCTCTGGATACGCACTCCAGGAGTGGCGCACTGCAACTGTGGTCCCACTTCACAAAGGCGGTGCCTCCACCGACCCTGGAAATTACCGCCCATTAGCTTGACAAGCCTTATCTGCAAAGCCATGGAGAGGATCATAATGGACCTCATAAATAAAGACATAGGGAATTTGCAGACTTTGGATCCAACCCAGTTTGGCTTTGTCAAAGGCAGATCATGCCTTTTAAACTTGGTTGACTTTTTCAAACAGTCACCAAAGCCATTGATGAGGAAAGGCAGTCCATACAGCCTACCTCGATCTGGCTAAGGCCTTCGATACAATACCCCACTCGGGTATCATTGAAAAACTCATCAGCTTAAATGTTAACCCATACATCACAAGATGGGTTGCAAACTGGCTGAGTGACAGAACCCACAGGGTCAGAGTTGCTGGCGCCATGTCAGACTCAAAGCCTGTCACAAGTGGTGTCCCACAGGGCTCAGTCCTGGGCCCACTCTTGTTTGGCATCTACTTTTCCAAGTACAAGCAAACACAGGAGGGTTATGGCTGACAAAGTTTGCAGATGACTGCAAACTGGGCCATAGTAGAAAACACATCTGACACAGATATCCTTCAGAAGGGTCTCACAGAAACGGATAACTGGTGCCAGAGCCACGGCCTGAAGTTAAATGCCAAAAATGCATAGTCATACCCTTTGGGAAAAACAAGGTTACCCCTAGCTACCAAATAGGTGGCAATCCACTGAGCACAGAAGAAGTTATCAGGGACCTGGGGACCCAGGTTGATAGTAGTCTGTCATTCGACACCCATGTAGCTAAAGTAGTTAGGAAGACCTTCTACATTGCCCACCTTATCATGAAGGGATTCTCATCTAGATCAAGGGAGGTCATGGTCTCCCTTTACCCATCACTCATCAGACCAATGATTGAGTACAATGCCCCATTCGGGATGTATCTGACCCGACACTTGCAGCAGCTGGAGAGGCCACAAAAGTTCCTCACCAAAAGGATAAAAGGTCTCAAAATCTGTCCTATGCTGCCCGACTGAAAGAACTCCAGCTCTATTCAGTCGCCACCGCTTGCTCAGAGGTGACCTATGCCTAACATACAAGGCCATGTCAAACCCAGATTTGATGAATATGCTTCACCTCCAAAAATCTAGATCCATCAGAGCCACAAGGGCGGGAGACTTAAACCTCGACATGGCTATTAATAGGACGTGCTGGAGGGATAGATTCATCACCCAAAGACTCCCTATGCTGTGGAACAAAATCCCGGTACATGTGAGGCAGAGCACCTCGCTGGCCTTGTTCAAGAGAAATCTTGACCAATGGATGGGAGATCGCAGATATACCCCAGGGATTACCTCAGTGTCACTGCTCGACAGAGGCACAGCAAAATAATGGGTATAGTTCCCCATACTAAAGGGGTGGCGTAAGCCACAAAATGATGGGCTAGGCTTGTAAATGCCCTCGGGCAGATAGCCTAGTATGAACCTATGAACCTATGAACCTATGAACCTAACCAGCAAACTTAATTTTCAGCAAAAACTTTCCTAGGGCAAACTGATGGTAGTCTCCCCTAGCAACAGTAAAAAAAAAAAAAAAAACTGTGTCCTCCACCCCCCCAGCTAAATATACCAACTCTGGGATTGCACTGCAGTGGGGAAAATGGCAAATTCCACATGGTGGCCAACCATTGTTTTGCCCTAGGAAAGTTTTCACTGAAAATTTAGTTTGATGATTAGATTGTTTGCTCAATAGATGTTCGACGAAGAGGCATTCACTAAATAGTAATTTGATGAAATGATATAGACCCATTTCATTATATCACACTCCTGTAATGCCAGTGAATTGTGCTAGATAAAGATCAAACCAATAACAGAATGCTGAACGAGTGTTACAGCATGTGCTGTTTACGGAAAAAAGCCAGTATTATTATCACTCTTTGGGTTACCTGACATTTTATTTTCTAGATCCATGTTGGAAGCTCTATAAAGAAAATTATATTTCATAAATTAAGTAAAAATAATATATATCATGTTTGTTGTAAGGCTGTATTTACCCACTTGAAAACAGCCTCATAAATTAGTCAATTTTCAGTACATTTGTCACTGTTTTTAACAAGGTCATCATATAACTCCATGTCATGCAGAATATTACTGATTTTTGCCGTTCTTACACAGGGATTTCATAATTTTCTCAGAGAAGACAACTTGAAATGAAATGTCAAATTATTTTGAAAGTGACTGTGAAGCTAAATGTTGTATTTCAGGATAACAGACACTAGGAAAACTATATGTGTGTGTAAGATTATTGGATTTACTTTTCATTTGTTTTGCAAAATGTTTAAAGTACATCTGCTTAAAGGTATATATGGCTTACTTGATTGCTATTGTTCCTTTATCCCTATACTACATATATGCTATCATACAGTAGACAATAAGTACTCACATATGATCATAGGAAGTTACTAGGCTAATGGCCCTAGGGCCCTTACAAGCCTAGCCAAGTTTTACCCTTATTTCCATGATCACCTATTTGCCCTGTCCAAGAAGGACAGAGGTGAAACCCCAGTGGTGAATTTACGGTTACCCATCCAATCATCCAGACTGTGTTTGAAGAGGGCCAATGAGGTGCTCTGTTTGATATGAAGTGGGAGTCTGTTCCAAAGGTGTGGTAACCTCTGGGAGACAAATCTGTCCCTCCAGCAGGTTCTATTAATGTCACATTCATATTCAACTCAATAATTCGTAATAGCTTCAATACTGACCATTACATTAGGTTTTACACAGGCATGACCACTCTATCACTGATTGCACTGATCATCAGTGTGATCTGTTATCATCACAATAAACAAGATGTAGGCATAGTTGCTGAAGTGTATACTTTATTGCACTGAAACAAGCAATCCCATTGAAGTGCTGTGAAATACTTACCTCACTTTCTGGTTCATTTCCTAGTAGGACGTTAAGTGTCTGAGAAAGATCATGGCCCCTCAGCTTTATACAAGAAGTGTGAAGGAGGGTGGTATATCACCATAGAGGGAGGGGGTTGTAGGATACTGCCATTGGGTACTAAGCTTAAAAGTAATAAAAGGATATTTGCTGACAGCTTTGTTTATTTCAGGTGTGTGGCACCGATGGACTGGACCAGTGGAGCAGCGTCATGAAGTAAATAAGTTGGCACAAGGAAAATGGACATCCAGTGACCTGTAATTTATTTTAGTAGTACAGAAAACAAATACATTTAGCCATCAGTGACAGTCATGATCCCAGTATCAATGTACTATAGTACCATATAGAGATTAGACTATGTGTGCATGGCATATCATGGTAATATGGTATTTTGGAGTCTCTTTCTTTTCTTCTGTTATTATGCACTTTTTTTATTTCTAGTGGATTCGATCACATTGACTCTTAGAGTTAGAGTGATAAAGAAGAAAGAAACTGATGGAATAATTCATATAAATTCATCCACATATGTAAATCTGCTTTTTTTATTTTTATGAGTGCATCAGAGAAATAAAATATTCAGGTAATGACCAGTTAACATGTTTCTTTGGCACTTCCAGTTTTATAGCAGTTAGATATTCACCTTAAATGAAATCAGGGCATCCTTTCTGGCCCCTTAACTGAGTGCAAGTTCAAGAACACATTTGTAAATATTAATAAGAGTACCCACATAGCAGACTGCATGTTATTACACATCCAAGCAAAAAACTAATGAGTGACTTATCGAAAGAGTTGCTTTAATATGTTTAAAAACCTGTTTGAGTGATAGTGGAATTGAAAAAGAAAGACTAAAGATATTATTATCTTGACACTGAATGTTTATAGAAATCATATGCACAAAATAGTTATTCATGGTATGGTTTTCTCACAAGAATCCTTTAATATCATTTTTAGAAACAACACGTCAAGCATCAAATACCACTTCCCTTACCACACGTACCAGCACCACTACGGTTAGCAGTACCAGTACGTCTTCTACAACTACGACAAATACTACTACTAAAGGTAAGCGGATTATTACCACATGCTGCATTCTGACAACGACTTACTAGAACATTTCTATGAACACATAAATCATTGTTAAAGACAGACAAATGCATGACTTTGCAAGGGGAGGATGGTAGGATTAAAATGTGTTACTGTTGATACTCCTAGTCCTGACAGATGAAGGAAGAGCTGTGGATCTCCCTCATCAAGACTGTGTTTGAAAATATGGATGGCATTTGGGATATTTTAAAGGAAGTCAATTTATGAACTGTCTTTCTACTATGCAGAAATGGAAAATCAGCTTCATTACTTACTGAATAATATGACTGATATTAGAAGTGCTTTGAATGGTTTAGTGCAGCCTGCAAAGTGAAGAACCAAGTGGATTTGGAAACAGTTTGGGTTTGCTGACTCTAAGCCATAAATGATAAAATTCTGTAAATGTGGTGACCCATGACTTTGAAGCATAACTACTCACAATATGGCTATCAGACCACACTGAATATAAGTACAAGGTTCCATATGCACTGCACGGTATAAAGGTGGGGTTGTGCTGACCCTGTACCACTAGCAACTAAATGGACTCAGTAGCAGTAATGTAGTACTTTAAAGCAACGTCAAGCATTAAAGTATATAATGCTTTGTTAGTCAAATGATTCTTTGTGAAGTGTAGTGACCTACCTATACTGACAGGCTAAGATTATGCTATAAAACAGAATTATAAACTATATTTTAATAACTTTATTGTTGAATATTCTACTAAAAGAACAATTATTACACTGTGCTTATGAGTCCTTTTTTCTCTGTGTAACACATTAAGTAATCTTCAGGCTAGGACATATAAACAAAAGAGGGCAAAACCTTAGAGTTAAACATGAGAACAATCACAATCTGCGCTACTCTCATGTCAAGTGCAGTTATTACCAATACCATCTCTTACTTTCACAATGTCATTTTTTTCTCTTCATTCAAAATTACTGGTAACAATAAAGTAATTCCACCATTGTTTGACAGGAAGATGTAATAAAAGGTTAGCTTTTTGCTACATTAATAACAGACTTTTATTGCTGTAGCTGCCACTGTAACCTCTTTCTTCTTCATCTTACAAGTACAACCCAAATTGTCTGCCAGTTCAATTAAGTAATATTTGAATATACAGTTATGATATTTTGACTGTTATTTTGATAATTCATTGTCACTCTCCCATCATTTTTCCTGACCTTGGGACATATCCACTGATAATGTATAATACCTGCCTGTTATGAATCACAGAGCCACCATGCAGTGGAGTCTATCCAGCCTTTTTAAGCAAACTCTCTAATGAATGGTGATTCCCAGTAATTATCTTACCATATTCCCTCCAATGGACATCTTTTGAGTGTGTACTCTTAACTCCCAGTGGTCATGGCGTGAGCCTTAAAAATGAAGTTATCACCTCACAGTTCAAACAAATGTTTATAAATCTAGAACCATACGTTTTACTAGAAAACTATAAATGTCAAACTGTTCAACATATAATAACCTTTATAATGCTTTCATTCATTCAGTTTTTAAACTGGATTTTATAGGCCACAATAACCTCACTAAATATGAATTATGGAGTGTTGTATAAACAGCTTACAATATCTCAGTAACCATTCAGGCAACACACATACTACCAGAAGTATTTTCTCCATGCAACTGGGAGCTTTCATATGAAGCTAAGCAGTTCTGTGTCACTTGATTATTGAGATATTTAAAGAAACATAAAAATATTACAATAGAAATGACTAGCATATGAATAATATTCAATATCTCTTGATCTGTACTAGACAAAGGTCAAATAGCAATATGGTTGTGTTTATCATTGTGCAGGCTTTAAGATGAAATCTTGCAGTACCTTGTTTGAAGCATGGCTTTGGAATTATTAATGCAAATATGAACAAGCAATATTTGATAGCTAGAGGCATCAGTAGGAGGTAACTACAGAAACATCAATACATATCAGTAGGCTATAATGAGTGGTACTGAACTGACTATTTCTATTTTATATATATATATATATATATATATATATATATATATATATATATATATATATATATATAAATCTACTGGAAGTTCATTAAAGAGAACATGTCAGTTTTAGTCAAAAAATATTGCCAGATATAATATGTACTATTTCTTTAAAATATTTTGGAAAGTTCAGATTTTATATAATGTTATACACATTTCATAGTTTCCTAATACCTCTAAGTTTAAATTCCATTAAGGCTTAAATGTTTAACTTCATCCTTTCTTCCATCATGAGATAAAGTATAACAGGCTTTTGACTAGAATATAATTTCTTTTTTTAAAAAAAGCACACACATAATTGATAATGATTTTATTCATTAGACTGGCAAGATTTGTCATTCCAAGTATTACCTAAGCTGAAGAAAGTTTACCTAATTGAAGATATACTAAATCTCCTAAGGTTGAAAGTTTAGTCAATGAAATGGTATTTTACTATAATAGTATTCTCTCTATATACCCTGAAATTGTTTTAAATTATTTAGAATATGAGAGCTGTGTTTCAATGACATGGTAAAGTATTCTACTGGACTTCAACCTCTTCCTACCAGATTTTTTTTTATTTCTGAAACTCAAAGATATAAATATTAAATCTAAGTTAAATGTCTAAGAATTATCTATCTATCTATCTATCTATCTATCTATCTATCTATCTATCTATCTGTCATCCATCTATCTTTGATGACGAGGAAAGTATGACTGGGAAGAGTCAAGTTTCAATGGAGGCCTGGCAAGGGAGCCCGCAGGATTTTTTGCAGGGGGGTGCAAACCCAAGCCCCACCCACACAGCCCCACCCGCTCTGCTGCCCCCACCCACGCTATCTTCACTCATTAGTTTCTTCACTGACGTCTCGCTTTTCCACCATTAACACTGCTCAGTTCAATTTATTTTATCTGCATCTTAAAATGCTGCAAAACCTACAACGTGAAGAATTCTGAAAACGAATTGCCATCAGTAATGAATTATATCATATTGCTACTATATCTGAATGATTGCTTCTTGTCTGATGCATTGGCTTTGAAGTTATAAGACAACCTAAAGAATCCAATGGACTACTACTACCTTTGTAGTCAATATCTTGCAGATCTTCTATCAATGATGTTACTGAACAAAAACAAATAAAAAAAGTGTCAGGTTTGGGATTAAAAAAAAACATTTTTTGATGTGTTTCAGCTACACCACTGATTAACATGTGCATCATGTTAACCTGGACAACAACAAAAAATAAATACATAAACTAGTTGATTTTTGCTTTTGTACATGTTTATGCAAAGAAAACTTAATACTGTAGTAAGCACCATTATACCTCTCAACTGAATAGATTTTCGCAGAATGTCCAGATTTTTGCCTCATATTTTTTGTGTGTTCTTCCTAAAATCTGTGCTTTTCTGGCAAATAGCTGAGGATTGAAGTCATTAAATAATGGTAAACATTTGAGTTGAAGAGTCCACATCCTTCAGAAATTTCATGCTAATGCAAAACCTATTATTCTATCAACTTTCTAAGTTTGTAAGAGCAATATTTAAAATCTTTCCCTACTTGTTCCCCCATCATTTTAATCTTTGTCCAGATTTTTTGCTCTAAGAGGTTGAGACTGAGGTATGAATTCTGGATAGGAATATGTGTTTTATGCACAGTCTTCACAGTTTCCCTTAAAATGTCAATGAATCTCACATGAACTTGTCTATATTCTCCTGCTGTGACAATCTAACTAGTGCTTTTTTAGTTTTTCCTTTCTTGTCTTATCTTTAGCAAATCTTCAACAATATCTCTACTAAACATACTGTATGAACAATCATATGTTACTACCTACTATACTTTTAAATGTATGTCTAAACCATTATGCTTATGTAAATATCTTATGCAATCATATATCTGCTATATTTTATAACTGTGTAAACCACAATGCTCATGTAAATATCTTATGTATAGTATGTTAGCAATTGTTCTGTAGCGTTTCTCCCTGGGCCTCTACTGAAAATGGACAGCTTTGTCCAGTCAGACCTCCCCGGTAAACAAATGTAAAATAAAATAAAAAAATCTGACCTTTGTGTGGATTCAAAAAAAGAAAAGTACATCATGTAACAGAAACCAAACAATGGCTCTCTGTGAATTTACTATACTATTCTGTAACTGAATGCACATTACTTAATGTTAACTGATAAAGCAATGAAATAAAAATACAGTATGACAGGGGAAGAAGATAATGTTTTATGATTTGTAAACTGCTCATAACTTGTCACAATCCTTGAAGTGTATAAAACACCTCTTTCTAACCTTTAGAGTCTAGAAAACAGCTTTTCTCGATAAGCAGCAATAATGACTCCAGCATATAATAAAAATGCATACACACCAGAACATAACAGTTAAACATAATGTGTATGTCTCTCTGCATATCTGTAAATTAGTAAACCATGGCAAGGATTCACGAAGCCTCCGTGTAAGAGTTATAACTCTTATACGGAGGCTGCAGTTAAACGGAGTGATGTCAGCATGCTTTGCATATTCATGAGAGCATGCTGAATCACACCTAAGTCTAACACGGTCCATGTAAGACAGTAGGGGGCGTGTCCATAGGCTGAGCCCTGCAAGCGGACACGCCCCCAGAAGTGTAAAAGTGCCCAAAGTAAACACCCACAACAGAGTCCACAGAAATGTGAATAAACACAACACAACACATGCCCCCACAGACTATGAACATAAAATATATAAATGAACATGTTATATATTTTTTTAAATTGTAAAGATGTTTAACCGTGAGTGCGCTCGTTTGCGTGGGTGTGCCCGTAGCGCAGCTACAGTTAGCAGTCAGTGGGAAAGCATATAAGAACTAAATATGCAAAATAAGCCAGGAAGCAATAGCGTAGTGGTAGAGATGTTGGCTGAAGAGCAGGCATTCATGGTTCGAGCCCCCACAGCAACATTTTTTTTTTCAAAATAAGCAGGAAACAAGTCCCTGACAAATATGTACACATAAAACCACAATTTATGTAAAATGTAATGAAATAGCCCATTTATATTGAAGACATGTGAGGTAACAAAAGAATAAAAAATGCCAGATGTGCTCATAGCTGAGCTACAGTTTAACAGAGTGAGTGCATCTGCCCGTAGATGAGCAGTGGTTTAACTGGTGCAAAATGAGCGCCCGTAGCTGAGCAGTGGTCTAACACACTAAATCTATGTGCCCCTAACTGAGCTGAGCGTAATATGCATGCCGATAGCCAAATGAGGCTTAAAGCAGCGTATCCCATTTGCGCAGAGCTGCTCATCACGCAAACAAGCTAACCGACGGGCAACGTTGAGCAAGCCGTATCAAAATTGCCTTTACACAGACACACCCATCAGCATGTCTAGACAGTCATGAAAAATAAAAAACAGTGGCCAGGTTCGAACCCAGGATACTATACACCATAGTCAAGGTACAGAACCACTAAGCCATGACAGCAGCACCTAGAGATGCAATAATAGCTAATATATAGGAATGAATACAAACTGGAGTATGACAATGCAGGTTTACTGAAGTAGATACAATTCCAAAATGGCCAATCACAGATATGTACGGGAAAAACGGACTATATAAGCCCCATAGGCGGGAATACACAGCATAAACGATTGTAGAACTGACCTGCAGGCAGAATGACAGGAGTAGGAGAGAGTAGTTGCTTTCGAGCACAGAGGTGGGGTGTTGAGGAGTCCAGGTACATGGTCTGGCTCCTAGTCCATAATCATGAGGCCCAACTCATGCAGGGCCAGGTCCTCTGGGGAGCATACAGGGCCGAGGCGTGGGACCGGTTGGCTCATGATCTCACCAGTGCCACAGGGATTCCAAGGACTGGTGAGCAGGTCCGTCACCACCATGCAGACCTGAAGAGACACAAGCAGGACCAACTGAACCTTTGGATCCAGGAGGCCCGGCAAACACCCAACGCCCCACTACTGAGTAAGTAACATTTAATTATGTATGTAAGAAATTAAACTAGCTGATATTATGGAGATGTGTATTCCAATATTACTTCATTTATATTACAGCTGCAGGTGTCCGTTCTGTGAACCGCAGAGCCTATGGCGATAGGCTGGTGCAGTTGCACCACCAGGCAGGTCAGTAATCCACTACCAGTAACTGTAAAGAAATATAAAAGTATGACAGTCAGCAAAAGAGTGCAGTGTAGTCAGTAAGGAATAAAATCTGCAAGTAACAGTGTGAAAGTGTATGCAAGTATTGCTTGATTACAAAAGTGTATTTCAGCCTGTAAGTTAAACCGAAAAATGAAACTGTCTGACATATATTCTGAATAAAAATGCCCTACCTGTAAGAAAATAGTACACAACCTGCAGCAGGCTGAAAAGTATAGCTGCAGAAGATGATGAAATCACATGTGTGAAATATATCCCTGTGGAAATACTGAAACATGACAGAAGTGAGACTGCTGGAAAGGACTGTAATAACTACAGGTAAAACATGTCAATAAAGCCTAGAAGTAAGTACCATCCTGAATAGTAAAATGAAAGCAAGTGAGAGAGTGTGAGAAAGTGTCATGAATCCAGCAATACAGTAGTAATAACCCCTGAATAAAGTATACTGCAGTCAAGACCGAATGAAATGCATGTGAGATGCAAAACCAAACAGCAAATTCTGTTCAAAGTGTTGCTGCATCTGGAATGTGTATCCCAAAATATGGATATGTTGCTCTCAGTCTGCAATATGCAGATAGGATGATTGTCTGATATACCAAACATCCACACTTGTCTACAGCTATATAAAGCAAATGTAGCAGGATGATGTAGCTGAACAAAGCTAGATATGAATGTGTATGAAGAACCATAAAATGTATATTGATGTTGCAGTAACAGTCCTATCACCAAGTTGAAATAGTTATCATATAGGAAACTGTAGTTAGAACAGTAGTGTGTATATAACTGTAGCTATTAGAAATGTACAGCATATGTATTGTTATTCTAAGGTGTTAATATTACTTTCTTTACCCCGCCCTATAACCACATATAACCCATTCCACGTGAAAATGGTATGTGCAATACAATTAGCACCCCTGGACGTTTGTCCTGTTGGGTCATATATATTTGCATGTCCGTTGATACATCTGCCCTGTTCATACATCCACACCTGATGGCCTGTTGCCATCAATTAACCCTGCATGTTGTTGGACTGTGTATTTCTGTTCAAATTATGCATGTGTTATGCACGCTGTTCAATGGTGTGAATATCTGGGTGTTTGGCTAATGGGAATACTAATGCATGCTGTTACAACTAATTGTGAATGGTATTATATGTCACTAACCCAAACTGTCATGACATAATGCAAAACATAGGACGACAGGGAAGGCGGGTTCCAGCGGACCCACCTCACCCACCTCAGCTGGCGAGTGCACCTGGCACTAGTGCCGAGTCTGGACCCTCCTCCGGTGGCCCTGTGCCACCTGTGGGTGGAAGCGCTGCAGGGGATGGGGCTCGCCCCCCCCTCTGCAAGTGTGGCAGGAGGAGAACCACCACTCACCCTCCGTAGCGTCCGGACTGTGGTGGGTAGGGAGATTCGGGACTCTGTTCTCGAGCCCCAATGCCAGCTCGAGGCACAGATGGTGCAACTAATGGACATGCCTGTTGCCCCGCCTACACAGCCCCCAGCACAGCCCCGTCCTGGGCAGTGAAGGAACAGTGGCAACTGCCTATGAGTGGGGATATCAGTTCCACTGTTGCCATCTGTGGGCTCATGGGCTCTGGATATCCAAACCTCCATCCCCGTCAATTGTGTAACCCCCCCCACACATGTCATACACTGCCCCTGTATGCGTCTTGTTTGTCTTGTCTGTTTACCTACCCAACCTACCTCCCCAGCTGTACCGACTTCCTTCACCTGACATACCACTCTCACCTGAAAAAAAAAAAAAGGGCACTCTGTACCCACAAAAAATTATGCCCCATACATAGCTGCCCATTCTGCACACATGTCTGCTGGACATGGAACCTATCAATTACAATTGGCTGTACAACAAGTATTATTGTTGTCCTGACACCTCTCTCAGGGGTGGAAGGTTTCAAATGTCACACCAAATTACATACATATGCACAGCTGTTGCTGATGAAGAAATGGGCAGCTATGGGCCTTACCTACATCCCTCCTGCACATCCCAAGCTTGTTTCTCTACTGTCTTACCCTCTTTGTGACCCCTTTTTCACCACTTTCCTGTCTCCCCATTTTCTTTTCTTTCAAAGAAAATAGCGCGGGTGTGCGCAAGAGTAAGCACGTTTAAGCGGTTGTAAGCGGGTGTGCGCTTGTGTGCGCAAAGCTAAACGCCAGTGCGCATGCGTGAGCTCCGCGCAAACCATCGCTAACCCAGTTACAACTGCTTAAAAGTGCCTTAGTCACTTTGATTGACAGGTCTTGTAGTCAGTTCAGAAGCAAAATAAAATCCCACTGGCAGTCCCGAACCCAGGACCTTGGAAACAGTAGTCTGCGTGACTTACCACTAAGCCATGACTCTTATACAAGAACATTGTGCTAAAATAAATATATCATGTAATAGTAGGAATGAATGTAAAGGGAATATAGATGTGTAGTACACAAAGCATGCCATTTAGAATTACTATCAAAACTAGTGGATTTCCATAATAGTAGTGTGTGAACAGAAACAGCCATGCTAGTTGGTAGCTAGTAGGTAATAATGTCACTATAGCACCTTGCAAGCCACACACATACTCACAGCAGGATAATCACTGCCCATACCCCACAACCTCTTACAGGAACACATCTGGACCAAGTAATAAAATATGTGGAGCAAAAGCCCAAAACCAGGGACACATTACAAATAATGTTACAACAAACGCAGACAGTTCAGAGAGTAACAGGGTCTGCATTTTGTGAGATGTTTGGAAGGGTATGAAGTCTGAAACTTGAATGTTTGTCACCATATTCTGACTTGAGCCCAGAGTGATTTGCCAGAAAAAGGTGTGCATGAGATATTGACCAAAATATGAGGCAGAAATGTGGACAACCTGCAAATATCTGTACACATGGCGGGTCTGACACCACCATATTTGAATAGTTAAGAGCCTAGACATAGCAACAGTGAATGACTTACAGGGATGCCCCACAGACTCCATGTGAAATGTACAAACAGTAGGCAGAAAGGTGTAACACATGCAATGGTAACTATGGAGTCCTGAAAGTATTCACCACTTGCATGGCAGAAAAAGTGTAGTAATACATATGCTCATGCTAACCACAGTCACAACTGCAGCATACCAGACATTTTAATGGGTGTACCCCACTGATATGTACCATTCCATGAGGCAGATAACAGATGAACCTGAAAGTTTCTGGGGCCTGCTCAGCAGCATACTCAAATACCCTAATAGATGTCAAGGCCCGCACCATGGCCAGACCACACTGCATGCTGTAACACCCTAGCAGATATAGCAAGCATTCCAAGGTGTGAATGTACATGGAAAATAGGAAAGCTACAGCAGCACACTACAGTCAGGACACCTAGCAGGCATACAAGTAGTGACTGTAAAGGGCAAATATTGAAGCCTTAGCAACAAAGTGCAAGCAAAAGTGAAAGGAAAGCACACACACACACATTAACAGTAGTAGTAGTTGTAGGTGTCAGTGTACATACACAGTTAGTACAGGAAACTGGAGAAATGAATGGAGGAATGTTAATCTACAACACACCTGGAAATATGAGAGAGATACCAACCTTTACACTCACAGAACATTGTCCACAGCATAACAGCATGGTCCCTGCCCTTAAAATCTGAAAGGGCTATGCCTATCTCACATACCTTTTTATAGCACTGTTCTGAAATCACAGTGAGAACTGCAATCAGTACACAACTGGCTGCATGCAATTAGCAAATTCTGGCTAACAATTGGTGCAGAGGCCATCACATGGGCATATGCAGATACCTACAAAATTATGCTGTACTCCCAGTCCACACATGCAATACTTTCATTGCACCCTGAGAAGGACGTGAGAGACAGACAGACAGAGAGAGAGAGAGACAGAGACAGAGACAGAGTAAATTGCAATTAAGCAGACACAAACAAATTGTTCAGCAACAGCCACCTGAAAGCTGACAACTGGGAAGTGGAGCAGCAGGACAGAGAACCAGACGGCAACACAAGCAGCTGTGACAAACACAGGTAATGTAAAGTAATACTATAAAGGTCTAGATACTGTGAACCCTCCATATGTGTCATTGGTCTGTATCCATATGTATATGAAGATGTGTAAAGGGCAGGGGACATACAGCAACTACCAGTGAAGGCTGTACATGCATTTGTATGTGAGAGCATCTATGTGCACATATCAATGTTGGTTGATTGTAGGTTGTAGTGCCATGTACAAAGTAGGTTTCACAGTTATGTATGTTTAGCAGTATGTTAGTGTGTGTATACAGTATGGTAGACAAACATGTTGATATACCTGTCTATCATATGGATACGTATGTATGTCAACATATGTATGTGTGTGTATATATATATATATATATATATATATATATATATATATATATATATATATATATATATATGATATGCATATATGTATACATACATAGAGAGAGATGTAGGAATACATAGACATATGTAGATAGAATATTGTACAAACATATATATGTAATGCACACATACAGATATAGATATATGTAGATACATATACATAGACAGACTGATCTGACTATCTACAGGTATGACTGTATATGACGACTTTCAACACACGCTGTCCCACCCCCTCTGTCACTCTCACCCCTCTGTGTCCCCCTCCACATCTATAGCAATATATGTACATCAATATATATATGTGTATATGTATACAGACATATATATATATATATATATATATATATATATATATATATATATATATATATATACATATATACATATATATATATATATATATATATATATATATATATATAGAGAGAGAGAGAGAGAGAGATGTATATAAATTCTGAGTGAGGCACATGTGTACAGATGTATTGCAACTGGTGCCTGGTGACAAAGGCTTGGAGTGAACACCAGTGTCAAAACTGGAGTACCATACCACATTTCAAATCACCTACACCAGTAACCACCAGATATGTGATTGGCTGCCCACCACTGCATGTGTCAGGGGTGAACAGGGTCATAAATGTGTACAATAGTGGCCCCAATGATATTCACAGTGGCACACTATCCCTGGAATACCTGCACATGGTATGTGTCAGCGAACATGGTGTGTCAGCTATGGACATGTAGGTCGGTGTACCCCTCCACACCACATAATGGATGCCATGGTATGGACCTCACATGACAGCTACAGATATGGAGAAGGACACAGTGACATGTACAACACTGTGACAATGCACTCAAACATATTACCAATGCACAGTGACTGACAGCACCACAGAGTACACATATACTACCCACATAGAGGTTACCACTCCCGGATTTACATATGTAAGTCACACCCATGACAGATGTCCAACAACCATAGTAACACCTCACACCATCCACAACCTAAATGACTGCTGTGTGTCGTCCGTGCCACTGCAATAGAGTGCACATGTGGAGGTAAAAGTTCCTACCCACAGATAAGACATACCCTGCAATAAACCACACAGTGTTAAGAAGCAAGACTCCCCATGAGTACATGTCACACATACCCCTGCTGAATGTTAGTCAGATAGGTAATATGCCATATGAGTCACCCTGTGTAACTGTGTGACAGCAGCAGGTACCATCACACCACATGTGTCACAATGGTCAGGGTAGCAGAACAGTATGCTGCTGTAGTCCCAGGGGCAATAGCATATTGTATAGTATTGTATTGTAATGTAATGTATTGTGTTGTATTGTATTGGTATGTTGAGGTGCCTCCTTCGTGGAGTGGAACCACTGCTGCTGTGCGCCAGTGTACAGGTACATATCCTGTAGTCAGGCTAGTGTTACATAGCACTTCTATATGTGCGTTTAGCACCTGTCAGAGTTTATGTAGCATGCAACTGGGGATACCATCAGGTCCCATTCATGTTGTGTATTCTACTGTCCTGAGGGTGGCTCTCACCTGGACATCTGTGATGACAGGGAGGTTACAGTCAGCTGGGATAACTATGTCTTATTTTGGGGGAGGGCGGGGTGACACCTGCACTGAACCTGTCTGCCACAATGTTGTCAATATCTGTGGTGTCAGTGAAATATTTGTTGTTGTGTACTAACTATGGGCATAGAGGATGGATCCTGACCAGGTTGCTAACATAACTGAAGAAGGCCTTCTGGTTATCTGTAGTGTCCCTCTTGATTTCCCTCTCAAAGTTGCCCATGGATGTTTGTATGATGGAAAATAGATCCTTACTAGTGCTGCTCAGACATGCCCTCCCTTTATGGAATTATGCTCTGTCTTGCAGTAGCTTCCATCTTCTGTAATACAATCTGTCTATGGCTGGGGTCCACCAGACAGGATGCTGTCCCTTTGTGGAGAGTGTCTTGGTCATATATGGGATTGCATGATCCATGCATTCTCGGAGATGTCTGTAGAAAGCAATTGTGTAGGGGTCAGCATTGTGGGTTGTATCTGCCACTGGCCCAGTGGGCTGACAGGATACCATGTCACTGTTACTAAGTGTAAAGTTTGCATCTGTAATGTTATTCACTATAGTCGTTTGTGCTGGTGGTGGAGGTGGGATATGTATATCCAGGGCAATCAGTGTGTGGTCAGCTCACAGTAGTTGATGATGTAGGCCATACAGTACCTAGATACAAACCCCCAGAGTGAGGAGGTGCTCTTGACCTGAATCAGTGTTCTGACTGCTGGGGTTTGGTAGTATGTCGTATGGAGTGTGCCAGGTACTGTTGCACAGTTGCTGGCTGAGCACTGATACCTGGCCATTTACATGTGTATCCACCAATACACAGACAGATGCTATATATGTGAGATATGTTGTATCATAACAGTCGAGTAGCATGTGTAATATGTGTGCCAAATTCTGCTGACATATATTGCTGATATCAGGTTATTTTCTTTCTCAGGTACATGGCCCACCCACAGAATCCCACTTACTCCACAGCTGAGGATGAGGAGATACACCAGAGCCTGGTGCGGGATTATGCAATACTCTTTTCCCGCACCAGCCAGAATCAGCAGGAGAGGGCTGCACTATGGCAAGACCTTGTCCGTCGGGTAAATGACATAGGCACGCATAATAGGACATATGAGCAGGTACCACATCACTGCAGTGATTTAATCAGACATGTCCGTCAGCGTGCGTCGGATATCCACAGGCAACAGGTCACCACAGGTGGTGGGGTGGCTACACATCCCCCACTCACCAGACTGGAGGAACTACTCATGAGTGTAGTGGCTCCAGTCCGCCAGCAACAACAACAGCAACAGACATGCATTATGATGGAGGCTGGAGCCACGCAGCAGCAAGACAGTGAACGTGCAGGTAATATGCCATATGTATAGTTGACTGTTGTGTACACTGGTAGTTAATGCATGTGTGAGGTGTGTCCTTGGTTTGTAGCTGTCACCATAGTATTTAATGTGCAAGTGTGATATCCTCATTATTAGCAGCTGACCTGTGAAAGGCGACTGTTGTACTACTGACCTGTATCATACTCAGTAACAATGGCACAGTTGTGCCCACTGACATTAGTTTCTTTACGTCTGCAGGTCCCTCTGGTATAACAGCAATGCAGCCTATCCATGCTGGTGAGTGTGTATTAACAATTCCTGTAATAGTCTTGATAGTAATAGTACTATTTGGCTCACTTAGTAGTGCTCTTTGTATGCATGTAGGTGTGTCTGTGTCTGTGTGTTGATATCACGCATACTGTACAATTGTGTGAAACTGTGTGCATGTGTGCACCTGTGCATGTGTGCATGTGTGCATGTGTGCACATGTGCATGTGTGCATGTGTGCACATGTGCATGTGTACATGCGTGCACCTGTGCATGTGTGCATGTGTGCACCTGTGCATGTGTGCATGTGTACACGTGTGCATGTGTACATGTGTGCACCTGTGCATGTGTGCATGTGCACCTGTGCATGTGTGTGCATGTGCATGTGTGCATGTGCATGTGCATGTGTGCATGTGTGCACTTGTGCATGCGTGCATGTGTGCACATGTGCATGTGTACATGTGTGCACCTGTGCATGTGTGCACGTGTGCATGTGTGCATTTGTGCATGTGTGCACCTGTGCATGTGTACATGTGTGCACCTGTGCATGTGTGCATGTGTGCATGTGTGCATCACTGGTAATGTGTAGACATTGTAAACTGTGTTTCCTGTTTCCCTCCCACAGGTTCTGGTGCTGCTCTGGTGTCATGTAGCAGGGAACCTGAATCAGGTGCCGTGGGTACTGATAATTATGACATCTGTGTAATGGCACAGGAAGGTATGCCAGGGTCTGTCATTGGTCAGCCGACTGACAGCACACAGCTGTCGACCCCATCAATGCGCACAGTTATCCTGCCAATAAACCCTTTGTCACCAATGTCCCTAGGTGATGGGCAGCATACAGTGGGCATTGACCAGGGTAATGTGGTATCTGTGGCACATGCCTCCCCACACAGCAGCCATGGGCATGGCCCAGAGATGGTACCACACAGACAGATGTCCAGGGGTTCTCGTGGGAGCATCCGTGGGCGTACTGCCCCTGTCAGACGTGCCCACAGAGGTCTTACAACCTCAGCTATGTTTCAGGCTGTCATGCAGGCACAGTCATGTATGGAACAGTACACCAGACAGGGTCTGAGGGAGCTGACAGCATGTCGCACAGCCATGACTGACAGTATGCGTGACATTGCGGCTGCCATCCGTGATTTCACCGATGTCATAGACAGACGTTGTGGGGACATATCAGACCAGTTCCACAACTACATGTCCATGAGCCAGGGCGATGGTGGGTGGTTGAGGTGTCGACGTGGCCATATGCCAGCAACAGCAGCAGCTGGCAGTCGTCGCGGATGACAACAGGGCCGCGGCCGCGGCCACCCCCGTAGTGCCAGCAGCAGCCCCAGCAATGCTGGGTCTATGCTGTCATCAGACCGCCCCAGGAGACCACGTGCACGTGGCTCTGGCCAGGCCCGACAGGGATCTGTGTCCAGTCAATGAACACCTGCTTCTGATGACAGTACCCAGTCTGGGTTGGTACCAGATACGGTCCATAGCACCCCTGCAAGGCACAGGTACCGTGTCCGTGGCCAGAGACACTGATCTGTATGACCTGGCAGGTACAGTCTGTGGCTGTCCACAAACACCAGTATATGGCAGCCATGAGGTGGAACTGTGTGCTTCCATACACACATGCAAATTGACAACACCTAGGGCTACCGCATACACGCACACACTGCATCAACATTGCCCCACCTTCTACTGCTATCCCTCACCAACACACATACACATACATGTCAATCGGTGGTATCGGTGGCTGACTCAGGCATACCAAGTTCACACCCTGTGCATATGATGAAACTGTGCCACCTCCTGCAATCTGTAACAACTGTGCAGGTACAGGTTAACATGTTGCTGATGCACATGGTGACCACATAGATGTGTAGTAATAGTATCATGTTGTTAACAGTACTGTGTGCTGAATTAATTGTGGGTATATCACAGCATGCCTGATGCAGTAAGTGTGTGATTGTCATGTACTGTTGTCTACACCCATGGTAGGTACCATACTGTATCATCTGCACATGTCGGCATACTGGTGGTAATTATGTCAACAGAAGGCTACATACATAGGTAGCACAGGGGATAAGGTAATGAATGTAGTAATACGCAATGATGGACATGTAAATTGCAAGTGGCATGTTGCCCACACTGGACTCTGCAATGCAGATGTTTGAGGATGTTGATATGTGTGCAGTACTACACGACTGGTACAGGACACACAGGAGCACCCTAGCACTGCATGCTCACATCTCATACCATGCTAGACAGCCCCAACACACAAAACTAACTGTCACAGGAGGGAGAGTCCCCATATATGTCAGGGATACTGTGGTGGCAGGCCAGGTAGCATACATCATATTAAGTATGGAACCACTGAGTGAAGGCTCAGTGTCTGTTATTTGACATGTGTATTACTGCAGGTATGAGCACATGGGTTTCCATCCAGTTATTGTACATCCTGACAGTACATGGTCTGTACACTTGTGTGCACTGAGACTGGACCCTAGCCATCTGACCTGTGTATTTCCATGTACATGTGCATAGTGCCTGCATATTTGCAGTGTTACCTACTGGAAGTGGTACAGCTTGTTTGTTGTACAATGGACTACATGCAGCCCTGTTTACTGTAGCTTTGTTTGCATGCATGTTTGCTTGCAATTACCCTGGAATACTGATCACACCTGCAATGCATAGTTATAGAGCTTCTGTGGACTCATAGTGCCATCTGCATAGCTTACTATATGTATGTCCATGTCCCACTTGACAGGATGTTACTGTTTGTCCTGTTCACATGTACACTGCCTGTGACACTGTGCATATGACTTACCTGGCATGTGTCCACGTGAGCAGTCATATATGCTACTGCTAACTAATCACAGGCACTACACCTTCACATATTCATCTTCTGTTGAACTACCTGCTTCGCTAGGGATGGCCTGCACCTGTCACCCCTGGGCTTTCAGATATTGGCAAAGGCTCTTGCTACCCCCATAGTGCCTATGTTAGGCAAGGCTCAAATGACAAACCCACCTTCATAGGTATCACAAGGGATAAGAAACTAAGAGTAATGCTACCCAACGCCAGAAGTCTAAACCTCCAGATGCATGCACCCGAAACTCTCCTTGTCATGGATAACATCGATATCTGTGCAGTAACAGATGCCTGGTTCAGGTTCAGCACTACCAGGTTTAACCTGGTTGATTTCTTTGAAACAGTCACCAAGGCCATTGACGAGGGGAAGGTGGTTCACACAGCCTACCTGGACCTCGCAAAAGCCTTCACAACAATACCCCACTTGGGCATTCTAGAGAAGCTCACCAGCTTAAATATAAGCCCCTATGTGACTAGATGGATTGCACAGTGGCTCAAGGACAGAACCCACATGGTTAGAATTGCTGGAGCCATGCCAGACTCCAAACCAGTTACGAGTTGTGTCCCACAAGGCTCAGTCATGGGACCTCTCTTGTTTGGTATATATTTATTGGAGGTACAGGCCAACACGGACGGACTGTGGCTGACCAAATATGCAGATGACTGCGAACTGGCCACCATAATCGACTCTCCAGCCGACACAAGCATCTTCCAAAGGGGCATCATAAAAACAGACAACTTGTGCCAGAGCCATGGCCTTCAGCTGAACAGTGTTTAGAAAGGGAAATGTGCATCCTGTAGTCTGTTCACCTAGTTGCCAAAAGGGACATTTCCCTCACACACTAACCCCCCTCAGCCAAAAACACACACTTGCCATTTGCAGCATTCAAACCCCTATATGACTATGTTATGACACTCGAGACGGACACATTAGCAGAGTGTGCTATTTGCATTACTGGGAGGTTTTCCTTCTCTTGCTGTACTTATAGGGTGCTGACATCATCAGTGTTTAGAAAGGGAAATGTGCATCCTGTAGTCTGTTCTCCTAGTTGGCAAAATGGACATTTCCTTCACACACAATAACCCCCCTCACCCAAACACACACACTTGCCATTTGCAGGATTCAAACCCCTACCTAACTATGTTATGACACTTGAGACGGACGCATTAGCGGAGCACACTATTCACATTACTGGGAGGTTGCCCTTCGCCTGCTATACTTATAGGGTGCGGACATCATCAGTGTTTAGAAAGGGAAATGTGCATCCTGTAGTCTGTTCACCTAGTTGCCAAAAGGGACATTTTCCTCACACACACTAACCCCCCTCAGCCAAAAGCACACACTTGCCATTTGTAGGATTCAAACCCCTATTTGACTATGTTATGACACTCAAGACAGATGCATTAGCAGAGTGTGCTATTCGCATTACTGGGAGGTTTTCCTTCTCTTGCTGTACTTATAGGGTGCTGACATCATCAGTGTTTAGAAAGGGGAATGTGCATCCTGTAGTCTGTTCTCCTAGTTGCCAAAAGGGACATTTCCCACACTAACCCCCCTCAGCCAAACACACACACTTGCAGGATTTAAACCCCTACCTAACTATGTTATGACACTTGAGACGGACGCATTAGCGGAGCGCGCTATTTGCATTACTAGGAAGTTTTGCTTCTCCTGCTATACTTATAGAGTGCTGACATCATCGGTGTTTAGAAAGGGGAATGTGCATCCTGTAGTCTGTTCTCCTAGTTGCCAAAAGGGACATTTCCCTCACACACAATTGCACACACACTAACCCCCCTCAGCCAAACACACACACTTGCAGGATTCAAGCCCCTACCTAACTATGTTATGACAGTTGAGACGGATGCATTAGCAGAGCACGCTATTCACATTACTGGGAGGTTTCCCTTCTCCTGCTATACTTATAGAGTGCTAACATCATCAGTGTTTAGAAAGGGGAATGTGCATCCTGTAGTGTGTTTTCCCAGTTGCCAAAAGGGACATTTCTCTCCCACAGACTTACACACACACCAACCCCACTCACACACACACACACACACACACTGAGCATTTGCAGGATTCAAATCCCTACCTAAAGTATGTTATGACACTTGTGACAGACACATTAGCAGAGCACGCTATTCGCATTACTGGGAGGGCTCTTTTCTCCTGCTGTACTTATAGGGTGCTGACATCATCGGTGTTTAGAAAGGGGAATGTGCATCCTGTGGGGAGGCAGGCGTAAGCACACTCTGGCTAAGCTGTCATTCCCTAGGGCAAACAGCCTAGTGTTGACCTCTACACCCATATGTTTAATTGTCAAATGCACATTATTTGTTGCTGATAGACTGTTTGCACATCTTTATTGCCATAGCATTCCCTGTTTGTATGAACAACTTGTGCATCTGTGGAAGATGTTTGCATATGGGAGGGATCCACTATATCACGTATGTCTCTGTAGTCATTTAACTGTGTGCACTGGGCAGACTGCTGTAATGTGGTTGGTTCCTGGAATAACACGTAAAAATACCAGATATGTGTGTCCAACTGCTAAACTGAGATTTGGCCTAAGTGTGTGAGCATGCCCAGTTCAGCCTTCCCATGGCATGTTGTCTGACATATGTCTCAGTTATCAAAGTGTGTGAGCATGCCCAGTGTGAGCATTCCATATGTTGAACTCTGCAGCCCACCACATTTGTGGATGAGTGTGAACTTCAACAAATATCACCCGTTTATGGTTGTGTGTTGTGTGTCATGTTGTGTAGTTACTGTACAACTGCTTTGTGTGTGAATACAACAGGATTATACTGTGCCTGCAGTGTTTGCATGGGATACTTTGCATACAGTTGTCAACATCCTTTCACATTGACCTAACACTGTAGTACTGTATAGTGTACTGGTAGTACTTTGACTGTGGTGGACAGTATCCTGGGCTTTAGTGCTATCACTGCTTTACATTTCGATAGTGAGTACAACAGCCTGGTTAGGGGCCAGTTGTGTACATCTGACCATGTTGCATTCTGTTCAGATATGAACTACTTAAACCAGGCTTGTCCAACATTGGTAGTGTATTCCACAACATAGGTGTACATTTGCAAACACTAGCGATGTGCCCTAGTCCATGTCTAATGCTAGTTGGAGAGTGTGTTTGTCCTTCAACACACATTGCAAGTGGAGTTTGCCATGACATATGTCATGGTTAGTATACTGTGCCTCTGTCTACCTGTGACATGACAGTGATACCCAGGATAAAGCTACCATCTCCCATCCACTCATCAAGATTCCTATTGAGGAAAATTGATAAGTGACTCTATGGGTAGCCTGTACTGGGAGTTCACTCATGAGTGGGGGTGGCTTCTGTATTATGGATCATGCAGTACAGCTTGTCCTATGTAAGTCAGTGCTGGGGTTCAGGTCTCTCATGTGCATAGCTCACTGCCATTCAGATTGTACAAGGTGCAGCATGTTTATTGATACCAGCAACACAGGCAACACATGGCATCTGTGCAAGCTCTTTGATACTCCTGGTGAGGTACTGTTGGGGACTTTACGGTTGATGGAGGTGTCTGCTGAGGTACATCCCACAGGGGCTATTGTAGTCAATTGTACCACTGATGAAGGATGACTGCAGAGCCACAATGACCTCCCTTATCTAGATCTGACAACCTTCATGATTAGGTGGGTATATGGTATGTTTCTGTAAACACTACAGCACATGTTTGTCCAATGCAGGATATCTATCACCTTGTGTCCCCAGGTCTCTCATTACATGTTAACTACATAATGGGTTAACACCTATGTGGTAATTGGTGGGCACTTACTGTATATCCACAGGGGTTGACTATACACTTTTCTGCAATTAGCTTGCTGACATGGCTATGGCACCAGTTGTCTGTTTCTATGTGGCCCTTTGTGGGATGCTTGTGTCAGCTGGTGGATCATATATGGTGAGCAGTTTGTAGTCCTCTGCAAACATGTTCAGACACAGTCCTTCCATGTTTGCCTGTACCTATGGGACATATATACCAGACGAGGGAGATCCCAGGACCAAGCCTTGTGGGATGCCAGTTATATCTGGTTTGTAGTCTGACATGGCTGCAGCATGTCTGACCATGTCTGTTCTGTCCTTGGTCTGGTTTGCAACCCCTCTACTGACATAGGGGTTTATATTTAAGCTGGTGAGCTTATCTATAATGAACACGTAGGGTATTGTATAGAAGCCTTTGCAAGGTCCAGCTACGCTGTGTGGCCCACATTGCCCTCATCAATAACCTTAATGACTGTTTCAATTGAGTCAAACATGTTTAGGGGCAGGATCTGCACTTAAGAAAGCCACACTGGGTAGGGTCCGGTGTCAGTAGGTCCCCAATATCTTTATGTCTGTGGTACACGCTGATCCTTTCCATAGCTGTGCAGACCGAGCTTCTCAGGATTCTGGGGTAGTAGTTTTCAGTATCCATTCAGGCAACACCTTTGTTGAGAAGGACCACTGTTGTTGTACACTGCTCTTTGGGTAGATATTCTGTGGTAAGGCTGACATTGAGCAGTAGTGTGATTTGGCATTCCATTCATCTTGGAGTCCATGTTGCACTCAGCCCAGGACACCATCTCATACCATTGCTGCTGTGTGTTTTGCTTTGTAGATGCTGGCTGTTACCTCAGCATCTGCAATGTCAGGGGGCCAGCAGTCTGCTGGGATAGATATTCTGCATTCTGGGGGGGTGGGGTTTGCACTGCACCTGTCAGGATGTATGTTGGCAATATGTGTGTGTGTGTTTGTGATATTTGTGTGATTCAGAGCATATCTGTGAATTCCCAACATGGTTCCTACCATCAGTTGTGAAAGCCTTGGGATTATCCTTAGTGTCCTGTACAATTTGTATCTTCGTAGGTTCGTAGGTTCATACTAGGCTATCCACCCTAGGGCATTTGTTAGCCTAGCCAGAGTGTGTGTGGCTTTTGCCACCCCTTGCTATGTGAATATTATGGCCATTTATGATTTGCTTTGCTGTGCCTCTGTCTGGACATGACACAGTGAAAACCCCCAGTGTAACTCTACAATCATCCGTCCACTTGGCAAGATTCCTGTTGAAGAGTGTCAGTGAGGGGCTCTGCCTAACATGGAGTGGTATTCTGGTCCAGGGTGTGGGGAGCCTCTGGATTATGTATCTGTCCCACCAGCACATCCTATTTCATTATTTGTTGAGGTTGACATCTCTCACTCTCACAGCTCCGATGGCTTTGAGTTTTCTGGGGTGGAGCATGTCCATTACTCCTGTGTTGGGCATGGCCTTCTACAACAGGCATGCAATGCCTCTGTGTAGGCAGTATGTGACTGCATTCCGCTGGGGTGTCTAGAGCCAGGCAGCATATGACATATATTTGAGACCCTTTATCCTCTTGGTGAGGTACCTCTGAGGTCTTTCTAACTGCTGCAGGTGTCAGTTAAGGTACATCCCATATGAGGCATTGTACTAGATTATGGGTGTGATAAGAGAACAGTATAGGGGCACAATGACCTCTGTTGATGTAGATGTGAATCCTTTCCTGATACGGTGTCAAATGTAGACAGTCTTCCTAGCCACATTGGCAATGTGAGTGTCACATAACAGGTTACTGTTCACTTGTGTCCCTAGGTCCCTGATTACTCCTTCCATACATAATGGTTTACCACCTATGTGGTAATTTGTGGTACCTTGTTTGGTATTTGGTGGGACATTCATACTGTCCAGTGTCTTCAGGATGGCTGGGTGGGGTTCCTGTGTGTGATAGTGTGGTCTGTAGCATGCTACAGACTGTACAGCAGTCTTGCCTACAGTTAGTTGCACATGGGTGGACTCCAATGCCTTGTGCATTGTCAGTTACCTGGACGTATGGGTGTCTGTGCTGAATATGGATACTCACCCTCCTTTTATGTTTTGTTCCAGGTTTTGGGGCCATGACACATGATATGTGGTATAACCTGGTAGTGCTGGTGTGCTGTCAGGAGGCTTGCAGCAGGTTTCTGTCACTGCACAGACATCGATGTTCTCCATACTGGGGATGGCCTTGGGAGCATGCATATTGGGGTTTACACATCTGGCATTGGTCAGCATTACCCTTATGTTTCTTTCCACTTATGTTTTCTAGGGTGGTGGGTTAGTCTTTTCAGCCTTGCCTACAAAAGGCTCTATGGAGGTGGCAAAGGCCTTATCCAATATCCAGACGCCCAGGGGTAACAGGTGCAAGCCATCCCAAGAACAGCTGCGTGGCTTGTCAAGCATGACATCCCAAGCAGACAGACATTGGATCCCCTTGGAATGACAACAGTAAGTGTGCCACTTGCTATGACTGATCATTCCGTGTTTGTACTGTGGCATTATTCTTGGTAAGGGTAGGATGCTGCAAATGGTGAGTGTCATACCGGCCTGGACTGCATAATCAGAGAGCTCATCTATGTCTCTTTTCATGTAGTCTAGGGAGGTACATCTCAGGTCATTCACACCAGCATGGACTATGACTGCATCATATTTCTACTTGCTTTCGAGTGACCTGCATACTTCTGTTATGTGGCGTATTGTGGCAGCCTACAGGCAGCTTACTGTACCCTTTCCCTTGTTCAGTCTGGTGTGCGGGACAGCAGTGTGTCTGACTATGGAGTCACCTATTACAACTGTATCAGGCATGTTGTTTCTCCTTCTGGCCTGTGACTGTTTGGCACACCAGCTTTGTGTACTATGTGTTGCATGTGCTATGTTTGGAGGTTGTTTGATTGGGTGTCTGCTTTAGAGGCCTATGTTGGTGTGCTGCATTTGTAATTTGTGCCTCCGGGAATGTTTTTCTGTGTTTATGTGTTTGGTTTGCAGTTGTGATAGGTCTATGTGGGACTGTGTTTGTGGTTACCTTCTCCTCCTGACTAGTTTTGGGAGTACTGAGTTGAGGGAGCTCAGCCTCCAGTTTGGATAGATGGTTGCATCTCTCACATATATTTGTATTTCTTGGGTGGAGTTGGGGGTTGTCTGTGTACTTGGGGCAGGTGTAACATTGCCTCAGGATTCACAGATTCAACTTGTTGTGGCTGGCCTTAGTGGATTGTATGTGTGGACATATTTTATTGCCATACTACTGATCAGTGATTACTTCATTGTTTATGTTTGCTCTATCATGTAGTAGCTTCCTCATTCTCTTGCATGGTTTGGTTATGGCTGATGTCCATCATGCCAGATGCCTGTGTGTATGGCATTGTGTCTTGTTTTAATTTAGGATTGCATAATCCAAGCATTCCTGTCAGTGTTCATGGAATGGCTGTATTACAGGTTCTGAGGTGTGGCCCATATTTTTCACCTGCACAGGATCTTTAATGGATTCCACATCAGTTTGGAGGAGTGCAAATATTGCTTTACACATGTTTTCCACTGTGGTTTTCTGGCCAGGGACTGTGGTCAGGATTTGTATACCCAGTGTGATTACTCTATGGTCTGGTTTTACCAGTGAGCAATACACTTCTCATCTTGCCATCCAGTACCCATGTTGCTGATTATCACATCCAGTATGCTTACCCCTCTTGTGGGAGTGGTACATTGTTCCTGGGCCTTTTGGTTTATGGATTCTATGAACTTTTGTCCTACACTGTTGGAGCTAGTATAATGCTCCCAGTCTATGTCTGGGTATTTTCAGTCACCCAATATAATGTGGTTTGGAGGACTTGATATATTCATGTATTCCAGCATAGGCCAGGTGCAGTTCCTGGTGTTGGGACAGTAGTCTGTAGCAGGCTATAAACTAGGGGGTAGTTTTAGCCACTGTTACTTGACCATGGCTAGTCCATGCTGCTTCTTGTTGTGGTACCAACATGAGGGTGTGGTTATCCTTGACAATTCTTGCTAGTCACCCTCCTTTTGTAGCTTGTTCCATGTTTTGAGGCTGTACAGCACAGTATGAGGTGTAACCTGGTAGTGTTAGGGTGCTGTTGTGAGCCTTGACTCAGTTTTCTGTTACAGCACAGATATCAACATTCTCCATACTGGGTGGATTTAGACTGCATGCATCTTGCTGTTTCGACTTATCCCTTATCTTATTCTTATCCCTTCTGATACCTATGGAGATAGGTTTGTGTTTTGAGCCTTACCTATTCAGGGCACACTGTGGGTAACAACAGCCTTTGCCAGTATCCATATGGCCTGCACTGATAGGTGCACACCAGTCCTAGCAGGTGGAGCATCATGTCATGCTCAGCACGTCATCCCAGACTGGCACACATTGGATCCCCTTTGACTAACTGCGATACTTCAGTCAATTATTGCACTTGATCATCTCATTGTCATATTGTGGCATGATGCTTGGTGAGGGTAGGATGTTAGTCAGGGTCCTCAGGTGTGCATATAGTGCATGGTGTTACATTACTTAACACATTGCATTCATGCCTCAGGTGGTGCTGCAGGGCTGCATCTGTCGGATGCACATATTACACTTCCCTGTACATGTTTGTGAGCAGGTCATGTCATTGTAGGCATCCATGTTATTATTTGAGTGAGTCAGAGGGGGTATCATTCCCAGGGTTCCTACTGAGCCAGTGTATGTGCTATGCGTTGCCTCTTTGCCAAGGCCAGGGCATACTGGGCATGCCTCCTTCTGCCTACTGGGGCAGGCTCAGGTTGTTCCTCCTCCGAGTCACGCTCTGCCTGTGATGGCCTTGGCAATGGTGGGGGGCTGTTTTGCCCGGCCCTATGCTGGTCCTGCTGCAGCTGTTTTCACAAGATCATATTATGTAGCATAGCACATACCATGACAATTTGGGTACATGTAGTTGGTGTGTACTGCAAGGCACCACCAGATGTGTCCAGACACCGGAACCGTGACTTGAGCAGCCCAAACACACGCTCTATTACATTACGTGTTTGTGCGTGTGCCTCATTATGGCGTTCCTGTTCAGTTGTGTGTGCGTTTCTGATGGGTGTCATCAGCCACGGCTCCAGTGCATAACCTGCATCCCCCACTAGGTGTCTGTGTGGGATGTCCCCATTGGCAAATGCCTGGTACAGCTGCGTCAAATGCCAGATGTGGGAATCGTGGTAACTCCCAGGGCAGCCAGCACACATATTCATTATTATGCCCTGGGCATCACACACGACCTGGCAGTTGATGGAGGGGAAGCCCTTGCGGTTAATGTAGGCCCTACCCCGCTCACAGGCTGGTGCTTTGATGCTTATGTGCGTGCAGTCTATTGCACCCACTACCTCAGGGTATTCCGCTATTTGCTGGAAGAGACGCATATTGCTGGCCAATACCTCACGGGCATTGGGGAAATATACATGATCACAGACATGTGCTGACATGGCATCCAGGAACTGGTGCAGTACCCTGGAGGCTGATGCCTGTGATATCCCCATCATATCACCAGTTAGTCTCTGGAAGGTACCTGTTGCTAGTATTCTTAGGCCAACACATACCTTGGTTTCCACTGGGATGGGTTCCCCTCTGTTGGTTCTGTGTGTGAGGCGTGGCCTGCACAGCTCCACTATTTGCTGCAGGAGGTCTCTGTCCATTCTATAGCACTCTACTATCTCCAGCTCATGTAACCCGTGGTAGGTGACCCTGGGCCTGTACACTCTTCTCCGTCTCCTCACTTTGGGTTGTCTGGCACCATCTGCATTGTCACCACCCTCAGCAAGTCGCCTATGTCTCATTATGACAGCTATGACAGCCCCTAACATTTCTGCTCTGAGTTCAGCTTTTTCAGTTTTCACTTCTAATAGCTTACTCCTGTCTTGCAGTGTCTCTTGAGAGAAACATCCTGCACTGCTGTTTGCAGAGTTTTAAGTGCTGGGCTGGGCTACTATTCTGCCTGTGTAATTGCCTGCTTCTAATTGTTTTCACCTGCTAGCTCCAGCAGTATTCCCTGCTAGCTTCCTACTAAATCTGTTGCTTCCTTTTTCCTCTCTGTTTCCTCAGGGAGGAGCCGTGTGCAGACTAGCGGAAACACGCTCACAGTGGCTTACATGCGCACACACATGCTTACACGGTTCAGAATCTGCTTATTCAGATTAAAACGCGTGCACACCCGTGCAAACAGTGTTAAACATCTCCCAACACACTCCCATATGCTCAGTCTGCCTTACACGCGCGCACACTGCCTTACTCGCGCTTCATGGCGCGCACACATGTGCATGCACGCCCAGCAAGAAACTTTGGTATAGGCAACAGTGTACACCTTCAATTTCTTGACTTTTTCATGCTTATCTAGTGGCACACCTCTTTCCATGATATCTGTCTGACATCTGTCATGTAACTCTGACCTCCAATGAACTGCATTTCTTTCTACCATTCCCCCCTGTGATGTCACCTATCTCCTACTCTGTTCCTCCCCCTTCTGTAACTCTTACACTACTCAGACTGTGCTCATTTGCTATGTGACAGTGGAATTCAGTATCCTAACACTCATTTGCATCAGATTGCCTACTAATGCTTAGTTACATCTCTTAGACTCAGCTTCCCCCCTTAGCAACCGCTACACAGTGGCCATGTTGGTTTTGGTCTGCTGGTCCCTGCATCGACATTCCATGTATTGCATAGAACCCACATTTGTGGGTTTATAACCTTCGTTTTTATGTTTTATACAGCGCAACCCGTTTGCGCGCGGCTGCGCTGCGTTTGCATCAGGTTACCTTGCCAATGGCCACATATTTGGCCATTGGCATGCTGCCTGACACATATGCACCCTTTATTTGGAGTTGACATGGCTCCATTGCGGTTTTTGCAGAAACGTACTCAGTTGTCAACTGAGTACATTTCTGCAGCTAAAACGGCTCTTACACGGGCTGTTCTGGGCTTCCTGGATCGCTAATCATCCTCATTTGCATGCTATTCGGCTGCAAGTGAGGTGATTAGCTTATCCACGCTCACTCCATGTAAGAGACGTTTTAGCTTGTCTCTTACACGGACTTTGGGCTGTTCCTGGATCGCGAAGGCTGCATGGAGTCTTACACTACTCTTAGACTCCGTGCAAACCTTCGTGAATCCTGCCCCATGTCTTTTTAAACTTGTAGTAAATGTTATGTTCTCCATGATAACGTTAAATATGTAGTTCTTTACATACTCTCAACTTAGTAAACATCCTGTAGTGACAAGAACACTGTCTCTTTGGGAGTTACTTTGCAATATACTTAAGTCAAAACTACTTGCAGAAGACAATGTTAATCCATCCTGAATGCGGCCAATAAAAAACACTTCATTAAAATATCTATTAATTTACTAAGAAAACAGATTTCTGCCTCAAAGTAAGAAGTAATTAAAAACAATTAATAACAACAACTCCCCCTCTTTGGTCTGACGTCCTGTGATTTGTAATGCTAGCCACTCTCCAAAAAAATATTTATGTTTGGGACTTCCTTATCAATTAAGGTAGATCACCAGCAAAAATCAGCATTCCTTGAAGATGTGACAACAATGCAAACAGCACAACATAATTCTCCTGATAAGTACTGCAAAATATTCTATTTGCCATTTCCTATTTAATCAACTGCATATGGGTAGAAGCTGGAACACAGAGGTGAAGCAATCGATACCTTTATTTGGCCAAGATGGGTTTTACAATGCACCTACTGGAGCTTCACCTTCAACAGGGTCAGGCAACAACTACTAAATAAACAAAACCCTGTGTTTAATAAAATAAACAGATCTAATGTCACCACATTTCATATTTTGAAAGTTCACCATTCCAAATACTAACCCATCTCTAAACTTGAGTGCAGCGTGGTATTCTAAGAAAGAAAAAAATCTAAACTATATTTATTCAGAAAGAGTAACAAACTATAAAACTTAACCAGCAGCCAATGTCTTGTCACATCAGGACAAAGTCCAATAAAAAGTGTTCCAAATTTCAAACCAAATTATTTATACGTAGCACAATTGAAGTTACAGAAACTCCCAGTCCCACAGGGTCTGAAAACTTTTGAACTTAGGGTGCATACATACTTTAAATAAAAATACTAATAACTACATGTAAACATTTGAAATATGCACAGATAGAAAACAGTAGCACAACTCAATCTGGTGCAGGCTTGTATTTCAGCAGACTGCAAAAAGTTCAGGTGTACATCATAACACTCCAGCTGGAACTAATTGTTAACGGTTGTTGTGGCGCAGCTCTCTAACAAGGGGTGGACACAGGAGCAGAGCAGAAGTACTACATACTACTACAGAAATAATGGGTGACGTCTGGCAGGCCAAAATTAATTCAGACAGCAGTTATACCTTCGGTAAGGCCACCTCCAGGCAGGCAATAGTTAACATGGATGCAGATGCCACTCTGTCCCTAATGGGTGATAGCAGCCCCATTAAAAAAGTAAAACTGACAGTATCGTTCTCTCACAACATGCAACAAAAATGTGCAACAGGCAACTAGGACACAACTATATTCTAGTTTCAATTGTTAAACATATACATTTACACAATTACAATAGTTTATATACATTTCTATTCTAAGCTGGCAGGGCATGCTGTGTTACATTTTTGCTCAGTACTTTACACCTTTACACACACACTTCTGTATGAATCATATCAATATTCACAAATGACAGAATTATTTACAAAGTTCCAGATATCTGGGCTGTCAGTATTTCCTTTTGTGACAGCATATTTTCCCCTTTCTCCAATTTTATGCAAACTGAGTTAGTATACATAACAAATTTACATCGGGGTGCAGGGGGGGGGTTCCTCTTCAAACTACTTATTGTATTCTGTTTGCCATTTTTATAGACATTATTTTGGAGTGCAATTTTGATATTGTTAGATGTTTTAGTTACTGCATTTCTGCAATGTTTTTTGTTTGTACTGGAGCTTTTTTTTTTAAACAGGCTTTCACCAAAAATTGATGACAAATCTGGACATTCTGCAATAACCTGTACAATTGAGAGGTATGGCCAGGTTTTGAACCCCCGACTGTAGATGTGAATGTCACAGAAAGAGTGCATGACTGTGCAAAACACTGTGTGCTCACAGAAGCAGTTAAGTTCCTCCTCATCGTCACACTTGTGCAGTGGGATTCAGGCCAGCAAGGGCCACCAAAACAAAGTGACAGCCCAGTTTCTCATATTAATGGGGAGGAAGTGGAAGAGAAGAAAAAAAAATAGAAAAGGGAATAACAGAGGAAACCCAGAGGGTCAACCATAAGCAATACATGGATGGTTACAAGGGTACCTTGTGTGGAAAAGGGTCTCATTTTTTTATTATTAAAAGATGGTAGCTGGGGAAAGTAGTCTGGAATGGGCTGTTGGAGAGGTAGACAGAGAGAGAAGGGAATGTTGTGGAGGCGCACAGTCAAGCATAAAATGCAGATATAGACAGGAATGGTGATATTTATACAAACAGTGGGATCATCAATAGGTAGAAACATGCTAATAGAGAATGGAAGATTGGTGATTGAAAGGACTAAATAACAAGGTACAGAGAGTGGCAAGTCAGGGTAATACAGGGATAGGGGACAGAACAGGATGCATGGCAGAAGGTACACCATCATAAATACATCAAACATTGGCAGTAACCACTAAACTCATAAGGAGGGCCTTGGCATGCAATGTTAGAGGCTCTTGCTCTGTCAGTGGCCGCTAACATATGATGCCTGCTATAGCTGCTGCTATCACTTGCATTCTGCCATCCTGTAGACTGGCAATTCCTGGTGCTCAGGAGATCACTGCATCCCTGTGCACCTGTGTTGTACATTTCCAAATCACTCTGCAATTTTCAGTGCCACTGTTTGCATATTCCCTGTGCCTTGTTTGTATGTAGAACCTCATTTCCACACCATTATGCAGTAATTTGCATATCGTGCATGTCACACAATTTCCCCTAAAGGCCATGCGCTACTTATGCCTCTGAATATCCTCTTGCTTGCACTTCACTGCTGTTCATGTTATTTTGTACAGTACTCACACTCCTACCTCCCTCTTACTTACACACACACACACACACACACACACACACACACACACACACACACACACACACACACACGCACACACACACACACACACACACACACACACACACACACAAACCCCTACCTGCTTCTTAAATAAATGCATACACAACCCTACCTACTTCTTACATAAACACATACACACCCCTACCTACTTCTTACATAAACGCATACACACACCTATCTACTTCTTATATAAACAACACATATACACCTCTACCTACTTCTTATATCCACACACCTCTACCTACCTACCTACCTATTTCTTACACACACACACACCTCTTAAACACTTAAAACACACCTACCTCTCACTTGTACATTCGTCCGTAGTCCAAACATCTCCTGAAATTCAAATTCCGAACGGAAGATGAAAACGCAATCCATCGGTTGCGCAGACGGAGAAGACGTAAACAAGTCGCAAACACCTGCTCCATCTGTGCAGCTGTACATAAAGGGCGTTCTTAAAGAAAAATGCCCTTAAAAAAAAAAAAACGAAAATTAATCTCCTGGCCAGCTAGTTCCAGGGGGGTGCAACCTGCTTGCGGGTGCCCTTGAGGCATGGGGAGAAAAGTTCCACTACAGTACATTTGTATTAACAAGTGAATTTCAGACAGTCCTCAGAAAAACAGCAGTTACATTTCTCAAAAAAATGCATATATACAGTAAAGCATTTATATCAACAAATATAAGTCTATATAATTCTTGTAGCTCTAAAATCTTGCTGGAAGTAAATTGATTGATACTGTAGAAGGGAAAATATTGTTTTAAGAAGTTTAGAGGTCTCACATTTCAGTGAAGAAATTATAACATTAGCATAAAACTCAGTATCAGGGAATGTAGTGTTGTGGTATTCCAAAGGTTTAATTTTCTGTCTCTGGCTTTCTCAGAGTCCCATCTCTTTCCAGAGGAATTTAATTAGCAGACTTTTAGGAGTTTGAATCACGGTTATCAAAGTCGTATCTAGCAATTTCAACACTGGGTATTTGTCTGTTGCTAGCAGGCATGTTTAAATGTAATGATTGCTCCCAACAAGGGTAAAATAATGGTGACTATAATTTCAAATTTCCTCATTGAGTTTATTGGTCATATTCATATAGTTTACATGGAGAATTTCATTAGTTTTTGAGTAAAAAGTATCCCAAAAACTTTTATTTCTGAAACTATAGAAATACTTGCTAGTACCCTTTTTCATGAGAAGAGGTAATCATTATTCTCTTAATATTTATCTAAATTAATCATATATCCAGTATATTTCTCTACTTCTTTAACAGTGTTCTATATTTCAATAGACCATTAATCATATTTTTTAACTTACTAATAATAAGTCATCAGCATATGATAACATCAATGTTTTCTTTAACTTACTTTTATTATATTGCCCTTTCTGACGGTAACTAGAATAAAAATAACATTACATGAAATCATTCAGTTGTTATCCTGGCAGCAGCAGTTGACCATTCAAATCTGTTAACTGATTGGTATAATCCTTAACTTTGTGCTGTCTTAACTCCCTGGCTCTGGGCTTACACTCTTTTCAGCCCAAAACAGGGCTTTCCATTCATCTTAATAATTATATTTTTCATGTAAGCAAACGGACTTTTTTTTTCCTTGTGCTGTATAAGATCTTTGCACAATTGAGAATATGTATCCCTATAGCCTCCTGACTAATTCTAACTGATTATCCAGTAATAAACTTCTTTACTTATTAAACTGCTTACTTTGCTTGTCCAGCTCTCATATCAAATTAAAACTGAATATTTTAATGAGTCCCAAAAATATTTAAATGGTGAAGTCTGATATACATTCTCTTGTATGCACATTTCAGTTTATTCCTTACCTTAATAACAACTTCTGTAGCTTACAAAAATTTACCCATAAAGGCTTCTTACTCAAATGCAGTCCAGCTTTAGTCTCCTTAAAAGTAAGAACTAAGAACCAATGGTCTATTAATATGTATTAGGATATCTCTAACTTTCTATATCAATTAATAAGCTCCTGTGAAATAAGACGTCATTTCTCAAAAAGTTTTGGTTTGTGGTGTATAAGCACATTTTAACTTTCTCCCCAAGATATTCCAGATTCATTATGTTCCATGTCTACATGACTGATTTCAGCAATATTGAATGTTTTATGTAGGTATCCTGCTCCTTGCTCTGAAGAAGATCAATGTATTTACTTATCGGGTATTACATTCCAGCCTCCCATTAAAACAATTGGTAACAGGAGCTTTTTTTTTACCTTCTAGGTATATCATCTAAAAAGTCCTTAGATTCCTTAAAAAGGTCATATATAGGAGCATTTATATATTTTGCTTGTCCAAAATTAATTTCTAGTAATAACATGATTCCTGTGAATCCATGATAAATTTGATCTTGCTCTCTTATTTTAATGCGTGAATGCTTAATCAAAATCAAAACACCAACAAGGTATAAGGTTTTTGGATCTCTGTGCACGCTCTTACATATTCTTCTCCTTCTTTCCCCACTGGATCACCTCTTCTTGTGATAAGATATTTTCTGCACATAATATATTATTTCATTTCTGTTCTTTATTTAAGGCAATACTTATTTGATTAGTACCACTGATATTAATTGCATAAGGCCATGAATTCAGAAACAGGCCCAGCATGATTGAAGTAATCCTTCCATGGGTATGGATCTTAGCTGAAAGACAATTACAAATAAAGTAGGTGGAATTCTGAAACCCATACCACTGTCAGTTATAAAACATGTGCACAGAAATGACAAGACCCATGAAGAAAGACAGGTTCCCACAATAGCATCTAGGAATGGCATGAGTAAAATAGATGAACAAGTGACATGCATGTGACTAAGCATATGCACATGTGGTGTGTTGTGATGGTATGGAAAAGTTTGTAAGCCACACAAATTAGCCCATAACAATGTCTAAATCAATCTTTTGAGCATTAAAATGTTAGCAAAAGAGGAAAAGGGGACTGCAGCGAGCAAATGAATATATACAAATGAAACATGGAATGTAAGAATGGGAGTGGTAAGGCTGAGAAAGGGAATATAGGATAATGAGGGAAACATACTCACAAGTGAGGAGAGTGTGTTGAGCAAATGGAAAGAGTGCTTTGAGGGGTTGATGAATGAAGAGGATGAGAGGGAGAGAAGGTTGGATGATGTAGGGATAGTGAATCATGAAGTGCAATGGATTAGCAAGGAGGAAGTAAGGATAGCTATGAAGAGGATGAAGAATGGAAAGGCTGTTGGTCCAGATGACATACCTGTGGAAGCATGGAGGTGTTTAGGTGAAATGGCAGTGGAGTTTTAAACCAGATTCTTTAATGAAATCTTGGAAAGTGAGAGGATGCCTGAGGAATGGAGAAAAAGTGTTTTTGTACAGATTTTTAAGAATAAGAGTGATGTGCAGAGCTGTAGTAACTACAGAGGGATTAAATTGATCAGTCACAGCATGAAGTTATGGGAAAGAGTAGTGGAAGCTAGGTTAAGAAGGGATGTGATGATTAGTGATCAGCAGTATGGTTTCATGCCAGGAAAGAGCACTACAGATGCAATGTTTGCTCTGAGAGTGTTGATGGAGAAGTACAGAGAAGGTCAGAAGGAGTTGCATTGTGTTTTTGTAGACTTAGAGAAAGCATATGACAGGGTGCCTAGAGAGGAGTTGTGGTATTGTATGAGGAAGTCGGAAGTGTCAGAGAAGTATGTAAGAGTGGTACAGGATATGTATGAGGGTAGTGTGACAACGGTGAGGTCTGCGGTGAGAGTGATCAATGCGTTTAAGGTGGAGGTGGGATTACATCAAGGATCAGCTCTGAGGCTTTTCTTATTTGCAATGGTGATGGACAGGTTGACAGATGAGATCAGACAGGATCCCCGTGGACTATGATGTTTGCAGATGACATTGTGATCTGTAGTGAGAGTAGGGAACAGGTGGAGGAGACCCTGGAGAGATGGAGATATGCTCTAGAGAGAAGAGGAATGAAGGTCAGCAGGACTAAGACAGAATATATGTGTGTGAATGAGAGGGAGGATAATGGAATGGTGAGGATGCAAGAAGTAGAGCTGGCGAAGGTGAATGAGTTTAAATACTTGGGGTCAATAGTTCAGAGTAATGGTGAGTGTGGAAGACAGGTGAAGAAGAGAGTACAGGCAGGATGGAGTGGGTGGAGAAGAGTGTCAGGAGTGATTTGTGACAGACGAGTACCAGTAAGAGTAAAAGGAAGGTCTACAAGAGGGTAGTGAGACCATCTATGTTATATGGGTTGGGGACAGTGGCATTGACAAAAAGGCAGGAGTTAGAGCTGGATGTGGCAGAGTTAAAGATGTTGAGATTTGCACTGGGTGTGACGAGTGTGGACAGAATCAGGAATAAGTATATTAGAGGGTCAGCCCAGGTTGGAAGGTTTGGAGACAAAGCCAGAGAGGCAAGATTACATTGGTTTGGACATGTGCTGAGGAGGGATGCTGAGTATATTGGGAAAAAGATGCTAAGGATGAAGCTACCAGGTAACAGAAAAAGAGGAAGGCCTAAGATAAGGTTTACGGATGTGGTGAAAGAGGACATGCAGGTGGCCGGTGTGACAGAGCAAGATGCAGAGGACAGGAAGAAATGGAAACAGATGATCCGCTGTGGTGACCCCTAATGGGAACAGCCAAAAGAAGATGTTGATGTGTGTGTGTGTGTGTGTGTGTGTGTATATATATATATATATATATATATATATATATATATATATATATATATATATATATATATATACACACACACACACACACACACACACACACACACACACACATACACATGCACACACATACATCTATATAGCTTACATGACTATTACTACTGTCAAATGTCCATTTGGTTGATGAGTGCCTGGGTGGTGCTCATGCTGAATATATGGAGAGCTGAACAGTCAAAATGTCAAAGTATGTTTTGTCATGACAGGTGAGTGGAGTCTGGAGGTGGAGACTGTGTTTGTGCATATGTTTGAGTGTTAAGGTTAAGGTCAGAGATAGGCGACAGAATGGGTTTTGCATGTTTCTGTGCAAGTGTGTGTATTTTAGGGTTAGGGTTGAGATTAGGTAAGAGGAAAGATGTAGCACTCGTAGTGTGCTTTTGTGCATGTTTACATGTGTGTGTGTGTGTGTGTGTGTGTGTGTGTGTGTGTGTGTGTGTGTGTGTGTGTGTGTGTGTGTGTGTGTGTGTGCATGTGTGTGCGTGTGTGTGTGTGTGTGTGTGTGTGTGTGTGTGTGTGTGTGTGTGTGTGTGTGTGTGTGTGTGTGTGTGTGTGTGTGTGTGTGTCTTGTGTAGTGACAGTGTTATGGGAAGTATTTTTTTAATTTAAGGTGTAGGGTTAGGGTTGGGGTAGGGGCAGGGTTAGGGTTAGCACCCATTACTGAGGTACTGCAGGGTAGTGGAGCATGTAATGGAATAGTCACAACTCCACAAGGACATGCTCTAGCAGTGTACATACATGATAAATGTATTCAACTTATGTTAGAAACATCCATACATACCCCTTTGCCATTTCGAGCCTCTACATTCCTCTCCAAAGCAGTAGAGGTTACTGTTGTGATATACCTTTATTACTTGACTTACTACTTTACTGTTACTGCACTATGAACTACTCATTTAGAATATCTGTAGCTATTAATTATTGCATATGGATTCACCGAGTTAGATTACCCATTGCTCATTGTTTTTATTGGCTATGTATCCTATTAAGTAATGCTACTTAGTTGAATTTGCATTGTTAGTTATTTCTTTATTGAACCTACATAGTCTTGTCACTTTTACATTTCTTTTTTGCATATTGTGACTACTACAGTAGTGACGGCTTCTTCTTTTATCCTTTAGGCATATCGTAGTGTATCACCTTTTTTCTAGCCCAGTCAATTACCCTCTTCTTAATCTGTCTTATACCCCTTTCATCTGTACTAGACAATATAGAATCTTAGTCAGCTGTTTCCCCTTCTGTAGCTAGCCTGAAAGCATTAAGTATTTTGAGGCAGTGTAGTAATTGCCTCATGTTTACAGAAAACTCTTTATTGCTACCTCACAATGATTCAGCATGTGAAAGGTATAAGTATTTACTTAACTTGGAAGCTACCATCTCACCTCAGAAAACATTCGGTAAGAATAACACATATACACATACAGCAAGGAGCACTTCCACTAAACTAACGTAAGATGAGGTTGCAAAGAAAACACTTGCCTAAGACTCCCAGGCTAAAGACTAAGAAACTTCAGACATTAGTATACACAGCGAAACACCTACCTTCACCCTTCACACTAACACCTAAGACACATAACTTGAAGAGTCACAAGGGTGTGACTCCAAGCTTTTATGGCCCACTGAGACTGCATCAAACCATGGTCATGTTTTAGTAATAGGTAACTCTATTGTAAGGCATGGGACACCATGTTCACCATGCTGGATAAGAATAAGGTTACAGTTAGATGTCTTTCTGGTGCCAAGATCCAGGATGTAACAAGGGCTCTTAGATTACTCCATCTTGACAGATACGATTGTGACTTGATAGTGGTCCATGTGTGAGTAAACAATATTAGACACTCTGCCAAGAGGTGCATGCAAAAGGATGTAACTGAGCTTGCTATGCTTGTGTCTGAGGCAGGAAAGACACAGGTCTTGAATGGTATTTTATCATCACCCAGAATTATGCCAATATTTTCTCTGCATATAGTTTTGTGTTTAGGGACTTCTCGGAAGCAAACCTTTGTCAGTTACTTGATGACTTAAATAAATTATGCTGTAATCCTCCTCAGAAGGATCCTATTGCTAAAGCTGCTACCTACACCTCTGACTTCTACTCCCACTTAAATTGCATTGATAAGGCAGTCCTTACCCACCACAAATATAATCAGGAGGTTAAAAACAACCCACGCTGGAGGAATACCAACATAAATAAATTATATAACAAGAGAAAGACAATGCTTAATTATTTTAAAGGGTCTTGTTCTACCTACCATAACAGCACACCTATGCAAACTAACAAAGAGCTTAAGGGAAGCATTAGGAAGCTCAAAGCTGAGTATGGACTTAACTGCAAATCTTTTTTTAACTAAGTCAGGAAGTTAAGAACTAACACACAATAGTGTATGGTGCTAGACCATAGTAAGAGTACACTCTCTGACCCAAAGAAAATAGCTAATATCCTAGCTAACAAATTTAGTGCAAATCTTACTCTATGCACATTTATAGCTATCCCAAAGGTTCCACAATCCCAGCCACCCCATTTAATTACTATGGAGCAAGTTCTCTCAGCCCTTTCAAAAACTAAGAATACTTCATCCATGTGCCTTGAGAAGATACCAGGTTACCTGATTACACGGACCAAATATGGCCTTTCTGAACCCCTACATAATCTCTTTAATCTAAGATTCACAGATTTAATAATCGGGTTAAATAAGAGGTACCACATCATTATTAATTTTACTTAAAGTGCATAAAGGTTTTACTATGACAGCTACTAAGCAGGGCAGAATTAGCTCAAATGCCACACTGATGGGGAATGGATGTGAATTTAATGTGTATAACAATAGCACTTTGTTTTGCAGCACAATAAACCACTCCTTTGCCTGATGAAAAAAAAAAAAAAAAAAATATATATATATATATATATATATATATATATATATATATATATATAGTTAGAAAGCTTGTGAGCAAACTATTACTCTGTTATTTTTTTTTTACTTGGATTGCTTGTTTGTGTACTTAATAAAGGATTTTTGACTGGAAATAGACTGCCTAATCTGCTTGGATTACTTTTGAATATTTAGTAATTCTGTATAATATTTCAAATTATATATATTTTTTATTTTTTTGATTTAGGACAAGTTTAAGTTCACTACCTCTACTACCATTATCTGATCCGATTAATATACAGTGATTAACTAGATATATATGGATTGAAAATCTTCCACACAGAGAAGTTTCTTACACTGTTTTGTTTTTGGACCCGGTTGTTTGAGACTTCGGGGATACCATGGAGATTACTTGTATTTTGCTTTTTACATTTTGGCTAACAAATTTTTACTCTGGTTCATGATTTATTAAGATTCATGGAGGGGTATTATGCTTTTATTACAAATAACAGTTAAAGTTGTTTCTGTACACCTACTTTTCAATGGAACCGTGGTCTGGGCTTTCATTTGGAATGTCTATTTATTGAAATTTATCTCTGACTTTGATTTAATTTGTCTGTTAATCAAAATATATGATAATCTAGTATCATTTTATTGCATATTAATTGAGTAATCAGTTTTATTCTTATAATCTTTAATGAATGTATTTTGATTTTAATTTTTCTTCTACAATGCTATTAAAACCCTTTTGCAGTGGCATTACTTTAAATCTCATACAACTTATAACTAAATTAATATTAAATTATTTATGATTAAGAGTTATCAATTTGGGGATCTTTAGAAAATGTTAGGAGCAAACTACTCAGAAAAAAAATGAAAATTGCATGAACAATATATGCAGAATAATGTTTTGGAGGAAGAATAAGGCTTAATGGAAGGCAGGAATTGATCAATTTATGTAATGATGGATTGATAATAAATATACAAAAGATTATACGTGATGTATAATGTTTACAACTGGAAATATGTTAATATGGTTTGTTTTCTTTTGTATAAATGTATGTCTGCCTATTTCTTAAGTGAAAATTCAATAAAAGTATAAAAAAATTATCAAGTTGGAAACAAGATTTTATATCTTCTAGGCTAGTTGACAATTTACAGAGTGAATAGCTGACTGGTCATACCATAACATGCAAATTGCATACTGATAATTAGTTAACTTAGTAAAATATTACTATTTTAGAATGATTTACTAGGAATTATCGATGTCAATTATATGTCAGATTCAGGCTTACTTTGGCCTCATAGATGATATACATCAGACCCATCCCATTAACAAACCCCTAGATACACTATTGCAACTTGCTAAAAATTCCAAAAGGCTTTTAGTGCCTCATAGGGCCACTTTTCTAAATACTCTAATTTATAAGGTACTAAAAACTGTCACTGCCCATTTAAGATTGAAACTGTCTTTACAAGACAACCCTTTTGTAGTCAGAAGCACACAGGACAATGGCTTCACTCTAGTACACCCTTCATTTAAAACTGCTGTAGGTGAGAAAGCCTTTTCTAGACTATCTGCCATATGGAACCACATGCCTACAAACATCAAAAATATGGAAACTATTAGAAGCTTTAAATACTGAATCTACCTGTAACTGCTACCATGACAGTGGTTAGGTAACTTACAATCCAATGCCACAAATGCTAGAATACACTGAATACATTTTTCTCAGCATCTTAATGTGGGATGTTATATGAAAATATTTTGCATGTATACAGGAGTTTATGTATTATATGCACATTATTTTATGCATATATTAGATTGCATTTTGTGTGTGTATATATATATATATATATATATATATATATCAATCATTAGCAGACTGGAGTTCCGCTGTGGCGACCCCTAACCGGGAAAAGCCGAAAGACACAACAACAACAACAATATATATTCTATATATATGTATATATATATATATATATATATATATATATATATATATATATATATATATATATATATATATATATATATATATATATATATCCACCTTTCTTAATGTGTTCTCACTGGATCTTTTAATGTTACCCTATCTGCATTCAATCTTACAATATATACATTTTGTATAGAATATTGTTGGTTCAAAGACCATAATGTGTCTTCTGCTCCTTGAACTTGAGTCTTGGCTGTAAAGTGTCAGTGGACCAGTCCACTTGCCCATTGAATAAATAGATAATAAACAATAAATCATGGAATTATTTAAACTATGTTTAAGCTTTTATGCTATTTTATGAAAACATTTATTTTACTGATACCTATAATATTCTTAACTTTTTCCTATGTTCAGCCTTTAAGTTTTCTAGAAAATCTGTCAAATTGTTTGGTATGTCCAACTTGTTCTTAATAAGCATATAAGTATTATGATGCATCATTACTCAGACTATTGTTACACTGGAAGGTGTATGTGACTCCATATTATTTTTCAAGATATATTTATGGAGTTCTGTTTTAACATTAAAATTTTGCTCAAGTGACTTGTTAAGTTTTTATATGGAATGAACTGGAGCTAACTATGAATGACATGAAGAACGTATTAGATGAATTAGAGTGAGTCTGATTTCTGGAAACTGATGACATTTTAATGAGGAAGATAAAGGAAGGGCTAAAACTTATTAAATTAAAGTTTAATAATGCATTTATATTTCTTTATTTGTTTTTTGTTTTTTTTTCTGTAAATTTTGCAAAATCCATGTCAGATTTCTGTGTAGTTGATAGTAGTTAGTTAGTTGTTACTTTTATATCCAGGAGAGGTCAAGTATCAGCATATACCAATACTCAAATATAATTATTTTCTTTATATTCCTTTTGTAAGTGACAAAATCAAATCCTAAGAGAAGAAAGTATGGTTTACTTTCCTTTATCATATTTACCTTCATTTAAATTTATTTATTTATTTCCAGTTTGATTACCGGGGAAGTCCACTGGGCCAGAACGTGCCCATTTTCAGTGGAGGCCCGGGGAGAAAAGCTCCAAAATTTTCATTTGTATTCTCCATAAAGACTATGCCAGGGATTCAGAAAAAAAAAAAAAACATCGCCACCAGTAAGAGATGCTGCCAAAATGGATTGTTACCACAGTGCAAGAAATAAATTCAGAGACATGTTAGCCACAATGAGAAATCCTCATTGGTAGCTAATTTGCATGGCTCTGAATTGCTCTTAAGTAGAGAGAGAGAGTGCAAATCAGCACTTTCATGTGGTAGTAGACACTGGCTCATCTTCTGGTTCCAGTTTTCACAGTTTAAGATGCATTTTGAGATCTTCTTGGAGCAAAATCAGTTGCTGTTTTGCAAATATTTTGAATATACAGCTGCTACCAAGCTACGTCAACATTCCGTGGACTGAATTTCAACTGCACCCAGAGCAGATATTATCTCATCCTTGCTAAGACCAGCATGTGGAGCACCCTTTAATTTACCCTCTTTAATCATTTATGCCACTGACATCTTTCCATCATCTCCAGGTATCATTTTGCTTGTTTCCTAACTTTCTCTCAGTATAAAATAACTGATATGCAATTGAAACTTTCACATATTTACTATTTGGCTGCAAAGGTCATACATTCACATGTTGGTGAGAAATCTCTTCTGAAGTCTGTGTAGGTGGGTCTATCTTAGTACATCGACAATTCACAATACCGACAATGGATTAACCGACACGAGAATGTCGAAAGTCACGTCACCGACGCCAGAAGATCGACAAGGCAGAAGACCGACGGAGGAAGACACCGACGCTGAGAAGCTGCGCTGGGGAAAGGATATGTAAGTATGCGGTAGTGACGGACGATAGGGTGCGAGTAAGGTAAGTGTGCGATGCTGGTGTTTAGTAGGGGTAGGGGTGGGATAAGTGAGTTAGGGTTAGGCGGGTTAGGTGAGTGTCGAGTAAGGTAAGTGTGCGATGTTGGTGTTTTGTAGGGGTAGGGGTGGGATAAGTGAGTTAGGGTTAGGGCGCGGGTTGGGTGAGTGTGCGATAGTGACGGACCTTAGGGTAAGGGTTTGGGTCAGGGTTGTAGATAGTTGTGTATGTATGGGTTAGTGTTTGTTTGTAAGGATTTTGGTGTGCTTGTGTTGTGTGTGTGGGTGTTGGATAGGGGATGTGTTTTGTTTGTTGGTATGATTTGTCGGGTGTATGCGATGTCGTGTTTGTGAACTGTCGATCTTCTGGCGTCGGTTAAATGACTTTCGATGTTTTGGTGTCGGTTAATTCGTTTTCGGTATTTTGAAATGTCGATGTACTAAGATAGACCCGTGTAGGTACAACTTACAAATTTTACAGCACTGCCAGCAATATATGCCAGAGATAGCCTTAATGGCATACTACAACTATACATTGCTGCATTGGCCTAATACCAGTACTTGCCATACCCAGATAAGCTTCACACTGTATGTCTGACGAGCAGGGTTATAACCACTGGCTTTCCAGGATCCCACCCTCTCTGCTTACCTCAGTACCTCGCAGTGTTATCTTACCATTAACAGCTGAATCCTGGCATCTATATACTACTGTTTAAATTATCACAATTGTAAAGCAATTGGTTGTATGCATTGTGTACTCCTGCTGAGCTTGGGTCGTGGCTGAAAGGAGTCAATCAATGAGCCCACTTAGCCTGTCAATAAATAAATAAATAAATGCTTTTTTCTAACACTCTTAAAATAATCCAGGCATGCCATACTAGATTATGCTAACTGTAGCCAAGCAGTTTATCTTCAAATGAGAGAAGCCATCAGTTTTATTCCAACAGTTCTGAATACTTACCCATATATGCTCCAGTAATCAGCCAGCCACAAGTTGTATTCATTCATTCATTCATTCATTCATTCATTCATTCATTCATTTAGCAAGTTAGTCAGTTAGTTGTTGGATTTGTTTGCTTGTTTGTCTATTTAATTATTTATAGTTGTTTACTGGTGTAGCTCATTGATCAGTATCGGCCAATTCCAGGTTCAGCTCGGGTGGCAGATTTTGTAGCAGAATAATAAAATACTTTATCTAAAATTATGCAAAGCACATTGATAATTAAATACATAAAAACAGTTACCATCGTATAAGGAAATTCATGTAAAACAGATGAGCAGACAGTTATCTTCAGAAAAAATACCAGCCAGCTGGTCATATCCTTATCTTCTACCTAACAGATGACTGGATCTAACTGTTGCTAAGTCATACATTTATAAAGAAGAAGAAACAGGCAAATTATAGTGTTTCTTGGGAAGCAGACTCACTCTTTCTCACTCTTATTTTTATTGATTATGCCAAAGTTTCTTAATGATTTGTTCATTGCTCTCAGCCTTTTTCAGAGTCCATCAGCATGTAAGAGAGAGAGAGGAGAGGGAGATTAATTAAAGCATCGTTCTTAGTATCAAGGATGCAGCACTTGCTGGTAATCCACAGGACTGTCCTATTACGAGTCAACACTGGCAGATATTCAGCTAGTGTTAACATCATTCAACATGCTTTCCCCTTTCTATTCCTCGGACATTTTTATATCCTGTTAGATCAAAATGTTAAATCTATGCTTTAGGCTGTCTTTATCTAGAAAAGTCCCACATTTTTATGATAAATTGCTTCTTTGATGGGGGGGTGTAACAGCTTATGAAACATTATTCATAGGTAAATACTAGGCTAGCCAATTTTCCTTTCAAAGGTGAGAATCAAACCATTGCTTTGTGTCTGTCAGGTAAGCACCTTAACCATTATACAAACTCCTAACCCTGTACCAACCCCCAACCACACAAGTGTGCATCTGCCATGTGTGTGTGTGTGTGTGTGTGTGTGTGTGTGTGTGGGTGTGTGTGTGTGTGCATGTACATGTGATTTACTACAGTTATATAGAAAAATAATTATATCTATCTTAGTTCTGTACAGATTTTTAACAGCATTAATTACTGTACATTCTGCATATCTCTTTGTACTGTGCAGTAGGGTATGTCACTGCCAATAAGGTTTATAATCGAAACATTGCAAACTCTGCTGCACAGCACAGCACAAATAAATGCATGGGACTTAAACTTATTTGTTCTATAAGAGATGCTGAAGCATTGTTAATTTCAATGAGAATTCCACTGTGACAGTCACAGAAGTACCAGATTTTAATAGGATGGGCCACAGACCACTAAGGCCAGTTGTAAAGTGTAACATTATGGCAGACAGCTACTGTGTTCCCAGAAGTTGAGCGATCTTTCTTCTTAAAGGCTGGACATGCTTTCTTTTTGTTGATGAATAACTTTATAGAGGAGCCCGCCATGACTCTGGATACTTATTCAGCACCAGAACTCCCTTCTCTTCCATGCCACTAGTCAGAAGTCATTGCATATTGTCAGTATCAACTGTACTATGCAGTGGTTATGGTGTTATGGTTACTCACAATTGCACAAATGACAACCACAATGATTATACCTCTCAACTGTACAGATTTTCACAGAATGTACAGATTTTTGCCTCATATTTGTGGTCTGTTTTCCATAAAATTGTGGTTTTCTGTCAAATTAATAGCAAATAATTAAAGATTGACAGAAAATAATGACAGACATTTGAGTTTCAGACTTCATACCCTTCAGGAAAGTCACGCTAATGTTAAACCTGTTATTCTATCAACTTTCTAAGTTTGTAAGGGCAATATTTAAAAATGTTCCCTATTTTTGGGCCTTTGTTCCACTTTTATTTATGACTTTGTCCAGATTTCTTGCTCTAAGAGGTTGAGATGTATGACAATGATGTATCTTTCTCAGCTGCATCTGGATTAATGAGTTATGCTAGTCATAATTTAGCAGTTTAGAGCTCTGCATCATAACATACTTAGTTGTGTGTGTGTGTGTGTGTGTGTGTGTGTGTGTGTGTGTGTGTGTGTGTGTGTGTGTGTGTGTGTGTGTGTGTGTGTGTGCCAGCATCTGTTAACAATGCTTATTCAGACTGTGCTTTGTGAACTGGAACTCTTCATGAATCACTGCCCATGTCTTCATTTGCAGATGTCTGCAAAGATTGTTTTTATCTGAAAAGTAACACAGGCCTCCCACCCACAGTATAGTCATTAGTGTAATACTTTGGCTTTATTAATTTCTATTTCTGTGCCTCACCTTTCAACACTTTGTTAGCCTAACATGTATAAAAAGTGTTCCAGTACCCTACCTACAGTGGAAGATAATATGT
>NC_056728.1:1570028001-1570263001 GCF_019279795.1 Protopterus annectens | reverse complement strand
TCCAAACTGTCCAACCTGAGCTGACCCTCTAATATACTGATTCCTAATCCTGTCCATCCTAGTCACACCCAGTGCAAATCTTAACATCTTTACCTCTGCCACATCCAGCTCTGACTCCTGCCTTTTCATCAATGCCACCATCTCCAACCCATATAACATAGCTGGTCTCACTACCCTCTTGTAGACCTTCCCTTTCACTCTCACTGGTACCAGTCTGTCACAAATCACTCCTGACACTCTTCTCCACCCATTCCACCCTGCCTGTACTCTCTTCTTCACCTCTCTTCCACACTCACCATTACTCTGAACTGTTGATCCCAAGTACTTAAACTCATCCACCTTTACCAACTCTACTCCCTGCATCCTCACCATTCCTCTACCCTACCTCTCATTTACACACATATATTCTATTTTAGCCCTGCTGACCTTCATTCTTCTCCTCTCTAAAGCACATCTCCACCTCTCCAGGGTCTCCTCAACCTGGTCCCTACTCTCACTACATATCACAATGTCATCTGCAAACATCATAGTCCATGGGGCCTCCTGTCTGATGTCATCTGTCAACCTGTCCATCACCACTGCAAATAAGAAAGGGCTCAGAGCTGATCCTTGATGTAATCCCACCTCCACCTTAAACATATCTGTCACTCCCACCGCAGTCCTCACCAATGTTACACTACCCTCGTGCATATCCTGTACCACTCTTACATACTTCTCTGCCACTCCTGACGTCCTCATACAATACCACAACTCCTCTCTAGGCACCCTGTCATATGCTTTCTCTAAGTCCACAAAGACACAATGCAACTCCTTCTGACCTTCTCTGTATTTTTCCAACAACACTCTCAGAGCAAATATTGCATCTGTAGTGCTCTTTCCTGGCATGAAACTATACTGCTGATCACTAATCATCACCTCCCTTCTTAACCTAGCTTCCACTACTCTTTCCCATAACTTCAAGCTGTGGCTGATCACTTTTATCCCTCTGTAGTTACTGCAGCTCTGCACATCACCCTTATTCTTAAAGATAGGTACCAAAACACTTTTTCTCCACTCCTCAGGCATCCTCTGACTTTCCAAAATTTCATTAAACAATCTGGTTAAAAATTCCACTGCCATTTCTCCTAAGCACCTCTATGCTTCCACTGGTATGTCATCTGGGCCAACAGCCTTTCCATTCTTCATCCTCTTCATAGTTGTCCTTACTTCCTCCTTGCAAATCTGTTTCACTTCCTGATTCACTATCCCCACATCATCCAACCTTCTCTCTCTCTCATTATCTTCATTCATCAGCCTTTCAAAGTACTCTTTCCATCTACTCAACACACTCTCCTCACTTGTGAGTATGTTTCCCTCACTATCCTTTATCACCCTTACCTGCTGCACATCTTTCCCAGCTCCGTCCCTCTGTCTAGCCAATTGGTACAGGTCTTTTTCACCCTCTTTAGTGTCCAATCTCTCATACAACTCTCCATATGCCTTATCCTTAGCCTTCACCACCTCTCACTTTGCCATGCGCCTCATCTCCTTATACTCATGTCTGCTTTCTTCATCTTTTTGACAATCCCACTTCTTCTTCGCCAGCCTCTTCCTCTGTATACTCTCCTGTACTTCCTCATTCCACCACCAGGTCTCCTTGTCCTCCTTCCTCTGTCCAGATGTCACACCAAGCACCTTTCTAGCAGTCTCCCTTACTAGCTCTGCTGTAGTTACCAAGCTATTCGGTAACTCTTCACTGCCTCCCAGTGCCTGTCTTAACTCTTCCCTAAACTCCACCTCACAATCACCCTTTTTTAACTTCCACCATTTAATCCTTGGCACTGCTTTCACACTCCTCCTCCTCTTCTTCATCACCAACATCATCCTACAGACCACCATTCTATGCTGCTTAACTACACTTTCCCCTGTCACCAATTTACAGTCTCCAATCTCCTTCAGACTGGCCCTCCTACATAGGATATAATCCACCTGTGTGCATCTTCCTCCACTCTTGTACGTCACCCTTTGCTCCTCCCTCTTCTTAAAATATGTATTCACCACAGCCATGTCCATCCTTTTTACAAAATCCACAATCATCTGACCTTCTGCATTCCTCTCCTTAACACCATACCTACCCATCACTTCCTCATCCCCTCTGTTCACTTCACTAACATGCCCATTGAAGTCCGCTCCAATCACTAGTATCTCACCCTTGGGTACACTCACCACCATTTCATCCAACTCACTCCAAAATTTTTCTTTCTCATCCATCGCACACCCAACTTGTGGAGCATATGCACTAACAACATTCATCATTACACCATCAATTTCAAGCTTCATAAACATCACTCTATCAGACACTCTCTTCACCTCCAAAACACTCTTGGCATACTGTTCCTATAGGATAACGCCTACCCCATTTCTCCTGCCATCCACACCATGATAGAACAATTTGAACCCGCCTCCTATACACCTGGCCTTACTTCCCTTCCATCTGGTCTCTTGCACGCACAATACATCAACCTTCCTTCTCTCCATCATATCAGCTAGCTCTCTCCCTGTACCAGTCATACTGCCAACATTCAAAGTTCCTACCCTCACTACTACACTCCTAACCTTCCTCCTCTCTTCCTGCCTTCAGGCATAATGCAACTGATACCAAACTGAAACACAGAAAGGCAAACACAGTGCAGACCAGAAGAAGAAATCCACAAAACGATTTATTCTCCACAAAATAAGCGCTTTCATCCCAAACTTAAAATTACAGGAACTTCATCAGATACAATTTAAAACAGTAAAAAGCATTTTAAATACTAAAGCACAGTGACATCATTTCCTTTTGCAGGGCAGTGAGCACTGCTTACTCAAGCCACACCCCCTTAACACAAAAACAGAACAATCACACAGCCCAGCTCAGAATACATATAAAATGCAATTGTGAGCATAAATTAGGCATTAAATTATCCATGAGAAAAAATAAAAATGTAAAAATATCTTATAAAAAGCACATATGTATATCTGAATAAAGTAATTAATCCTATTTGTACTCTAACTTTACCTTTCCCGTGCTTTTAACTTTAAGAGACTAGAAATGGAGAGACTGTCATTAAGTCCTGGCCAAGACAAAGAATTTAAATGCAGCTGCTACAATAATTCTCTCTTTTTCAGAATATAAGGCCATGCCCCCCCCTTTCAGACATAGATAAAACATCTAACATAATAAGCTTGAAAGTATGTCCTACATTCAGTGAAATATGTTTAGCTAAGGCATTTGTTTCACAAACATCACGAATATTATGAACATGTTCACTTATCCTATTTTTCAGTTTCCGTTCTGTCTTCCCCGCATAAAAACAGTTACAGTCCATACATAACACAAGGCAGACTAACCTTTCAGTAGTACAACTACATCGACCAGGAATTCTTATTTTCATCTTCTTAACGATAAACTCATTCCCTTCCAGATAATAGGGACAAAACTTACATCGGCCACATTTAAACATATATCCAACAGTGGTTCGAGATTGTTGATGTTCAAAAAGGTATTTCAAATTAAACCCTTTCCTATAAATGCAAGAGGGGCTATCTCCCACTAATTCTCTTAAATCTTTGTCATTACTAATAAAGTGCCAGTTTTTAACAAGAATGTTTTTAATAACAAAAAAATCATTTGAAAACGTTGTAGAAAACCTGGACTGATAGTTAATACCATACCTCTGGTGTGATGTTTGTTCGACACTAGGGGAAGCCACTCTAATTTGTTCTGTTTGTGGTACAGTAGGACCATCATTGTTATTGTTTGATATGACCACCTCGGTCATATCTAAATTCTCATGTACTTTGTCCCTTAAAATTGGTAAAAAAAGTGGCCATTGTGTCCCTTTTCCTTCACTTCATCCATGATTTCATTTAATAAGCTGTCAGGGTAGCCTCTTTTGGCAAACATGTTCTTCAAGTTCACACATTCATCAATAAAGGCTTGCCATAAACTCACCATACAGGCTGCCCTAACAAAGTGACCTTTCACAGACACCCATTTTTGTGTTAATAGGTGATTGCTACTAAAACGGAGGAAACTATTTGAATACGTTTTTTTATGATAACTTTCAGCCACAAATCTACTATTCACCTTCTTTAACAACACATCTAGGTACGAAATCTCATCCTCACTTATGGAATGAGTAAATTTCAAGAAGGTAGTAGTACTTTTAATGTAATCACTTCCACTTGGTCCCTTGGTCCCTTCCACAAGATAAGAATGTCATCAAGGAAACGGGCATAAAATTGGCAATAAAGAAAGAATGGTGAATCCTTCAGAAACCTATTTTCTCATTCCAACATGACTATATTGGCATATAGGCCCCACAAGAGGAGCCTATCGCCACACCTCGGACTTGCAAGTAGTACTCTTTTTCAAATAGAATAAAATTATTTCTGAGTGCCATGTCCAAAAGCTGTTCATTCATATTCATTTTATCTTGTGGGACATTTTTTCTATGTAGATATTCACAAAACCACTGTACCCCTGTCTCGTGGGGTATAACGGTATATAAATCTACCACATCCACAGTAATAAACAAATATTCACTATCATATTTAATATTATTAATTTGTCTCGGGAAGTCCCAAGAGTCTACACACAAGTGGGGTTCATTAATTAATAATGATTTTAATTGCAAATCCAACGGTTTTGCCAAAGGATGGGTAATTGAACCCCTTGCATCCACAATTGGATGCACAGGAGGTTGCTCAATACACAGCCAACCAGGTCAGAACAACATTCAGGGATGCCCCCAGTAAAGCAATTACCAAAGGGGATCAACACGACCGAGCAGGGGGAACAACAACAACAGGGGTTCGTGGAGGGGGAGGAGATAGACTATAACAACATGATTGGTATGGATATTGAACAAACGACTCCTTATGGACACGTCTGTTTGTTGCCACCTGTTACTGTTGAATTTAATTCTGCTAGAGACTTCAAAGTATACAATTTTTCTGAAATTAATTTGAATGTAACTGCTTGTGATTTGTTAGCTAAGGGCTTCAGCTTTATTCCTAGTGGGTCGGCTGATTTGGTACAAACTTTGCTTGATTTAAAACAATATACTAGGAAGTTAAATTTTACTGTTATGTTTCATAATGTGGAATGTGTATGTGACCCCTTTAAAATTTCAAGTACTTTTAACCCCCCCCCCCCATTCACCCCACATTGGAAATTTTTGAAAAAGTCTGTGAATTAGACATTAGGAATTTATGTATGAATAAGAACAGAAGGTTAAATCTGAGTAACTTAAGTCACAATGAAAGTATAGAATTGGTATGTCTAAAACAGGCTGTGGGGATAAGAATTATGAAACCAGGTAAGGGGGTGGGGTTGTTATCATGAATAAAAGTGATTATATTATGAAAATGAGATCAATTTTGGAGACACAGACCTACTGTAAGAGTTTGTTAAATTAAATGAACAGTGCCTACAGAAGGATTAAAGGGTTCCTACAAGACTTATTTATTGACAACTTAATTGACATCCATGAATTACACTTCTTAACTGTGGAGTTTCCAGTCACCAGCATAATTTTTGGGGTTCCAAAGCTACACAAGTGTATTGAGCAACCTCCTATGTCTCCAACTGTGGATGCAAGGGGTTCAATTACCCATCCTTTGGCAAACCTGTTGGATTTGCAATTAAAATCATTATTAATTAATGAACCCTACCTGTGTGTAGACTCTTGGGACTTCCTGAGACAAATTGATAATACTGAATGTGATAGTGAATATTTGTTTATTACTGTGGATGTGGTAAATTTATATACCGTTATACCCCACTAGACAAGGGTACAGTGGTTTTGTGAATATCTACATAAGAAAAATGCCCCACAAGATAAAATTAACATGTATGAACAGCTTTTGGACATGGTACTCAGAAATAATTTTATTCTATTTGAAAAAGAGTACTACTTGCAAGTCCGAGGTGTGGCAATGGGCTCCTGTTGTGGGGGCCTATATGCCAATATAGTCATGTTGGAATGGGAAAATAGGTTTCTGAATAATTCGCCATTCTTTCTTTATTGCAAATTTTATACCCGTTTCATTGACAATATTTTTATCTTGTGGAAAGGACTGAGGGACCAAGTGGAACCATTCTTAGATTACATTAAAAGTACTACTACCTTCTTGAAATTTACTCATTCCATAAGTGAGGATCAGATTTCTTACCTAGATTTGTTTGTGTCTTTCGGCTTTTCTCAGTTAGGGGTCGCCACAGCAGAACTCTGGTCCGCTAATGATTGGTAGTTGATTTTTACGTGCCGAGTTACCAGCCCTGATGCACAACCTTCAACGAAGGTATGCCCATTCACGCATGTCTCCACGCAGAAGATGCTCTAGCTGAGAATCGAACTGGACAGCGTCTTACTGTGAGGCGGCAATGCTACTGCAGCACCACCACCGTGATGTGTTGTTAAAAAAGGTAAATAGTGGATTTGTGGCTGAAATTTATTGTAAAAAAACATATTCAAATAGTTTCCTCTTTTTTAGTAGCAACCACCCATTAACACAAAAATGGGTGTCTGTGAAAGGTCATTTTGTTAGGGCAGCCCGTATGGTGAGTTTATGGCAAGCCTTTATTGATGACTGTGTGAATTTGAAGAACGTTTGCCAAAAGAGGCTACCCTGACATCTTATTGAATGAAATCATGGATGAAGTTAAGGAAACAAGGCACAGTGGCCACTTTTTACCAATTTTAAGGGCCAAAGTACATAAAGATTTAGATACGACCAAGGTGGTCATATCAAACAATAATAATGTAGTCTACTGTACCACAAACAGAACAGATTAGAGTGGCTTCCCCTAGTGTTGAACAAACATCACAACAGAGGTATAGTATTAACTATCAGTCTAGTTTTTCTACAATGTTTTCAAATTATTTTTTTGTTATTAAAAACATTCTTGTTAAAAACTGGCACTTTATTAGTAATGCCAAAGATTTAAGAGAATTAGTGGGAGATAGCCCCTCTTACATTTATAGGAAAGGGTTTAATTTGGAATACCTTTTTGAACATCAGCAATCTCGAACCACTGTTAGATATATGTTTAAATGTGGCCGATGTAAGTTTTGTCTCTATAATCTGGAAGGGAATGAGTTTATCGTTAAGAAGATGAAAATAAGAATTCCTGGTCGATGTAGTTGTACTACTGAAAGGTTAGTCTGCCTTGTGTTATGTATGGACTGTAACTGTTTCTATGTGGGGAAGACAGAACGGAAACTGAAAAATAGGATAAGTGAACATGTTCATAATATTCATGATGTTTGTGAAACAAATGCCTTAGCTAAACATATTTCACTGAATGTAGGACATACTTTCAAGTTTATTATATTAGATGTTTTATCTATGTCTGAAAGAGGAGGGTCATGGTCTTATATTCTGAAAAAGAGAGAATTATCCTGGCAGCTGCATTTAAATTCTTTGTCTTGGCCAGGATTTAATAACAGTCTCTTCATTTCTAGTCTCTTAAAGTTAAAAGCACTGGAAAGGTAAAGTTAGAGTACAAATAGGATTAATTACTTTATTCAGATATACATATGTACTTTTTATAAGATATTTTTACATTTTTATTTTTTCTCATGGATCATTTAAAGCCTAATTTATGCTCACAATTGCATTTTATATTTATTCTGAGCTGGGCTGTGTGATTGTTCTGTGTTTGTGTTAAGGGGGTGTGGTTTGAGTAAGCAGTGCTCACTGCCCTGAGAAAGGAAATGATGCTACTGTGCTTTAGTATCTAAAATGCTTTTTACTGTTTTAAATTGTATCTGATGAAGTTCCTGTATTTTTAACTTTGGGAGGAAAGCACTTATTTTGTGGAGAATAAATCATTTTGTGGATTTCTACTTCTGGTCTGCACTGGTGTTTGCCTTTCTGGAATGAGTTATAGCCTGGTAGCACAGGGGTGCTTTCTGCTGCTTTAAACCAGGTCTCTTTTACAGCACAAATGTCAATGTTCTCCATTTTGAAGTGCTTCAAAAAAGTGCATCTTGAGATTTAGACTTCTAGCGTTGAGCAGCATGACCTTCAGAGTGCATTTATTTATAGCTGTTACGGTGATAATTTGGTCTTTGGAACATCGTCTAAAAAAGGCACTATAGGGGTGGCAAGAGCCTTAGCCAATATCCGGAAACCCAGGGGTGACAGATGCAGGCCATCTCTGGTAAAGCATCGAGGTCTGTCAATCATGTCATCCCAAGCAGACAGATACTGGATCCCCTTAGAATGACTCCAGAAACTTAGCCAATTGTTGAAGTCAATCATTTTCTGCTTGTACTGCGGTATCATTCCGGGTGACAGTAGGATGCAGCTCAGGGCTAGGGTCATACCTGCCTGGGCCATATAATCCGAGAGCTCCTCCATGTCTCTTTTCATGTAGTCCAGAGAGGAGCATCTCAGGTCATTCACGCCCACATGGACAGTGGCAGAATCATACTTGTACTTCTTGTGGAGTGACCTGAGTTCATGTGTTGTGCGTCAGATTCTGGCACCTGATAGCTGACTGTTACCTTCTCTTTATTCAACCTAGTGAGTGGGACATCAGTATGCCTCACTATTGAGTCACCTATGATTAGTGTATTGGGCAAGTTATTTTGCCTTAGGGGCATAGGTTGAGGGGCTTTAGTTTAAGGGTGTGCACACTTATGCAACAAGCTTATTGTACTTTTTTTTATTTTTTATATTTTTTCCCCTTTTTATTTTTTTTGTTTGTTTTTCAATTGAATTGTACAGGTTATAAGTCACATTAAAGGTGGAAAAAGTTTTGAAAGGATTTATTATGGTCTCATTTTTTTATATCACAAAAACTTGGCATTTTAACATAGGTTTATAGGTTCATAGGTAGGTACTAGGCTATCGGCCCAAGGGACTAAAGTAAACCTAGCCAACAAGGTTCCCTGGCTTACACCACCCAAGAAAGTTAATTTCCTATGCCTCTGTTGAGCAGAGCCACAAACGTGATCCCCGGGGTGTATTTCCTATTTCCCATCTACTCATCAAGATTTTCCATGAAGAGCGCTAATGAGGAACTTTGCTTGACATAGATGGGTAGCTTGTCCCACAATATAGGAAGTCTCTGGGATAAAAATCTATCCCTCCAGCATGTCCTGTTTATTGTGGTGACAAGGTTTAGGTCCCTAGAGCGTGTACCTTGGAGGGATTGGGATTTCTTTAGGTGTAGAATGTCCAACAGCTCTGGGTTTAACATAGCTTTATATGTTAGCAGAGATCTCCTCGGGGTAGGCAATATGCTACAGAGTAAAGCTGGAGTTTTTTGAGACGGTCAGTGTAGGGCATCTGTTTGAGGCCAGTAATCCTCTTTGTGAGGTACTTCTGTGGCCTTTCCAGCTGCTGCAGATGTCTTGTGAGGTACATTCCAAAATGGGCATTATACTCTGTAATGGGTCTAATGAATGTCGAGTACAGGGGAACAATGACCTCTTTTTTCCTGGATGAGAACCCTTTTGTGATGAGGTGTGCCACATAGAAGGATTTCCTGACTACTGTGGTGATGTGATTATCAAAGGAAAGACTACTGTCCACCTGGGTCCCAAGGCACACATTCGGCATTAAGTAGACTGCCGTTTATGGGGTATTTCACGGGTACAGAGTTTTTACCAAAGGGGATGACAATGCACTTTTTGACATTGAGCTTGAGGCCATGCCTCTGACAACAGGCATCTGTCTCAGTGAGGCCCTTCTGTAGGATGTCCACATCATTTGGGGACTTGACTATGGCTCCTAGTTTGCAGTCATCTGCAAACTTCATTAGCCAGAGGCCTTCTATGTTAGCCTGTACTTCAGAGAAGAAGATACCAAACAGGAGAGGTCCCAGGACTTAACCCTGTGGTACTTCACTTGTCATTGGTTTGAAGTAAAATTTGGAGTCTGCAACTTTTACAGTGTGGGTTCTGTCACTGAGCCAGTTGGCAACCCATCTTGTGATGTATGGATTTATACCTAGTTTAGTGAGTTTAGCTGTAATTCCAGAATGGGAGATGGTGTTGAAAGCCTTGGCAAGGTCAAGATAGGCTGTGTGAACCACCTTACCTTCATCTACGGCTTTGGTGACTGCCTCAAAGAAGTCAATCAGGTTCAGAAGGCATGATCTGCCTTTCACAAACACAAACTTGGTGGGGACCAGAGTTTGGAGGTTACCAATGTCGTTGTTTATGAGTTCTATGATGATATGTTCCATGGCCTTGCAGACCAGGCTCGTCGGGCTAATAGTGCGATAGCTCCCAGGATCAGTGGTGGCTCCCCCTTTGTGGAGTGGGATAACTGTTGCTGTGCACCATTCAGTTGGCACAAAGCCTGACGTGAGACTATGATTGAACATGATGCTTAGGTGGAAAGCCAGGTTGCTCTAAAGTTCGTGTAAAACACAGCCTGGGATGTTGTCCTGTCCCATGGATGCTGTGTTTTTGGTTTTAGAGAGTGCAGCTTTTACCTGCATTGATGGGATTACAGGGACTCTGCATTCCTCCTGTATAGATATGGGCCCTTTAGGGGGTGAGAGGGGGGTAAAGTTAGCACTGAACCTATCTGCCAGGATGTTGGCAATATCAGCTAGTTCTGTAATGTTTGTGCCGTTGTGCTGTAACTCAGAGCAGATCTGGGTGTTGCCATTGAGATTCTTGACATAGCTTTACAATGCTTTGTGGTTGCCTTGAGAATCAGTGGCAATTTTGTTTTCATAGCTAGCTTTGGAGGATCTTGTGAGGGATCTCAGCTTCTTACTGAGGCTGACCAGGGAGCTCCTCAACTCATGGGATTTTACTCTCTTTTGCAACAGTTTCTTCTTTCTGTTGTAGAGTTTGTTTATGGCAGGGGACCACCAGATTGGCTTCCTTTTTTTGGAGGATGGCATCTTGGTTCTGTTTGGGATAGCACGATCCATACACTCGTGTAAGTGCTTATAGAGTGCATTTGTATAGGATTCAGCAGTCGTAACTGTATTGTCCATCTGCATGGGTGTCATGAAATTCGCCACTTCTGTCTTAAGAAGCATGACGTTGGCTTTGGAGAAATTTTTTACTGTGGTTTCCTTAATGGTGGGTGGGGGGGGGGGCGGGATGCAGATATCTAGGGTGATTAGCTTATGATCGGATCTGACCAATGAGGAGTTGACTTCAGGTGTGGAACACCTGTCACTCATGTTGGTAATGACTAGGTCTAGGATATTGTTGTCCCTGGTGGGGGTGTGGATAAGTTGACCCAGGGCATTGGAATTTGTGAATTCCAGAAAGCATTGAGCGAAGGAGTTGGTACATGAGTAGTTTTCCCAGTTAATGGTGGGGTAGTTGAAATCGCCCATTATTAAGGTGTTTGGTTGAACCCTAATATTTTCCAGTATATCAAGAAAAGAGGAGTGGGAATCCTGGGGCATGGTAGGGGATCTGTAGCAAGCTACAATTTGGATTGCAGTTTTGCCCAGAGTTAGTTACACTTGAATAACCTCGGATGCATTATGCTGCGCAACTAGCCTGGAGGTGTGCATATCCTTAATGAATATGGACACAGCTCTGCCTTTGGTGTTTTAGTTCAGGTTAGATGGCCGAAAGGTGTGGTATGAGTTATAGCCTGGTAATGCAGGGGTGCTCTCTAGAGCCTTGAAGCAGGTCTCAGTCACTGCACAGATATCTATGTTCTCCATTTTAAGGAGTGCCTTGAGTGAGTGCATTTTGAGATTTAGACTTCTAGCATTGAGTAGCATTGCCCTCAGTTTTTGCTTGCCTGTTCCTATTACAGTGGTGAATTTGTCATTTGAACCTTGCATAAAAAAGGCACTATAGGGACGGCAAGACCCTTAGTCAGTATCCTGAATCACAGGGGCAACAGGTGCAGGCCATCTCTGGCATAGCATCGTGGTCTGTTGACCATGTCGTCCCAGGCAGACAGATACTGGATCCCCTTAGAATGACAGGGGTGTGTACACTTTTTATATCTACTGTACACACACACACACACATATATATATATATATATATATATATATATATATATATATATATAGTGTAGAGAGTCGATATAGGTACGTGGGATGGGGGTTAGACTGGTGTGTGTGTGTGTGTGTGTGTGTGTGTGTGTGTGTGTGTGTGTGTGTGTGTGTGTGTGTGTGTGTGTGTGCGTGTGTGTGTGTGTGTTTGTGTGTGTGTGTGTGTGTGTGTGTGTGTGTGTGTGTGTGTGTGTGTGTGTGTGTGTGCGTGTGTGCGTGTGTGTGTGTGTGTGTGTGTGTGTGTGTGTGTGTCTGTGTAAGTTAGACGATGAGTGTTGTGTGTCTGTGCGCAAGATTGTGTATTTTAGAGTAAAGGTTAGGTTAGGGAATAGCTGTAGCGTTGTTTGTGTGTGTGTATGTTTTTGTGTCTGAGTCTGTCTTGTGTAGTTGCAGTGATATGGGAAGGTTTTAATGACGTTAAGGTAAAGGGTTAGTGTTGGGGAAGAGCACTGTTAGAGTTAGGGTTAGCACCCATTACTAAGGTGGTGCAGGGGGGTGGAGTACATTTCACACCTGTATGTCTGCAAAAAAATTAAAAATGTATTCATGGTTAAAATATTTACATTAAACTCCTAGATTTTCATGCTTTTCAGTTTATTCACAGTTAAAACAATAATTACACTGTCAACATTCAACAAAACAAGGAAACCAAGGATTGTACACAAAGAACATGGCTTATATGATGATGATCCTGTTTATTACAATTGATTAATTCCTTTACACCATAACTACTCTGAGATGCAGGAACCAAGTGTTTATACTCACATACATGTGACCATCACTTACAGTCCCTTGTATGACTGTGTACACATCAGATATTTGGTTGGGATCAAATGAATGAACAAATACATAAAAAATGACATAGAAGGGTGCTTCGGCTCACTTCATTGAGAACCATACAGTGTATATTGCATCCCCAAGCCCTCCCAAACTTTTAGCTCAAGAATCAGAGACAAAAACCCCAGATCAGGAATTGATTTTAAATATTAGTCTTATATACTTAGAAAGTTGCTAGTATAACACATTTTGCTTTATCAAACATTTTCTAAAGGGTAAGAAGTCTAAAATTCATATTTGTTATTATTTCGTGACTGCAATCCACAAAACAGACCACAAATATGAGGGAAAAAATGGGGAAAGCTAAAAATAATACATTCTGCATACACACACACACACACACACACACACACACATATGTACACAGATACAATTACAGCCAGATCAAGAGAATGAATAAATTCATAATTAGTGGTCCAGAAAATTATCTTAGTTTGCTGCTGCCAGAACCATACAGTGAAACACCCCTCTGCCCTCTCAATGTCTTAGCTGAAGAATCAGAAACAAAGACACAAAATCATGAATAGATTTTAAATATTTATATTCTATACTTAGAAAGTTGCTAGAATAGCAAGCTTTGCATTATTAAGCGGGTTTTTTTTTTTGGAGGATAAAGTCTGAAACTCACATATCTGTCATTTGTAGTCACTGTAATCCACAATAATTTGCTAAAAAGCCAGAAGTTGTACAAGGAATAGACCAAAATACCTCTCGGTGTGTTCAGGAATTGTGGACAAAGCCAGAAATAATGGAGGGACATATTTAACATATTTTATTTATTTTCTAACCAGATAAACCCACACAACAAAGAATTCAGGACTTACTTAGGGGCACTGTCTGGTTAAGAGAATTGCTCAAAGTCATACAGTAGTCAAATGGAGGTGAAATTATTCAAACCCTGTATTTTGACTACAGGAAACAGTTCATTAATTTCTCAGAGTCTTATGTACCAGACAACTCAAAATCACTTAAAATATTAACAGAACAATAAATGTTGCATGGGCATGGATTTTTTGGGCAATAAAAACTGAGAAACGGTAATCCTCAATGATTTACCAGGGGAAAAAAGGTTAATCAGGGATGGGGCATAAATATGTGGCGCAGTCAGAGTAGTATTGTAAAACTGGAGGCAAGTAAGAGAAAAACTCATCTAACTCACTTAAAAGTTTAACAGAATAACAGTTTTTTTACATCAACACACATTTTCTGTACAGCAAAAAATAAAAAAGATTAGCATTATTGACTAATTGTAAACCTCAGTGACTTTTATTTTAACCTTTGGTGAGTTATCAGAAAATGAAAAAGTTAGTGAAAGTCTGGCAGTTAGTGCAGAGCATTAATGCACCATGATCTTAATGATGTGCTTCCAATACTCCATGGTAAAGGGTTAGATTCTTTCTGTCTACAGTTGCCTGCAGTATGACTCAAAGTATGTCAATTAACCAGACAGCGCACATGAAGGAAAGAGTTTACTTTGCAAACAAATGTATTAAAAAGAGTTAACAAATATTAACAAATAAAAAAAGTCAGTCCCTGAGACAACCTAGGGCGATCTGATCAAAGACATGTCTTGGTCTTCTTGGGGGACAGACAGGCAAACACGCACACACGTGCACAAGTATTTATGCACACACATATGTGACCATCAGTTACAGCCTCCTTGTATATAACTACATACACTGATATAGATACCAATAGGTACTGACACACAGAAACATACATACATATAATATAGAAAAATAAATGTGTGTATGTGTGTGTGTATATTTTATATATATGTATGCATGTGTGTATATGGAGACATATACACACACATATGTGTGTTTGTGTGTGTATGTGCATGTGTATACATATGTTATATATATGTGTGTGTGTGTGTGTGTGTGTGTGTGTGTGTGTGTGTGTGTGTGTGTGTGTGTGTGTGTGTCTTGTGAAGAAACTGAAAACACTGTCATCTGTGTTAGCATGGCTGGCAAGAGATTTGTGCATGTTCTCAGATTAATTTGTATTTTATGCCAGCATGCCTAATTGTGAAAATGTAAATACGTTTTAAAATGTTGAGTGTTCCCTGTTTAAATAGAATGTTTATAGATCTGTCACTGCTTTGATACATTTCTAACTGTGCATGTTTGAGGGGAACATTCTAACAAACTTTGAAGAATCAACTGAGCAATGAATGATGTCATTGGAATGTTCCTGGTTGCTAGGAGATTGTTTAAACAGCTGATTGACAGAAAAATATTTTTTTTAAACAGCTGACTGCTATATTTTGAAATTAGGCAGCTGAGACTGAGACTGCATTTTGTCAAATACTGGGCAGTCAGTGGACACCAAGAAAAGAAAACTGTAAGCTTGCCTTAGCCTTGCTATTATATCTTAGAGTATATCAGGGACAGTATTCTTCAGTTAGATTAGGAAAGCTTAGTTATTAAGAAAGAGTTTTTTTCTAGAATAATGGACTCCTATCCGCAGTTTGATTTTACATTTCTGGTGACTGAATTCTGGTGTTTATTGAGAGTTACTGATTTATAATCTTGTAATCATTTTACTTATTATTAAATGTTTTTCATTACTTTACATTGTGGCCGAAAATCAGTATTTTTGTTTAGAGATTAGGGAGTGCTTCTACCTGTTTGATACTCCCCAGGTCACCCCGAAGGCCTCGCTGTTCTGGTCATAACTATCATTTTTTTTGATAATTAATTTTCATAACTGGACACCCCTTTAAAAGGGCATGAAGACCCTCTGATTGGTGGCAGCATTACTTTATGATTTTGGGAAAGAGACAGCTGGAAATCTGTGTCAGGCTTTCACAGAAGTGTTTGGATGTGTGAGATTTAAATTTACGTTGAGTATGACTGTTTCAGAGGTCTTAAACTGGGACACTTTGCTCTGAAGTGTATAATAAGAAACTACATTTGGGTGGACAGAGGTATATAGTCTAGTCCCAGAAAAATACAGCGTTCCCCTTTTATGGTGTTATGGTAAAATTGTGAAATATTACTTCTGTTTAAGTGACAGTCTCATATTGGAGTCAGTAGTGAGGACAGAAGCTCCTTAGTTACTGACCCAGGATAGTAGCGGACATCATTTAATTGCTGGCAGTCTGGTGAGGTATTGGGTAGATGTCATATTAATTGGTGCTACTGGTGTGAAAATTTTAATTGAATTCCAGTAGCCTGTGGGTAATTGTCATTAAGGTGTGCACTCTTGACAGCCACAAGGTAACATTGAGAATTTCAATCCACCACAGTTTTATTTATTTATTTTTTTAGTTAGACAGTCAGGGATAGCAGGCAAGGATGTCAGCAGAAGATTTTACCAAGCTGACAAAGATCCAGTTCGCTAAGGAGTGTGAAGCCAGAGGATTTGTGCATGCCAACTTGACCAAGGAAGCAATGATTTCAGCCTTGCTGGCAGCCACAGCTCAGACCAACTGGCCGGAGGTTATCCAGTTTGGTATTGGTGATGTGCAGCCTGCTGAGACAGTACAGTCCACATTTTCATTGGAGGACCTAAGAATCCATCTAGAGTTAGAGAGACTGCCTGGTGACCAAACATCTAAAAACTGAAGAGAGACTGCTCCTGGAAGCCCAATGTCTGGAGGCCGAGGAGCGAATGTGTCATCTAGAGGCCGAGGAGAAGCAGCGCCAATATGAACTGGAGACCAAATGGCTGGAGACCGAAGAGAGAATGAGGTGTTTAGAAGCTGAGGTTAGTGAGAGACAGCGTGAGGAGAACGAGAGACATCATGCCAGCATGAAGTGGAGCTTCTTGCCCTTTGAGAAGGTTATAGAGGTAATGGGGAAGGGAATAACAGAACCACAGAAGCTTAAAAGGTCAGTAAACTTTTTCTTCAGTACAGGGATGGGGTGACTTTGATAATTTTATTCATATTTTTGAGAGGATATGTAGATGATATGATGCTGACCATGTGCTCTGGTTCAGCTCCTGACTCCCTTACTCCATGGTAAAACTATTCAAGCTGTAGCAAAGTTAAGTGATGTAGATTGTTTGAATTATGAAAAAGTGAAATGTTGCTTGCTTGACTGTTTCAACTTACACCTGAAGCCTATAGAAAAAAAGTTTCTTGAACACAGACACAAGGCAGATGAAAGTGTATGTGATTATATTTCTCACTTAAGTACTTACATTCACAGATGGGTGAGTGTGTGTCAGGTCACCACTTTTGAGGGACTGTCAAACCTTTTGCCTGATGACATGTGAGTCTGGTTATCAGATTGTGAGTGCAACACTGCAGAGGAGTTGGGAAGAAAAGGGGATCTCTACTTGGCAAGCAGAGCAGTACTGCATAGGAGAGGAATACCCAGTGCTGTACATGAACATAAGGGAACCCATGGAGGGCAGTCTAAACCACTCCAACAGAGTACAAACAGTAACGGGGAAACCACTAATCCAAGTGCACTGCTAGGGATTAGATGTTTCAAGTGTAACAAGAGGGGACACATAGCAGTCAAATGTCCATTGAGGCAAGGTGAGAAACAAAATGTGAGGGAGCCAGTAAGTGGTGATGACAAACTGCCAGTGGTAAGTTGTTTAGAAACAACTAGGGTGCCAAATTATCAACAAAATGTACATCCAATCTTAGTAGATGGTAAACAGGTAACTGCTAAGAGGAACACAGCTTCTGATATAACCATTCTGAGGCCTGCAGTGGTTAGAGAAGAGCAGTACTTCCTTGGGCTGTCCACTTCATTCAAAACATTGGGAGAGGCCCCTTTCCAAATACCTTTGGCTAGAGTTCATCCTGATTGGAAGAATGGAAGAGGAAGTGAGTAAGTATATTTGGAGGATATCCCTGCAGATGTCCTAATAGGGAATGACTTTGATGATGCAGTACCTTGTGTACATGCAGTGACAACACACAGTCGGGCCTAGAGAAAGGCATGTAGGTCCAGTAGTCTGGGGAGGCCCAGGAAGATCTCATACCTGAAGATGGGACTGGCATGGTGGCTGTTTCAGAAAAGGTGCTATCTGGTAGCAGCAAGTCTGAATGTAAGCCACAGCTGCTGGTGGGTACTGATGTTTCCCTTGGACACAGTGACTGCAAGGATGGAGGTGAGTGATGGTACTCAGAGTGACAGTGAGGCACAGCTATCAGAAGTGACTAGGCTCCCTGTGGAAGAGGAGCTGGGAAAGGTCACAAATGTAGAGTTGAGACAGCCTCAACCTATGGACCCTACATTACAAAATTTGAGGGAGATGGCTAAGGAGGCAACTGAGGCTCAAGGAAGAGGGAGTCTGTATACTGGAACAAAGGTTTGTTGTATAGAGAATGGACTGCTGGATGTGGGCTAAAAGGTGAAGTGATACATCAGTTGGCAGTGCCTTGACCTTACCATCTGCCACTCTTAGCCATAGCACATGACATTCCTTTCTCAGGTCATATGGGCATAAGGTGTACTAAGAGATGCATTGTGCAAAATTTCTATTGGCCTGGGATTACAAGGGATGTGGTAGGATATTGTAGGACTTGTGAACAGTGTCAAAAAGTTGGTAAAGTAGGGGACAAGGCTAAGGCTCCATTAATGCCTTTGCCTGTTACTGAAGAGCTATTTCAGAGAGTGGCCTTTGATATTGTGGGACCCTTAAGTACTCCAGGTTCTACAGGAAAGAAATACATCTTGGTAGTAGTAGACTATGCTACCAGATATCCTGAGGCAGTGGCTCTGTTGTCTATTGAGGCAAAGAAGGTGGAAAATGCTTTAATAGAAATCTTCAGCAGAGCAGATTTCCCACAGGAAATACTGGCTTGACTCACCTAGGTGCCAACTTCATGTCAGACCTGCTGACTTGTCTGGGGAAGCGTTGTGATGAGAAGCATCTAAAGACCATCCCCTACCATCCCCAGACTAATGGCCTTGTGGAGAGGTTTAAACACTACATTGAAGACTATGCTATGGGCATTTGCAAGCCAGTTCAAAAGGGAGTGGGACAAGTATTTGCCCCATCTGTTATTTGTATACAGGGAAGTACTGCAGGAATCTACAGGTTTTTCACCCTTTGAGTTGTTATACGGAGATAGGGTGGTGGGGCCTTTACATTTAATTTGAGATGAGTGGGAAGGTGAAGGTGATGGTGAATCTCACAAAGAGTCTGTTGTGGATTATGTTATGTTTGCAACTTTCAGACAAGACTTAAGGAGCTCATGGATCTAGCTCAAGACAACCTAGCAGTGGCTGAACAACAAAAGAATGTGCTGTATGACAGGAATGCTTGGACCCGAGAGTATGCTGAGGGACAGAAGGTGATGGCACTTGGTCCTGTTAGACATAACAAGTTACAAACAGCTTAGGAGGGATCCTTTGAAATGGTGAGGAAAATCAACGATGTGAACTACATGGTAAATGTGGTAGGTAGGAGACAAGCGCACAAAATGTACCATGTGAATATGATGACAACTTATCATGACAGGGAGGCCCTAGTATTGAGCATTCATAATGGATTGAAGGAGGAGTCTGCAAGGGATATGTTAACCAATCTTTTGGGTGAGGCTAGGATTGACACCTCTGTGGAAGAGATTGCCATATCACCGCAGTTAACTCCTTATCATGTCTGGGAGATATAAATATTATAACAGGAATATGGGGATATGTTCACAGGGAAACCTGTGTGTACTGACTTGGTGCAGTATCATGTGGACACAGGACTCCAAAACCTATTAAGCAGATTCCTTATAGAGTACCTGAGAGAGTGAAGCAGACTCTGAAAGAAGAAATAAGGGAAATTCTAGAACTGGGAATAATTCAAGAGTCTAACACTCCTTGGGCTTTCCCTGTAGTGCTAGTGCCAAAGAAGGATGGTATGAGGTGGAGTCTAGGATTTCAGGCATATGATATCACCATACAACATCTCAATGGGGTTAATAATGCCAATGAGAATGGATTGTCCATGAGAAGAGTGGGTTAATTTCCCCAGGTAGACTCATTTTTCTCAAGCATCAGTTTTCATGGGTCACTTGAAAACTGTGCTTGAATCATAAAGGGGGGAGAAATGTGAAGAAACTGAAAATGCTGTAGCTAAGTTAGCATGCCTGGCAGGAGATTTGTGCATATTCTCACATTAACTTGTATTGCATGCCAGCATGCCTAATTATGAAAATGTAAATAAGTTTTAAAATGGTGTTTCTCTGTTTATACAGAATGTTTATAGATCTGTCACTGCTTTGATACATTTCTAACTGAGCATGTTTGAGAGGGACATTCTAAAGTACAAAATGTGTAGAATTAGCTGAGCAGTGAGTGATGTCATTGGAATGTTCCTGGTCATTAGGAGATTGTTTAAACAGCTGATTGACAGAAAAATATTTTTTTTAAACAGCTGACTGATATATTTTGAAATTAGACAGTTGAGACTGCAGTTTGTCAAGTACTGAGCAGTCTGTTAAGTACTGGCAGTCAGTGGACACAAGAAAAAGAGAACTTACCAAAGAAAACTGTAAGCTTGCCTTGCCCTTGCTATTAGATCATAGAGTAGATCAGGGACAGAATTCTTTAGTTAGATCAAAAAAGCTTAGTTAAGATAGTTTTTTTCATTTCTGGTGAGTAAATTCTGGTGTTTATTGAGAGTTAATGATTTATAATCTTGTAATCATTTTACTTATTATTAAATGCTTTTCATTATTTCACATTGTGGCTGGAAACCAGTGCTTTTAGAGATTAGAGAGTGTTTCTACCTTTTTGATACTCCCCAGGTCACCTCGATAGCCTGGCTGTTCTGGTCATAACTATCATTTATTTTGATAAGTCATTTTCATAATTGGACACCCTTTTAGAAGGGCATGAAGACCCTCTGATTGATGGCAGTATTACTGTATTATTTTAAGAAAGAGACACATTTGGAAATCTGTGTCAGACTTTCACAGAAGTGTTTGGATGTGTGATATTTAAATTTACTTTGAGTGTGACTGTATCAGAGGTCTTAAACTGGGACACTTTGCTCTGAAGTGTGTAATAAGAAACTACATTTGGGGGGACAGAGGTATATAGTCAAGTTCCAGGAAAATAGAATGTACCCCTTTTGTGGTCTTAGGGGAAATTGTGAAATATTACTTCTGATTAAGTGACAGTTTCATACTGGAGTCAGTAGTGAGGATTGAAGCTCCTTAGTTACTGACCTGGAATAGTAAGGGATGTCATTTAATTGTTGACAGTCTGGTGAAGTATTCACTGTACGTCTCTCACACACACACATACACACACATATATATATATATATATATATATATATATATATATATATATATAGCTAGAGAGAGAGTTATAGATATAGATATACTTTTGTCATTCATTTGGTTGACAGTGCAAATGAGCAACACACAGATGACTGGCAAAAATTGAGCAACGGTGCAAATATGTGACTGCACATTTGTGTGACTCAGATTTATTTGAATTCAAGCTTTATACAGTATACCTATGTAGGAGGGTGCAGGAAAATTAATGCTTGACTGAAAAACATGTGTTTGTGAGAATGTGCAAGATTCAGCAGGTAGTGCATGTGTCAGAGTTCACAGTTTAGGATTAGAGTTAAGGTTAGGTAACGGGATAGATTTAGTATTGTGTTTGTGCCTAGTTGGTGTTTTGCATGTTCTTTGTCCTTTTGTCTTAATTAGTGACACTGTTAGGGAAAGCTACCCTGCTCACTTTATTCATGTCTGCTAACCCTAATCCTAGACCTATCCCTGCATCTAACTCTAATCCTACACACTGCATTACTAAAAGCCCTTTCCTTAACAGTACCACTATATAGATAATGCTTGATTTGGGTTTTGCTGCTGGAATTTACTGATCTCTGGACAGAATTTGTCAATGTTTTGTGAATCTTTAATTTTGGTTGTCACTCATTTGTGTTGTCGACTAATGCTGATAGAATCATAAGTGTGTGCATAGCTATAAAAAACAAAGGCTGAAAAGATCACAAAGACAAATAACTTAGTAAAAACTACAAGAATGACCCAGCAAAGCTTGTCTTTAATGTGTAATACCTTAAACTTCCTACAGTGGGGGCTCATGCTTTCTATGTAATGACCCCTTAAGGACATACCAATGCTCCAGCTACATAGCTTCTGAATGCCCAAGACTTTTTGCTTTAACTTTTTTAAGTTATACTGGTGCATTTATGCCAATAAAGCCAAACCCCTCTAGTTGTAGACATGCCATGTTTCTCAATTTTTTTTCTGAGCTTGTCAATACAGCATAAGTGGATTGTCTGGCCATATTTTAGAAACACAGAGCTTAGAAACATGCTTGGTATCCATAACATCAGCGTGACTGCAAAATATTACAAATAACATCCAAACCATACAGTAAAAAGTTCACACAGACAAATCATTTAGTAAAAACTACAAGAAAGACCAGCAAAGCTAAAATGTCTTCAATGTGTAATATTTTAAACCATATGTTTCTTTATTTGCCAAGAGTCCAGTTATGGTAATATCAGTTATGTGAGTGGCATTGGACTAAAAATATCCTTTTATGGACTTGCTGACAGATGTACCTGCTGGGTAACAGGAAATAATGCAAAGGTATAGAATAAACACTAAGTCCATGGAAACAGAAGGATATCATATTTACTGCTAGGAGCATAGGGAACAAAAATTTTGAGTTTGAGCATTGTCCTTTTCACAAGCAAGTCCATCACTTGGGCTATCCTCTTATGCTCTAGAATACTGCCTTACCAGCTGTCATTTATATCGACATTTATGTCTGCATGGTCCATTTAGTGATTCAGCAAACAGGTTTTCTTTACCTGGCAGCATACCTCTCAACTGTCCAGATTTTCACAGGATGTTTAGATTTTTACCAAATATTTTTGGTCTGTTCTTCAAAACAAATGTGTTTTCTGACAAATCACTGAGGATTGAAGTCGCTAAATAAAATACATTTGAGTTCCAGCCTCTATATCCTTCAGAAAATGCATGCTAACACAAAACCAGGGGCGGCTTGTCCTATCGGACTGCAAGACTGCAGCCCCTCCCCAGCAAGATAAAGAGCATTTTGTAAATAAAATTAATTTAATACAATTATTTATCCTGCTTACTTAGCTACAAGTCCGATTGACTCACTGAAGTCCCGGAACTCGAACTGCGCATGCCTGCCGAGTTCCGGGTTTTAAAAAAATATAGTTTTTTTTCTGTAAATCCAGATCCAGACTGCTGTAAAAGCAGTCCGGGCTAATGAGCAAAGGCATCAGCGTGATGCCCAGAAGTCCATGTGGTTTTGTAACCAAATAGAAGGAGAAAGGGCTTGGACTGCTAAGTTGGCAGGCACGTACATGACGTGATGGGCTGAATGACTATTGATTGGTTCTCGCACTCTTCCCGGGCTTTATGTGCTGGGAAAAGAGCGAGAACCAAACAGTAGCAGCCGGTGAGCACTGATTCAACTTGTTTGTAGCAACTGAATTGCGAATTGCATTGCATTGGAAATCAGTCATCCTGAGGCTAATGACTGAATTTTTTGGAATTCCAATCCTAACTTCGTTCAATTGGACAGTGTCAGTGTGAGACTGACTATTAAGCTGAGCTGAAGTAAGTGACATTTTTCTTTTCTTGGTATGCAGTTGGTAGCAACCCCTTATTCAAGGCTGCATTAGAATTAAAAGAAGAATGCCTTTACTTTCCTGGCCTTAGTGTTGGCTTTGTTGGTCTTGTTATGTCTAGGACTTTAATACTTTGCAATTTAGAACCAGATTGTTGCAGCTTCAAAAATATATATTCCTTTAGGATTTCATTATTTTCATCCGTTACTATTTGTATCTTAAAACTCTCTCTTTTTTATCTCTGTTTGACTCATACATTTAACTTTCTCAAGCTTGTCTTGTTTTAGGGTGGTTTTAGGGTAGTTGATTTGGTCTGTGATAACATAGTTGCCAACACTTATTTGTTTTTTATAAATGAGTGCTCTGTTTAGCTGAGTTAATCGCACTGTAACACTGGAAGTATTTGTTTTGTGCTTTATTATGTCATATTTTCTGCATGAAATTATGGATTTTGTTAGCAAGTTAGTGTTGTGTTTTAAATTGTCTTTTGTGTACTACAGTTATATGTGTTATTTTTTCTGATGTGAGGGTGGTGGCTACTGCAATGGGAAATGTCCTTTTCTCACACTGCACAGTTATCTTAGAGATGATTGTATATTTAGGGTGGTGGGATGTACATAACTGCAAGGAGGGTTTTGTCCCCCACAATAAATGATGTTTTAGTGTTTTCTTATTCTATATAGCCCATTTTTCATTCTGTCAAAATTCCTGCTTCAGTTAAGTTTATTTTTAGTTAAGTTTAAATATATTTTGAACTTCTGATAAATTGTCTTCAGTAATATGACCTTCTGTAAGATATTTCAGGTTGTGGAAAGGTAAAACATTAAAAAGCAAAAAAAAGACAGCTACTCAGGCATACAGAGAAGGGAAGGGGGATTGTTTGGGAGGCAAGCAAATGGAGAGGTGGTGACTGTTGAAGAGCAAAGTATAGAAATGCTTACTGAGTAATCTGAATTAGATTTTGTTACATTAGTTGCAGCATGCAACAGACAGATATTTTGACAACCTGATGCATGGTGAAGAGGACTCAAGGATGCAAACAGATCTGTGAGAAAAAAAATATGCCCATCTGGGTAATCATTTGAAATGTCAGGAGCTGCTTTGGTGTTCATTATATTTAATGTATACTTGCTAGTGTGTTTTTGCATTATATAACATTAGACTCAGTAATGTTAATTAAGTTATCTTCCTGTGTTTCTTTTTCATATTTTCCCTCTATTGCTATTCTGCTTTGAAAATAATTAATTTAAAGAATTGATGTCTTTGCAGTGAGTTGCTTAGGCAGGCCCTGAACTTGGCAGTCATGTCAACACATTTTCTAGACATGTCAAGTACAGTAATGTTATACCCATACAAATGCAACTGATCTCATTTGCTTACTATTCCCATTGCCTAATTGACCGTTTTCTTTATTGTAGTAAAGCCAAATGTTTGGATAAGACTCCACAATCTGTCAGCGCCCAACACAGTGCAAGGACCCAGAATCCCCTGCCTCCCTCTCATGCCAGGCTCCAACTTGCCCAGCTGCAAGCTCAGCTTACACTACAGAGTTCTAAAACTGGCTCAGACAGCCATCACAAGCAATCCTGCAACTACGACAGTTTTAAATCAGGTCCTTTCTAAAGTGGCCATGTCTTAGCAGTTTTTAAAACCCTCTGAGGGCTGCTTCAGTGATAGCTGCCCATCCAAACCAGTCTGGTGGACCTCCGTTTGGACCAGGGATGCCAAATGCAGGATTTCAAGTCAGTGGATAACCTTTTCCAACACAGAATCTTTCTGACAAATTAGTGGAAAATCATTAAAGACTGAAGTTAGAAAATAGTGATAGACATTTAAGTTTCAGACTTCATACCCTTCAGAAAATTCATACTAATGCAAGACCTAGTATTCTATTATCTTTTTAAGTTTATAAGAACAATATTTAAAATTTGTCCTTATTTTTGGGCCTTTGTCCCACTTCTGTTTATGGCTTTGTCCAGATTTCTTGCTCTGAGGCTGAGAGGTATGACAAATGTGTCAGGGCCATCACCGTCAGCCAGAGACATTTCAAATTGTGACATACTTGTTGTACCCCACTCCCCCACGTAGTGACTCTGAATGTATCCAAGCAAGGCAAAGAGCAGTTATGCAGTGTAAGTGTGCATAGTATCCTCCCATCCAAGGTAGACACAAGTACTACAGTGGCTTTTCATCTGCTCTTGATTTTGCAGAATGTTCTGGTTTTCTGTCATATTTTTATACTGTTGATTTATGCTTCTTCTTATTCAGAAAATGCATGCTGTTGCAGTGCCTACTGCTCTGTGTTTAAGTAGCAATGCTTTAATGACCATTGGGTAAGCTTGTCTAAGATTGTAAGATGCAAATAAGCTTTAATCAGCATACTGTTAGAGAATTACCAATATTGAAAACCTTTTTGTTGCTGCCATGCAGAGAATATTTACATAACTAGATAGCATATAAGCCTTGGGTATTGAAATGCATATGACAGTATTTGTAATAAAGGACAGGATTACAGTATTTTCAGAAGCTCATTACATTTGTTGGAGACTTCAGTCATCTTTGCAGGCTTTACCCATAAACTAAACATAATGCCAATCTATCATTTGTGATCGATAACATGTGCAGTAATCCTTTAAGCAATTTATCTTGAGCTTGTTTCTTGTTTGCTGTTCAATTTTTACTTTAATTATGTTTTTCCCCATGAAACAAGTAGATAGTTGTTGTCAGGCAGCAGGTCCTTTTTGGATAAGAAACATTTTTACAAGTGGGGGTATCAGAGATTGCTACTTTCAGCATGTTACTTGGTACTTTTATACAGCTGAATATAAATTATAATTAGAACTGCAGTGCAAGAAGTGGTTTGAGTTGAGTGCTGCTTGTTTTTTTATACTTTATTTTGACTGGCATTCCAGTAATGTATTTAAAAAGTAATTTATTTTTTCATGTCACAACTTTTTTGTTTCCATCTAGATATTAAGTAAGCAGTCATGTAGCCAATGCATTGAAATATTTTTTTCTTCTACACTTCATTTTGTCTTGCTTGGACTTTCATAATGATGGTTTGGCACCCAGGGTGGTGTATTTAATTAAATCCCAGTTTTTGTGGTTTTGAACATGGCTGCATCCTTTTCTAGTTGGCCACACCCCTTCCCATTAGCCTCACCCATTCAGCTGTCTCCTGCAGCCCCACTTTAATTTGAAGTCACCAGTCGCCACTGCACAAAACCTGTTATTCTAGCAGCTAAGTTCATAACAGGAACGTTTAAAATTTCTCTGTATTGTTGGGCCTTTGTCCCCCCATTATTTTAGACTTTGGCCAGTTTTCTTGCACTAAGAAGTTGGGAGGTATGCCTGGTAGACAGTTTTAAAAGTAACATTAAGGACAGTTTCTGCTTGTTCATTTCTTCCTTGCAGAATGGATAAGCATCACTTCTTTCTTTGTTTTGATGTCATATTTCTGTTGCGCTTTCTATGTTTATTTGTGGAGACCTTTAATGTATGCTTTGTTCTTTGCTCTTTGTTTTTAAGGCCAGAAATTGCATTCTGATTTTTGGTTGTAGTTTATGTAGAAAGATTGTTTCAGAGGCCACATTACTTGGACATTGCTGCATATTAAGAAGGTTTCTCAAGCATAGTCTAAAGCATCTGTTGCCTGAAAATGTACAGCTGTTAAAGAAAATATATTCAGGTTCTGAGACACTTTCCGCAAGCAATTTTCTTATACAAATTTTGGCAAAATTGCTGATATTTCAAATCCAAATCGCTTTAAACCAAGTCCTTTTGGCACTTATCAAAATTAAAGCTGCCAACTCAATGGATCATAACAATGGCCCTGGATGCCTGCTGAGAAAGTACTAAATACCATATAGAAAAAAGCCTCTATCAACCCTTCAACATAACTATCTTTACTAGTTACATTGCCAAAGTGTGGAGAACAGCTGGTGTAGTATTCTTGCATAAAGGTGGTCGCTTTAATGACCCTTTGAATTACAGGCCTGCTAATCTCACTAATATTATTTGCAAGACTATGGAACATATTATAGTGGAGCCAATAAAAAATTATATAGCCAGTGATGTGGGATAGAGGGATAATGGCATCACTAAGGCACAGGCACCCAGGTTCAGTTAGTGACTCAGGCATCAGAGATGTTGATAAGAGCTGGCAGGTGTGCCTCTCCTTGGGGAAGAGGTAGGGGTGCATGTATGAGGCACAAGAAACAAATATATTTCCCTTGCAGAGGCTGGGGAAACAGCTTCATAGTGCTTCATTAGGGTGGTGAGTGCAGCTTGCATCTGTCAGGTCATTGCAGAAGTGAGGAGCAGTTTTGGCACAGTCTGCCCTTTACACATCCCACCCCTGCAGGGAAAGGACAATTACTGCATATGGAATAAATATCAATGCTTGAACTATATAATATGCTGTAGCAACAAAAGCAGTGCTAAACAGTTGGGCAAACTGATTTACAAATAAATACTAGAGAACAAAGGAATATATTTCAGACAAACCTCATGAGATAAGTATAGCATGAACATGATGTGGACCTGTGATATTCCTGCTTTAGTAGATACATCTAGCTTATACAGGAAAAGGGATTGTCGACCTCAGATGTTATGTAGAGCCTGCCTTTATCCTATCACAGTTCATGTTTGATATAATCAGTTAAAAGGATATTAACATTTCCTGTAATAATGTCAAAGAGGTGTCAGAGTAACCGTAGCTGTTAATATTCATTCAGCAACAATCAACACTTTATTTTATTGGCAAAACTCAGTAACTGCAGTGAAGAGTGAGTATGTTTATGTTAAAAGGTGACAATGGGGCTCTTCCAGAAGTGTGGCATAGCATTACTTAATGGCAGCTTGTCTTGTTGTTCTTTTCCTGGATGGGGTGCCTTCTCTGTGACTGTGTGTCCTCACTTCATCCATGCTGTTTTTCATCACCTACTCTAGTGTCTACCCACCTCTCAAAGACATGCTGTTAAGTGAATTACTGATCTTTCAAATTTCCCATAATTACAGTGGATATAAAAAGTTTACATAACCCTCTTAAAATGCCAGGTTTTTGCGATATAAATAAAACATTTCAGAACTTTTCCCACCTTTAATGTGACCTATAACCTGTACAATTCAATTGAAAAACAAACAAATCCGTTAGGGGAAAAATATAAAAAATAAAAGATGTACAATATGCTGGTTACATAAGTGTGCACACCCTTAAAATAATACTTTGTTGTGTATGCACACCCTTAAACTAATACTTTGTTGAAGCATCTTTTAATTACAGTATTCAGTCTTCTTGGGTACACACCTGCTGTCAGTTAAAGAGACTCTGATTAACCCCAAATAAAGTTCAGCTGTCCTAGTAGGATTTTCCTGACATTTACTCAGTTGCCTGCTACAGCAAAAGCCATAGTTTGCAGAGAGCTTACAAAGCATCAGAAGGATCTCATTGTTAAAAGGTATCAGTCAGGAGAAGGGTACAAAACAATTTCCAAAGCATTGGGTATACCATGGAACACAGTGAAGACAGTCATCAAAAGTGGAGAAAATATGGGACAACAGCGACGTTGCAAAGAACTGGACATCCCGCCAAAATTGATAAAAAGACAAGATGAAAACTGGTCAGGGAGGCAGCCAAGAGACCTACAGCAACACTGAAGGAGCTGCAGGAATTTCTGGCAAGTACTGGTTGTGTACTACATGTGACAACAATCTCCAATATTCTCCATATGTCCGGACTACGGGGTAGGGTTGCAAGGTTGCCTTTTCTTGCACAGAAAAACATCCAAGCCCAGCTAAAATTTGCAAAACAATACATCACGTCTCTCAAAAGCATGTGGAAAAATGTGTTATGGTCTGATGAGACCAAGGCTGAATTTTTTGGCCACAATTCCAAAAGGTACGTTTGGCACAAAAACAACACTTTGTGTCACCAAAAGAACACCATCCCCACGGTGAAGCATGGTGGTGGCAGTATCATGATTTGGGGTTGCTTTTCTTCAGCTGGAACTGGGGCATTAGTCAAGGTGGAGGGAATTATGAACAGTTCCAAATACCAGGCACTTTTGGCCCAAAACCTTCAGACATCTGCTAGAAAGATGAAGAGGAAATTCACCTTTCAACATGACAATGACCCCAAGCATACATCCAAATCAACAAAATAATGGCTTCACCAAAAGAAAATAAAAATTTTGGAATGGCCCAGCCAGAGTCCAGACCTAAATCCAATAGAAAATCTCTGGGGTAAGCTGAAGAGGGCTATGCACAAGAGATGCCCTCGGAATCTGACAGATTTGTAGTGCTTTTTGCAAGGAAGAGTGGGCAAATATTGCCAAGTCAAGATGTGCCATGTTGATAGACTCCTACCCAAGAAGACTGAATGCTGTAATTAAATCAAAAGGTGCTTCAACAAAGTATTAGTTTAAGGATGTGCACACACAACAAAGAATTAGTTTAAGGGTGTGCACACCTATGCAACCAGCATATTGTAGGTTTATTATTTTTTATATTTTTTTCCTCTAACATATTTGTTTTTCAATTGAATTGTACAGGTTATAGGTCACATTAAAGGTGGGAAACGTTTTGAAATGACTTATTATGGTCTCATTTTTTATATCACAAAAACCTGGCATTTTAATAGGGGTGTGTAAACTTTTTATATCCATTGTATGTGTGTAGTGTCAGTGACAGTTTGTGTGCACATCCAAGATTAAATCTCTGCATTTCTCCTGTGGCTCCCTGAGACAAGCTACAGCTCCTCTGTAACTCTGAAGATGATAAAAGTGGCTATTATAGAATAAGTGAATGAGTTTATGCACCTGAAAACTGGAAATAAAATCAGTCTTACATAGAAACCTGAAAGCAAAAATAAAAGTGACTGGAAAATGCAGATAGTCCATAGTCTACCACCAAAGTGACTGTACAGTTCCCTGCAGCATGATGTGTTGATTAGGGGATGTTCCCCTATACAATAGTTATCCTTAATCTTGTACACAGTGATCTTAAAAGTAATGACTATTCTGAAAAGCAAAAACCTGTCCACGGGTTCTGCTTTTCAACTTTACTACATATACAGGACTTTAGAAATGAACCATTGTTCCAGAATTGTCCCACAGCAGCAAATAAAAATTACAATAAAACCACTTCAGCTGGCATAATACTTTGTTTTTTCACCACCCTTTCCAGAGAGTAATGTTTCACCACTTGCATATGGACCTTTCTCCATCAGTCATTAATTTTCATCTTGAGCACTTCTTTTGTAATTTTGTTGTAAACTGACTGCATTTGCCATAGAAACCCAGATGCCTAGGGCATACCGGGGTAGGGAATGAAAACTGTGCATAAACATACACCAGGCAAAAATAATGGCTGATTAAAAAAATGAAATATGCAGCCACTATTTATACATCTTCCTCTGTACTAAAGCAGTGGCACAGTGGCAATGACTGCAGTGTGTTTCCTTGTTCAGGCTAGGAGTTTAATCATGTGCTACAGATCTCATACTATAGTTAAGCATAGAATGCTGTGTAAGCAGTACAAGAAAACATACAGAAACTGGTCATCTGTTAATGTAATGCAAACCAAAATTATACACATTTTCTATAGAATTCTCAAAGTATTTCTTATCTTCTGTTCTATCCTGCATTGGTGATAGTCTAAATGCATTGCAAAGTAATGTGTTATTTATTTATTTTATCCCATTCTTATCTCCTAGAAAAAAACGCAGAATGTTCCAAATGTGCTACTCAAGCTCAGTAACATAACTCAGCCCACATCAACTAATCTGTCCAGTTCTAAAGATTTGATCAATACAATGGATCTTCTGAGCGATGTATTAAATGCTTCAATTGCAGGAAATATATCATTCAGTAAAACAGAATTATCGGTGAGTTTATTTTGATCAAAGATGTACTTCTCAGTATTTTGCAAAACATATACATTTTGTAGACTTTAATTCATCCAAGAGATACACTCTTCAAATGCAGTATAGCTGTTAACAACGGTAGCAAAACACAGTGCAGAATAAACTGTACTTCCTGGAAAAAATATACAAGGAAAAAAGAAACGTGCAGAATATTAATTGTAAAAATGAATAATGAACAAACTCTGGAACTCATTTGGAACGAAGTATCAATATGTGTTAATAGCAAACAGATGCCTGGTGTTCAGCAAATATCTTCTTGTAACAGTTGTTACATTATTGCATTACTGTGATGTTTATAATTAAATAGTTGTTACGTGCATATTTTCTTCAGGTTCTAAGCCTATACCAGGATGGCCATTATGCATGGATACTGATATACTGATATCTTACTAAGTTGAGCCTAGAGGAAGAGACCTTTTACTACAGCCCAGGTGCTCAGACCTCAACTAGAAGATCTGGTTCTTGATGGCAGAATGAGAGAAGGATGAGAGTGCAATCCTGGGGAGAGAGCAAGGCCATTTCTACTACTGGAGGAGGGGGCAAGGCAGAGTAGGTATTATGGCGAATGGACTCTCAGCCCACCAAGCTACCAGTGACTGAAGCCCTCATTAGTAAGTGGGTTGGAGTATGCAGCTCTATCAGGAGGGAACTGTAGATCCCCACGGTGGCACAGACAGCTTGGTCACCTTCTAGGGGGTTAGGCTAATCATAAAACAGTCCTCATTGCTGGAATGCCAATAAAAACACAGACACCATGATTACTTCCAAGATAAAGCCCCCTCCATATAACTCCATTCAGCGGATTTGAAGGTCAGAGGTCCTCACCACTAGGGAACAAATGAACTGTGTTCAGTTGGAGAAGGCTTAATTGTCATTATGACAGAGGGGTAAAAAATGTACAGAAAGATACTGAGATCTTACAAAATGCGGCATGCTTATTTTTCTTCTATTTTTTTCTACAAATGCATTTATGTATTTGTCTGTTTGTTAATCAAATAAATTAGCTCTGAGTTTTGAGATGGAAACTCTTCTACAAGAAGATCCTTATTTCTAGGTATGGAATAGAGGAACATAAATAGTTTAAAGCACTAACACAAATGAATTGGTCACAAGAATCACAGAGAACATAACCCCATGAAGATGAGTGCTGATAATTGCTAGAAAGTGTACAGTGACAATATATAGCAAATCTGCAACCCACCACAAATAATCTTTTAAGAAAGATCAGTCATACACATGTGTGTATGTATGTAGTACAAACTGTAGACTTTAAGAGGTGCCAGAGAAGAATGACTCATTTGACACCATTCCTAAGATGCTAAGCCTAGCCCCCATATGTCTTAGTTAGTGGCAACTCAAGTGGATAAAAATGACTTCACAGCACTTATGAAAAACTATTATTATTATTTTTTTTGTGAGGAACAATAATGCCCTAAAAACACAATTTATTTTCCCCATAGTGTATTTTTCTCTCACCCCAAACTGTCCCATGCATTGCCACATGCAAAAAACAGAATTTAGTTCTTCCTCCTCTTTTGTAGCATTTCTGTGTTGCTCACCTTTCTCAGTGTACAAAATGTTAGGATTGAATGAAACCTCATAATATTTTTTAGGAATTTGTTTCCCTGACTCTTGCACTATCCTACCCATTAAATGTTAAGGTATTTGATTCATATCTGACACAGGAAAAGTCATAGCATCATAGCACGTGTAGCTCTTCATTCCTTCTCACCCCACTGATTTTAACTTCTGATTTAATAATAACTCAGAAAAGATAAATTCTTGATCAGGGTTTCAAAGCTCAGCCTGAGCATATGATATTTATTCCACAATCAAAACTGAATAGAATAAAAATGTTCAAATTGAGAAACTGAATCCCTTTGAATGTCTATTTTTGTTGTGTATAAACAATCATATATCAGTCCCCCTTTGAGACTGCATTGCAGAATTTTAAAACAATGACACTGGGATAGTCACCTACAAAATCTATCTAAGGCTGCTATTTCACTCTTAAGAACATTAGTGCATCTCCGCATTAAATTTGAACCCACCACTTTTGCCGCTTCAAACTCTTGAATTTGATCTATGGCACATTACAACTGAAAAATACTTTTTCTAATAAAGTGCATAGGAATTTACCTCTGATGTGATGAGAACTCATTAAAATATATCCCGGACGAGTGGTAAATAATTCAGCATGAACAATTGTCATATGCTCCCATATTGGAAACCAAGTTCAATGCAAAATGTCAGACTGTTAGTGAAAGACCTATGAATCCCTATTTAGTACTTGTGTATGAGAGGCTATATTGCAATACACCTTTAGGAGTTAAAGGTAAAATTTAAAATTTTCATGGAATTATAATATGACTATTACAACATGTAGAATTTGATTTAATCACTTTGATTCAGACTATGAAATCTGAGACATGAGATACTACAAATGAAAATAAAATCCCTTTTCTAGAGAACTCTTGTATAATTGTTACTTCTGATATACTGAAAACTCAGAATATATTATGAACCAATTCTTTAGTCTGTATCCTAAAAAGAAGTCATATAAATGGAAACCCAGTTTAATAGAAATGTCAGACTGTAACAGCGAAAGACCTATGAACCCCTTCATTTTGCACCTGGATATAAGAGGACATGTTTCAGTTCCCATTTCAGAGTTCACCGCAAACTTTTCAGGGAGCTATCATAGTATAATCAGGTATAAAATGATTCAAAGAATACAATTTTGCCCTAAATACTGCAAAACAGTTTAGTGCTGAATCTGACACCACCACTTCAGCAACCTTAGACCATGGAGTCTGAGCCATGACATATTACACTAAATAAAGTCATGTTTTGGAAATATTTGTTTACTTCTGATGCAATCATAAGTCAGTAAAGATATTCCTAGCTCCATTCATTGACAAAGAGGAATAAAGCTCTGGCTACAACCTAGATGACCTGAGTTTGAATAGTGGTTCAGGTGCTGAAAGATCCAGGCGGTGAAAGATAGGAATGAGTAACAGACACTGTCTCACACATCCGGGGAGGGGGGAGTGGTGGTCCAGTTGGCTGACCACCACCAGAAAACAGAAATTTGCAGGTAATGAAGATACAGACAGAAATGAACATGTGGATTTGGTAATCCAAGACCAATGATTGTAGCTCTGCCTTTGTATGCATGGAAACATGAATGTAGAGGTGGAAGTATAGGTGGCCATCATGATGATACAAGTACTCTTATCATCCCCTGGGAGACTGGGGTTAAGGACTAAACAGAAAATGTCAGAGACTTCCAGTATGGCATGAAGTTGAATAATCATGATCACTATCATTTCCAGCCCCTAAGTTTTACAAAAGTAGAATGTCCTCCCAATTGGCAAAATGAATATAGCCAAACTGGTAACAGCAACAGTCATGGGGAAAAGTATAAGGATTAGTAATAGAAAATAGAGCTGGAGCACTACTGATTATAAGCAAAGGAATAACCTGCAAAAGAGTATGAAGAGATGCAAACAAGTTGTTGAAGTTTGGAGACTAAAAGTTAACAAGCAACAGGAGCTCTGAATGAAAAAATAGACATTATCTATATGGCGATTAAGAAAATGAATAAAATCATTGTGAGCTACATGCTGAGAACTAAAAACAGTTTGATGAGATGGAGGGAGCATTAATACTCATGAGGAGAGATAGAAAACCTAAAAAGCAAGGAGAACAAACATGTGGAGATATTGGAAGAACTGGAGGAATTAAAGAATCTAGAAAAAAATAATTGAATTGGAAGACAGAGAAAGGAGCAGAAATTCCACTAAATGAATAAAGTAGAGGGAACAGAAGGAAGGGACTGCAAAGAATTTATGATTAAAGACTTAAATGAATGGACAAGTCTGCACAAAGAAGAAATTGTGACTGAACGTGCACATAGGGTGTACATATCACAAGGGGAAAGAACATGCTTCCCTAGGCAAATCATGACTAAAAGAAAGTCTCCTTTCAAAGCTCTGGAGGATAATAATTGGATATCACAAGGGAGGACTTCAGCAAAATGTGCTATTTGATAAAAGGAAGAGAGGCTTCTTGAGAAGAATTGGAATAAAATGGGGTTGATATGTAAATATAAAAAAACTATGAATTAAAATACAAGGGATGATTACAAACAAAAGGTGAACACTTCAAAAAACACAGAAGGAGAGATAACGTCAGAGAAATGACTGAAAGAGCGGGGGATTGTGGGTAGAAGATTAATGAATTTAAGAATTGAGCCAGAGGAGTACAATGGCTCACCTTTGTAACAAGGAAGACACAGAGATTAAGGAGTGGAGTAAGGAGACATATATAGTTCAGGGGCAAAAATTTAGTAAGGAAGATTTTTGTTATGCGAGGGACAGCAGGACATGAAATAAAAGGGAGGTGGAAGATCAAATCACCAGAAACAGGACCAGAAAGAGAGTAAAGAACATGATTCAGACAGGGTAAATGGGGAGACAAAAAGGCAGATATCTATAAGAATCAATCAGAGGAGGTTGGAAAAGATTGATGACAGACTGGATAAGCAATTCACAAAGAAACAATGGGGAGATGTGTATTTTTCCCAAACATGCAACAAAATCTAGAAGATTTCGGGGTTTTGTTTGGAAATGTTACATAGGTATTTTTATACCCAGAGTAGACTCCATAGAAATTTTCCTCAGGTAGCCAAACATTGGACATGTGATGCGGAAGAGTTAATTGAAACATATTTTCTGGGAGTGTAATGAGTTGGCAGACTTTAAAAATTCCCTGCATACTACTTTATCAGATATACTGGATGAGCAAATGAGTCTATCTAGGGAAATTATTTCTCTGAGATATGATACATAATCGGAATTGCCAAGACATAGTAAGTAAGGCCTTGCTGAGTGTAATTATGGTGGCTGCCAAAAAGCTATTACTAGAAAATGGAAATTAAAGTCTAAGCCAATGGTACTAGAAGTAGTGATTATAGTAAAAGAGATAAAACAACTGGAATTGGGATCTTTAGAAAATGGTAAGTCCAAATTACAAATAAAAATGGGAATTGTTGGGAACAATGCATGAGGTTTAAAGGAAGGCATGATTTGAATGAACTATGTAATGTTTGACTGACAATGATTGGGTAGATTATAAATGATAACATAATGTTTGCAACTTAAATTATGTCAATATGGTTTGTGATGTGCAATACTTGCAGCTGGGATTATAACAATATGATTTGTTTTTGTTTATATAAATGTATGATTGCCTATGTCATAAGTGATAATTTAATAAAAATGTTTCTTGCTTAAAAAAGGCAGGTATCCCAGGGTGTGAGAGATTGATAACTGGTAGACAGGATAGCCCTTAGTTTAATTAAATGGAATGTTAATAGTTTGGAATAAAAAGACAAAGTTTAAAAAATGTTCAGAGTAATAAGTTTTTTCAAATCTCGAATACTAATATTGCAAGAGATTCATTTGGGGAGAGAAGAACATAAATAATAAAAAGAGTACTCAGTGAAGGCTGCTATTCAGATGCAGTAGAGGGTAGAAAGTGAGGGGCAATTATCCTGCCGAAATGGGGGGCCCGATTGCAGATAGAAGAATATAAAAGGGCTAATAATGGAAGAATCACAATGCTAAGAGGGGGATGGAAGGGCAATAACATTGGGCAATGTGTACATATTGCCAAAAATGTATAATGGAAATTTCAGATCACACTCAAGGTAAAGGTTTAATAGCAGGGGATTGTAACATCACTACATCACCCCAAGAAATGGGGAAGGTCTCCCAAAAGGTGAAGCTGACAGCAGAGGGAAGGTTATTTAGAAACTTGACAAGATTATCTGGCAGGAGTGACACAAGAGTGGTCCCTTTCAGAAGATCAAATTTTCAGAAACTCAAAATTCATATTGTCGAGACAATATGATCGAGTTTCCAAAAACTCAAAGATTTTGAATGAAGACTGCAGAACTGTGCGGATCAGGGAATTTACCCTTTTCCCAATATAGTGTGATGTCAGAGTTGATATATATATATATATATATATATATATATATATATATATATATATATATATATATACACACACACAATATGCAGGGGGTGTGGGGGGTGTGGGGGGTGCAGGGGGGCTTGACCCCTTGCAAAATGTAAAAAACGACTGTGTTTTTTGAAGTTCGAGTTTTCTGAAACCCAGTCATATCATCTGGACAATATGAATTTTTGAGTTTCTGAAAACTTGAGCTTCTGACATAGACCCCACAGGAGATATACCCTGATGTCTGGAACTTTTACCAATAGGTCAGGCCAATTTAACCCATTAGCTAGACTGGACAAATGCTATGTTACAAAAGAACATTAGGAGTTAGTTAGGGGTTTGGAGTCATTCCACATCACTGCATCAGACCAGAAAAGGTTATGACTATAAATAGGAAGAACAGAAACTGAATAAGGAGAGAGGCACTGGAAAATGGGGCTGGTATAGATATTGAAACAGGAAGATAAAAAAAGAGATAATCGATTATATGGTAGACTCAGAAAAACAGGAGAGGCAAGAAGAAATGTTACGAGACTGGGGTACATATAAAAGGGTGTGAAAAAATCTCAGCCCAAAAAAATAAACAAGCAAAAATCTAAGGCATTACCAGTTAATTATGCCTCCTCAAATTATCATCCCTATTGGCAGAATCTCCTTTCTCCATTCTTGTATTGGCTTAGTTCTTAGGATACTTTCTGCTACTTTGTAAATTTAATATTCTGCATGGTTATTATTCTTCTCCTTAAGAATCTGCATCTGCATCCAAAATCACAGTCTCTCTTTGTTTCTTGAGCTTCCACCCTCTTTCATCATCATCCCTTTCTAACTTTGAATTATAGGTTTCTGCTTAGCCTATGTACAGGAGCCTTAATTGTGTAGCTCTGAAATACCCCATTCAAATCGGGTAATCCCAAGCTGCCTTGTTCAGTTGGAAGAATCAGCTTATCCCACTTGACTCTTCGCCTCTTCCCCTCCCAGATAAAATCCTTCAGTTTTTTATTAGTTGCGATCCACAACTCCTCCTCTAATTGATAAAAAATATGCCTGACCCGTGTATAAAACTAAAGGGACTAAAATCATTTTAACTGCTTGTATTTTGATATCCAGATAACAGAGCTTCCAATTTCTCAGTTTTTGCATTACCTTTTGTTTAGTCTCTTCCCACATATCCTTAACTGCCACACCAGAATCCTTTTTAATCCATACTCCTAAGTACTTCATTTTATCATGTCCCCATAAATATGGGTATTGTTGACCAAATAATGTGTGGGTACATAATTTACAGCTATTGCCTTTGTTCTAGCTTCACTAATTTTGTATCCTGAAAATACCTGAAACTGCCTCAAAATGTTCCACAACATTAAATATTTTCTGATTTTATCTGGTATAAACTATATCATCTGCAAACAGAGCCAGTTTTTCTTGACTACAATATCAATTGGTTCTAAATATAATGCAAATAACAAAGGGTAAAGAGGACACCTCTGCCTGGATCCTCTGCTCAAACAGAAATTATCACAGAGGAACCCACCCACTTTAATTTTCACCTCTGATCCCTCATATATCCTCCTAATCAACCTTATAATTTTATCTGGGAATGCAAATGCTTCCATTGCCCTGCTCATAAACTCCCACTTTACTCTGTCAAATACCTTCTCTGCATCAGGACCCACTAACAACAGTGGTATTTTCTGACATCCAGCCTCTCTCTGGATCATCATTTTCTGTTAATGTTGTCAAATGTTTGCCTCCCCTCCACAAAACCACATTGATCCAAGTCTATCAATTTTGGCATCACCTTTGCCATTCTTTTAATGATTGTAGACATAAACACTTTGTAATCATGGTTTAAGATTGAAATGAGACTGTATAGGTTCATAGGTTCATAGGTTTATACTAGGCTATCTGCCCCAAGGCATTTATAAGCCTAGCCCGAATTTTTGTGGCTTACGCCACCCCTTATATGAAAAAATACTGTACCCATTAGTTTGTTGTGCCTCTGTCCAGCAGTGACACAGAGATGATTCCCGGGGTAAACCTACGATCTCCCATCCACAGGTCAAGATTTCTCTTGAACAGATCCAGCGAGGTGCTCTGCCTCACATGGACTGGGACTCTATTCCACAGCATAGGGAGTCTCTGAGTGATAAATGAAGTGGGATCTGATGGGTCTTTACCCTCTTTAGGTATTACAGCCACCACCGCTTTTTTCCAGAAAGTTTGTGCTTCTCCTCCTCTTAAAATACTGTTAAACAAAACCTTCCAAGATCTTTATTAATTTTCCCTCCAAGTTTTCAAACTTCCATAGGAATACTATCTATTCCTGGGAACTTTCCTGTTGATTGTTTATACATCACCATTTTTATCTCATCTCCTTTTATCCTAGCTATTAGTAATTGAGCCTCATCTACTTCTAACCTTGGCATATTTAACCCTTCCATAAACATTTCCATTTGTACCTTTTCTTGATCTCCATATTTCTCTGCTTTATACAGTCTTTCATAAAATTTCTGAAATATTTATAGTACCTCTAAAGGATCTCTTGTTATCTTCCTTGTTATAGGCTGCATAAGCTTGGAGACAACCCTTTCTACTTTCTGTTGCCTGAGTTGGTGCACTAAAAGTTTTTGTGCTCTGGCATTATTATCAAAAAAAAAACAGTTGCTTAATAGTAATCTTTCTAAACTCATGCATGTTATCGAGGTAATCCTTTATTTTCTGCTTAGCACTCTACAATTGCCCATCTTCTTTTTCTGTGATATTCTCCCTATTCCTGCAATATTTTAACATTTGTCAGTCCCTCTAATTAATTCTTGTTTTTTCTTAACCATATATCTCTTTCTTTTATTTCCACCCTATTTTTAAACTCCACTTTAATTTTATCCCACTCCCTAGATATATTTTCATAAGAAATTTCTGTCTTCTCTAAAAACTCCCAAATCATTTCCACTACCCATTCCTTAAATTCCTCTCTTTCAACAGTTAGGTGGGAAAGCTCCAGGGTCTCATTTTTATTTCATTGCCCTGCATTTGTATTTCAGTTATTATTGGCACGTGATCTGAAATAGTTATTAGATGCATATCAAAACTTTCAATTAAATGTGGATGTGCCTGTGAAAAGTTCTGTCTAGACTAGCCCAGTTTTTGTATCTTGGGGAATAATATGTAAATTCACTCCAAACTCCTACTACTGAATTCACATATTCCATGCCAAATATTTTTATACATTTCTTCAAAACTTTACCCCTTTTGTTATATTTCCCTTCTGGGGCCCCCCAGACACATCTTCCCTGCTGCAAATCAAATTCCAGTTGCTACCTATAAGTAATATTCCCTGCTGAAAACTGATTATTTCTTCCAGAATTTCCTTAAGTTTCATTATAGCAGCTTTAGGTGGAATATAAATACAAATCAGTGTAATCCTCCTCCTTCCCTGCCAGTAGCCCCTTAGGACTACAAATCTGCCATTATTACCTTTTTTATCTTCTTCTGTCACTATTGGAGCTCCTGTTGCAATTAATATAAGTACTCCTCTTTGCCTTTGCCTCAGGTATTCCACTGAATAACCATCCTGAAAAGCTTTTGTTATCAAATTCACGTTCAGTTCTTTCCAAATGTGTCTCTTGTAGCATAGGTATTTGCAGTCTACATTTTTAATATAGTTCACTACTTTTCCTTTTGTATGTATCTGTGAGGCCATTAACATTTAAAAATAGTATCAAAAGGCTCATTATGTTAAAAAGTTATTATTCCCACCTTTTTTATTTGTAAGAGTTTTTTTTTTGTTAAGTTCCAGCTTTTTGTGTTACATGTGCACACTAATGTTTGGCAGATTGACCTTTTATACAGTTGTTTCTTGTGATATCCATTTGAGTCTATGTCACATCTTATAAAACTTTTTGATTTATTGAAAGCCCTCAAACAAAAAACAAATACACCCACAATATACCCCCAAAGCCTATTAACTTAATATTAACACACAAAACTATATACATCTTCAAATATCGAAGTTTTACCTTCCTAATAGGAACAATTTCCCAGACTGACAGCCACACTCAAAGACTTGGGTTATCCTAAAAGGAAGGCTACCTATGCTAAGACACATGATACAGCTGGTGCTTCTAAGTAATATCTGGTTTTGTCTTATCTGTATTGCCCTCCCAGAATAAGAAACACTTGAATGCTTTCAGAAAACATTATCGCCTAGCCATTGAAAGAAAGTCATTAAAAAAAAGATGTATTTTGTTTTATCTGTCTTTATTAGATTGTCTCCATGATGCATGAGAACCAGATATAGGGTTGCTTCTACAAGTATTTATTTATTTATTTGCTGGATTAGAGCTTTACTATATTCACTGTTCTTTTTTATTTATTTGTTTTCTCTTACTTAGTAGATAAAGCCAAGAGCCTTAATCCACTCATGCCCTTTACAAGAATATGAAAAAGCACATCATTTTTTTCTTGTATCATACTCTTGAACAGACTTTTCTTCTTCTTTTTTTTTTTCACATTGAATTGCTTACATTTCTTAAAACCGAACAAAAAGAAGGAAAAAAACAGGGATACCTGTTTATTTTAGTATCCCTATTACACTTGAAATAACTGAAAAAGCTTTACTTTATAGCATACATATATCATGCACTATACAAATATGAAGTAGAATGCCAAGACTGCTAGAGCCACAGATGTCAGCAACAGTACTTTATTATTAAAATCCACAGGTTTACACCGACAATAAACTCAATGCACATTAACGCCTTAAAACAAAATTGCGTTTTCGTCTTAAACAAACCGACTTCTTCAGATACCCTCTACAGAATAAATCAAACCTTATATACAATTATTAAAAACCAATTACCCAATCTGTGTTGATTGGGTAATTGGTTTTTAATAATTGTATATAACATCTGATTTATTCTGAAGAGGGTATCTGAAGAAGTCGGTTTGTTTAAGACGAAAATGCAATTTTGTTTTAAGGCGTTAATGTGCATTGAGTTTGTTGTCGGTGTAAACCTGTGGATTTTAATAACAAAGTACTGTTGCTGAAATCCGTGGCTCTAGCAGTCTTGGCATTCTACTTTGTTTTTGGTTTTTCTGTGCCAATCATCCTTTTTGTATTTGTGGCACTATACAAATATCACTATTAAGAACAAATGTTTGTTTTACTTATAGTTATTAACTCTTTCCTTCTTCTTGCCCTCTCCCAAGTGTTTCTCCAAACATTAATGACATGAAGTAGGGCATATGCTTTAGAGTCCCTACAAGTTTAACAAAGTCCAAAAAGTCAAATGTTAACAGATTTTCTTCTCCTGTCATGTTTCATAAATATAATGAATGCTTTATAATTCCACATTTATTTGTCAATTTCCAAGTTGCTGGTTTTACTCCTGTTTACCTCCATCTCCCAAATCCAGTCTCTCTCGGTTCTTCTAGTCAGCTGTTGTTCTTTTTTCTGTCTTTCAAACAAAATATAAAGCAATAATGTATAGAAAGAATAACAAAATGAAAAACGTTGTACAAAAGTATACATGCTTTAATTCAGGAGCCACAAGTTATTAAACAATCAAGCAAGCATACATATCAACCTCAGAGTAAGAAATCTGGACAAAGCCATAAATAATGGGGAGACAAAGGATAAAAAACAGGGACAATTTTTAAATATTGCTCTTACAAACTTAGAAAGTTGATAGAATAACATGTTTTATATTATCATGAATTTTATAAAGGATATGAACTATAAAACTCAAAAGTCTCTTGTTATTTTCTGAATTCAGCACTCAATTATTTGACAATGATTTGTCAGGAAAGAAAATTTTTTGGAGAAACAAACCAAAAATGTGAGACAAAAATCTGGAGAGTTGAGAGGAATGCAAGTAAGTGTTTTCTAAATAAAAAGAATTAAAACGACAGGAAGCTATTCAAAATTCTTCAATGACAAAAAATTGATAAAAATCACAGAAAATACTTTCTTCTGCCATGGACTTCATCAGACTGTGAGATGTTAAAAATGGATAAGATATAAAAAGCAACAAATTACACAAACTACAACAAGAGGTACAACCCAAGTAACACTGTTAGCAGCAAAGAAACTACTAAAGGTAACTGATGTTAACAAATCACAATTAGTGAAGAAAGAAAACTTTAACATTGGATTTATTTGGCTTAGCATCTGTTGAATGATGAATCCCCCTGCTTTTGAGTTAGAGCTTTTGTTTTGTGCTGTCAAAAAGAGCCAACATATATATTTTTTTCGAAATCTGAAAGAGTGTGTTTGCGAGTTGAATTTGTCAGCATCAAAACGCATGCATTTTTCAAATCTGGGGGAATAATTCCAGTATGCCTTTAAAACAGTACTTTGGCATTGTTGCCAGAGCTGTAGTCTTTCAAAAGAGTTTTGAGAAATAAAATTGAGAAGCCCCAATCCCTCCAAGCTACATGCTCTAGGGAGCTAAACCTTGTCACCACAATAAACAGAACATGCTGGAGGGATAGATTCCTGTCCCAGAGACTTCCCATACTCTGGAATAAACTACCTATCTATATCAAACAAAGCTCCTCATTAGTACTCTTCATGAAAATTCTTGATGATTGGATGGGAAATTCACCCCGGGGATCACTTCTGTGGCTCTGCTCGACAGTGGCACAGGAAAATAATTTTCTTGGGTGGCAAAAGCCAGGGTACCTTTTTGGCTTGGCTTGGCTTGTATAGGCCCTAGGGCCGATAGCCTAGTACCTACCTATGAACCTGTGAACATACATTACATACTCTTATATGCCAGTAGATGGGGCAACACTTAAAAAGCTGTGTTTAAATAATGGTATTAAAATTATGAACGCAGCAATCGGGGCAGTTATGGTCATGGATAAAGCCTCTTAAAATGTAAAAAAAAAAATAGCCTAGTACCTACCTATGAACCTGTGAACATACATTACACACTCTTATATGCCAGACGATGGGGCAACACTTAAAAAGCTGTGTTTAAATAATGGTATTAAAATTGTGAACACAGCAATGGGGGCAGTTATGGTCATGGATAAAGCCTCTTAAAATGTAAAAAAAAAATGAATGCCATGAGATATGTTTGCAAGATATACTATAAAGCATCTGTGTCACTGTGGAATCATTATCAAATGAGCTTATTGGTATGATGTTAGCTGATTGAAGAACTGTAAGTTTCATTTTTGGCATACCAAAAATATATTAGAGCTAGTTGAATCTACCATAAGACCTATTTTATGAATAAGGGCTCAAAGACAATTTCCACAGCAATACCTACTGAGAGACAGATTAAAGAGGTGATTTATTTGAGCTCCTCATTTATTAATGATTATTTTGATTGTGTTCAAAAACATAAAGATATTATCATAACTAAGGCAGATACAGTAGTGACAGTAGACATCTAGTTTTAATACTTAGAGATAGTGGCTGATTTATTGTACTTTCGAACTGACTTTCCACCTTCTAAAATTAGACTGATTGTTGAAATGTCAGACATCATTTTGTCTTACAACTTTATGACTTTTGAATGAGTGCAATGGAGGATCACCATGGCCCCATGCTATGCTAATTTATTTATGGAAGCATAGGAGGATTACTGCATTTACCCATCTATTTTATGTGTAACTTCACATTTTTTTAAATATTTTAATAACAATTTTCTTTTATAGGTTCATTATTTTTATAATTCTTGTATAAGTATAATGCAGAGAAGATTAATCTCCTAAATATTTCTATTTAAAAACCTATAGAGGTTAGTTACAAGCATTTGGAGAAAGACAGCAACTAGCAGTTGTTACTTGAGTTATAATAGCAAGCTTGTAGAAGGAATTAGAAGTCCACAAAAATGACAAAAATTGATTGGCCAAAGAAGAGCCATAAAGATGATAGAGTAGACTATTGAGGATAAGGAAGAAATTATGTATTGTTATTATTATGCAAAAAGCCCAGAATTTCCAGACACAATATATACAAAATGATTAAGAGAGAAATTAGAGGAAAGACTGTCAGAAGCTTCAAATAAAAATTTACTTTCATTAATACAACAGATTTTTGAAAAATAGTATATAGATCAAGACATTTTGATCTGTTTGGAAAAAGAAGCATCTGAGGAACTGAGAAAATATAAACAACAAAACCTAGAGTTATTTGAAAAATATAAAAAGAAATATGGACATGGGAAAGAAAGAGATTTGATATGGTGCAATATATATGCAAAGGAGAAAGCCAAGTTAACTAATATAGAGAAGGCAGTCTCAAAGATATTCAAAGAGAAATACAGGCAAAGGCATCCTGATATGGAAACTTTCACAATAAAAAGATTAAGAGCACAAAGATATAATGTAGAAAAGACGATTAGTACAGCAAAAGTTAAAGAAATAGAAGTTGAAGTTATGGAGTGCCTGCAAAGTGAAGGATTTAATGTAGAAGGTCTAAAACAGAATACATTACAGCAAACTCAGGACCCCACCTAGTTCAGGTTTGTAAAAGGCAGATCACGTCTCCTAAACCTGATAGACTTCTTTGAAGCAGTCACCAAAGCCGTAGATGAGGGTAATGTGGTTCACACAGCCTATCTAGATCTCACCAAGGCTTTCAACACCATCCCCCACTCTGGAATTATAGATAAACTCACTAAACTAGGTATAAATCCCTATGTCACAAGATGGGTTGCCAACTGGCTCACTGACAGAACCCACACTGTGAAAGTAGCAGACTCCAAATCCAACTTCAAACCAGTGACAAGTGGAGTACCACAGGGTTCAGTCCTGGGTCCTCTCCGGTTTGGTATCTACTTCTCTGAAGTACAGGCTAACACAGAAGGTCTTTGGCTAACGAAGTTCGCAGATGACTGCAAACTAGGAGCCATAATCAAAACTCCAAAAGATATGGACATCCTACAAAACGGCCTCGCTGAGACAGATGTCTGGTGTCAAAGCCATGGCCTCAAGCTCAATGCCAAAAAGTGCATTGTCATCCCTTTTGGTAAAAACTCTGTAATCATGAACTACCACATAGGCGGTAGTCTACTTAACACTGAAAGTGTGATAAGAGACCTTGGCACACAGGTGGACAGTAGTCTCTCCTTTGATAATCACATCACCATAGTAGTCACAAAATCCTTCTACTTGGCACACCTCATCACAAAAGGTTTCTCATCCAGGAAAAAAGAGGTCATTGTTCCCCTGTACTCGTCACTCATTAGACCCATTATAGAGTACAATGCCCCTTTTGGTATGTACCTCACAAGACATCTACAACAAGTGGAGAGGCCACAGAAATACCTCACAAAGAGGATTACCGGCCTCAAACAGATGCCCTATGCAGACCATCTCAAAAAACTGCAGCTTTACTCCGTCACATATCGCCTACTCAGAGGTGATCTCTGCCTAACACACAAAGCTATATCACACCCAGAGCTTTTAGACATGCTCCACTTAACGAAATCACAATCCCTACGAGCTACACGCTCTAGGGACCTAAACCTTGTCACCACAATAAACAGAACATGCTGGAGGAATAAATTCCTGTCCCAGAGACTTCCCATACTCTGGAACAAACTACCTATCTATATCAAACAAAGCTCCTCAATAGCACTCTTCAAGAAAAATCCTGATGATTGGATGGGAGATAGGAAATTCACCTCGGGGGTCACTTCTGTGGTTCTGTCCAACAGTGGCACAGGAAAATAAAGTACCTACCTATGAACCTATGAAGGAGCGAGTCCCCAGAATAAGGAAAAGCAAGAAGATCAGGAGACATCTGAAGAAGAAATATGGACAGGGGAAAGGAAAAGAGGTTTAATATGGTGTAATATTTATGCAAAGGAGAAAGCAAAACTAACCAATATAAAAAGAGCAGCACCAAAGATATCTGAAGAAAAATATAGGGAAAGGAATCCAGATATGGAAAACTTTACAATACAAAAAATAAGAACACTAAGAGGAAAAGTAGAAAAATAAATTAGTAATGGAGAAGTCAAAGAAATCGAAATTGAGGTTATGGAACAGCTGCAAAGAGAAGGATTCAGTGTAGTAAATTGAGTACAGAAAGCACCACAACAGGATAAAGCAATGGATATCCAAATTAAGGGAAAATCAGTGGAACAGGAAGTAATTGGTCAGATGCTATATCAAGATATTTTGGAGCCTTCCACAGGAAACCAGTATAAATGCTTCTTTGAAGCTAGACAGCAAGGAAATAGTGATAGGCCAGTGAGTTTCCATATGACAGAACAACAGATGACACAGGATGAAATTGAAGAGAATGTGCCACATGAAGATGCCACAGAACTTTCTATAGAATGTCTGCAAGAAACGGAAAACAAGGGATGTGTCCTCAGTATAGAAGAAAATGAGTTAAAAGAAGAGTTGCTTGATTTAATAGACAAAGACAGATATATCAAGATCAATGAGAGAAGTAGACTGCAGAAGGTTAATAAACCTCAAAAGTTAGAAACTTAATAAAACAAATGAACACTGTAATTAGGACTGTCCATAGAGATCCATGTAATATAACAGAAGTAAATAGAATATATTACTTCTTCTTCTTTTGGCTTTTCCTGGTTAGGGGTCGCCACAGCGGATCACCTGTCCGCTCTTGATTGGCAGTGGAGTTTTACAGTGTTGAGTTGCCAGCCCGGCGCCCAACCTTCCACAGAAAGCACACACTTGCACACACTCACACCTAGGGCCAATTTAGAGTGTCCAATCCACCTACAGCATATCTTTGGGATGTGGGAGAAACTGGAGCACCCGGAGGAAACCCACACGACCACAGGGAGGACATGCACACTCCGCACAGAAGGCACCCCAGCTGAGGATCGAACCGGAGAACCTCTTGCTGTGAGGTGGCAACACTAACTGCTGCACCACCAGTGCCACCCAAACAGAATATATAACTGTGCTGCTAAATTAATAACTGATAAAGTTCTACCACAGGAACACATGGTAGCAAGGGAAAAGAGGGGGCGAAAGCAAATACCATCATGGAAATATCGAATAGAGAAAACTATAAAGCAGCTAAGACAAGAAGTGTCACTGTTAGAAGATTGTAGAACAGGGAATAGATCAACAAAAATTCTAAGAAAGATAGATGTGATAAAAGCAATGTGCAGTATTGGAACAGACCAGGATCTATTATGTACTATTGGAGATAAACTAAAAATTTCAAAACAGGAGGAAAGACTTAGAAGATACAAAGATAAATATAAGGGAAAAGCACAAAATAAGCAATTTAATGATGACCCAAAAAAGTTCTATAGAGAATTGGGAAATAAGGTAAAAGGATTTGAAAGACCACCAAAAAAAGAGGAAGTAGATACATTTTGAAGATGTATCTATGAAGATCCTCTGGAACATAACAAAGATGCTAAATGGATAGAAGAAGTAAAAGAAAGAATAAGAAGTTTAAAGGTACAGGATATGAAATGGGATGAAATAACACCCAGAGAGATTGAAACAAAGTTGTGAAAAGCCTCTAACTGAAAAACCCCAGGCCCAGATGCAGTACCTAACTTTTGGCTTAAAGTATTAACTTCTTTGCATGAGGACTTAGCCATGAGTAAGAATTATTTATATGTGCACCCCTTAACACACGCCGCACTGGTTAACAACAGGAAAAACAATGCTCTTTCTTAAGAGTGAATCTGCAAGCTACCCTAAAAATTATAGACCAATAACTTGTCTTCCAACGATGTATAAACTATTGAGGGAATTGATGCCGACAGAGTTTATAGCCATTTAGAAGAAAACTCAATTATAGCAGTAGAACAAAAGGGCAATAAAATAAAGTCATATGGAACAAAGGATCATTTGTTGTTAAACAAAGTTATAGTGGAGAACTGTAAGAAGGGGAAGAATCTAAGTATGGCATGGATTGACTATAAAAAAGCATTTGATAGTATTCCACATTCATGGTTAACAGAGTGCTTAAAAATGTATAACATACACCCTAAAATGACTGACTACATTACAGTCACCATAGCTATTCTGCTTTGCCATTAATCCATTAAGCTGTTTACTTAACACCTTAGGCCATGGCTACACTCTGGCTTCTAGAAAACAACAAAGTCTAATGACTTCTTATCTTCTCTTTGTCGATGATTTAAAACTGTATAGCTCATCAGACGAGGAACTGAAACACAGCTGCAGAGTGTCAAAACTTTTTCAGATGATATTGCAATGTCATTTGGTCTCGATAAATGTGCAAAAGCAACCTTTAAAAAAGGAAAACTGCAACACCAGGAAAACATACGTTTGGGACAAGAATGTGATATAAAAGAACTTGAGCAAGAGGGAGTGTATAAATACTTGGGAATTGATAAAGGGTCGGCAATAAAACATGAACAAATGCAAATAAAGCCCAGTAAGGAATACTTTAGAAGACTTAAATTACTCCTGAAAACAGCATTGATATCTAGGAACAAGATCCAAGCCATAAATCAATTTGCTCTTCCTGTCCTAACTTATAGTTTTGGAGTGATTGACTGGCCCCAAAAAGTGTTGGATAGATTGGATATTAAAACAAGAAGGATGCTTCATGCTTACCAAATGATTTCTAAAAATCAGTGTATACCAAGATCATATATTCCCCGCTCCAAAGGAGGGATGAGCCTCCTTGAAATTGATTACATGTATAGATCTACAATCATGGGACTCCACACATATCTGCTGACCTCACAAGATCCAAATGTAGTGAAAGTTTTGAAACATGAGGAGAATAAATCTAAAATGACATCTCTCCTTAATTTAGCAGAAGCATATCGACATCAAGCAGGAATGGAAATTATACCAGAAGTAGATAAAAATCAGTCAGCAACTGAATGTGCTAAAAAACAAAAGAAAGAATATAAGGTGAAGGACCAGATGAGAAGGCAAGAAATGTGGAAAAAACATAAATATAGTTGCATTTATAAAAAACTTCTGGAAGAGCCTCATGTTGATCAAGAATGAACACAGGAATAGTTAAGAAGAGGTGAAGTCACATCAAGAAATGAAAGGTTAATATTGGCAGCCCAAGATAGTGGGCTACGTACACACTGGTTTACAAAGTCCATTGAACATGTGGGAGAAACAGACATATGTAGGTTTTGTAAAACTGAATTGGAAACAGTCACACACTTTGTTGCTGGTTGAGATGCACTAATGGCAGAGTATACTGAAAGGCATAATAATGTGATGAGACTGTTACACTGGAGATTGTGTAAATATTATGGTATCGAAGTGGCTGAAAAACACGGCAAACATGAGCCACAAAGAATCATAAAAAATGATGAAGTTTATATCACACGGGATCACCCAATACCAACAGCTCAAAAGATAGATGCTAGAAAACCGGATATAGTGGTCCAAGAAAAGAAGACAAAAGTAGCATTGATCATTGAAATCACCACAACCAGTGACTACAGTGTCTTGCGTACACAGAGACACAAAGTCGTAAAATACCTGGATCTGAAGGCAGAAATGAGAGCCATGTGGAAGAAAGATACCCAGACAGTCGTAGGAGCAACTGGTCTTATAAAAAATAATTTACAATCATATTTAGATATGTTACCAATTCATGCAACACCATATGACTTGCAGGAGGAGTCATTACTGGGCACATTGCAGGTGCTCCGAAGAGCACTTTTGGCTAACGTCAAAGAGTGAAACAATACTAATTTCATGAACTTTAATCGTACTTTGACTTAGGAATGGGGGTTCATTCTCATCATTGTATTAGAAACCCAAAAGACTTGGAGAAATTAAAAAAGGCTGAAGAGGAATACAGTAAAAGGTTACATGGTGAGGAATAGCTATTTGACCAAGGAAAATAATGTGTTTAGATGTGAAACTGAGCTATTGAAAGAAAGATTTTATGAACAAGGACATCTAATACCACTGATTACAAAGGAGATAAATGGAGTAAAAATGAAAAGTTAAGCAAAATATAAGCCTGTTATTAAGTAATCATGTACAGAATATTTGTCTTTGAAAAACAAAGGAGTGAAAATTGTACCATGACTATGAAATTAAAAAAAAATCATTGGATATGCATAATATCCAGAACATTATGAAATCAAAACAGAAATGCCAAGGTTTATTTAAGAATGGAAAGACTATGAAGCATTTATCAGAGAGACCCTCAAAAGTCAATGAATAGTAGGGTTGAGATTTAAAAATGTGGTATATGCAACTAATGCCAGTGTCTTAAGATAGATGTAATAATTGTAACATTATGAGGCAAGCAATATTTTATACCAGGACTTTTTACTTGTACTTCTAGCAATCTAATATATGATACACTGTGTAAAAAATTTCCTGTATTCCAGACTGATAGAACTGCACATAGACTCCAGCAGAGCATACATCAACACATATATGCTGTTAGTGTTAAAAATGGTAAGAATGCTGTATTCAAACACACACAAGAATGTTTAGGAGTTATATTTAAATTTGCTATTTTTGGAAGGTGTGAGTTTGATTTATGGCAAGAATGCAATTGAAAACCTGCTAGATTGTAGGGAGTAAAAATGCTATGGCTGAAGAAAATAATGGATTTTAATATATATTTAAAGAGCTAGGGTTTGTACATTGATTATTATACAGGAAAGAATTATATGCAGTCAGGTGACTGTGGATATTATTATTTGTTGTCCATTTAAATGCTAGCCATTTTTTAACATCTCACTATCTGACGAAGTCCATGGCTGATGGCAGCACTTACTGTGAACTCATTGATTTTTATTTGTCAGTAAAGAGTACGTAATGGCTCTTTATCATTGTTGTTCTTTTTCATTTTTGTTATTTTGAAATAAGCTATAACTTTTATTGCTTAGTAAGCCTTTCTTGTGGAGCTCCTAAATGAACTCCAGTGACAAAAATAACACAATGAAAAAATTATTTGAAACTGAAACCAGAAACCTTTTAACATAAATTCCAAACCACAAGATGAAGATAATAGTCAACACAATGAAGACAAGACGCCATCTTTAACACCCACAGAGCCCCTTATGTACTAACTCCATCTTCTCACATCTTTAGAATAGTGGCTCACTCCCAGCTAACTTGCCTGCATTATCCATGTTGGCTTATATAATGTCAAGTAGGAATTTCTCTACTAAACCAAAGAAGCAGAAGGTATGCAGAGGAGTGACCACTCAGCTACGGTGAGTCTGCAACCGGCCTAACAGAAGGACAAGTAGGCTGCTTCACAGGACTCAGGGATGGCCCACCCTTACTGACATATTTCACTCCTGAGTGGAGGGATAGGCCAGTAGGAGATTATTTTGTAGAAATGAATGGAACACTAGGGGAAACCTGGTTCTACCCCATGAAACAAATAGGCCAGTTGAGTAACAACTGGGCAGAGTTCTGCAGAGGTGGTAAAGGAAAAAAAAAACAGCCAGCTAACCTTACAGAGGATGGTCTGAGGCTCTCTTAATGACTAACTCAGTAATCCAAATCTGCTATTATTGCCTATAACTGAATATTGTCTCTGTTTCTGGCTTATTCCTATGCAAAGAACTACAGTACCTTTTCGATATCAATAAACAAACTATAGCTTTATTCTACTTGCTTCCAAAATGGATTGCAGCTTCTAATTGTTAAATGGTTAACCTGTTAACAAAGGTGATATTGCACTGATTACCCCTTGCAATACAGTCCCGCACTTACTACTATTCTGTCCCACAGAACATTCTGCCACAATTTAAGATCATTAGGTAACATTGTTGTTAGTCTTTTATGACCTGAAAACAACTTAAGGATCTGTTATACTGCCATCTCTTCCCTTTGTCCAATTTTCTTGAGCCTCCTGCCCTCTGAAATAAAGCAAATTCAGAATATGCAAAAGCTTTGAAACAAAAGTGTGTTGGTAGTTCAATTTTGAGTCTGAGTAATCAAATCCAGGCATTGTACAGAGTAAAAGGTCCAAACAACAAGACTAATTGTCAGGGATGAATATTTCATACCACACATTGCCTTAAATTATGTGTGATGGGTGGAAATTGAATTTCACCACTGCTCCCAGTATGTCAGGTACAGGGCCATACATCTGCAACACTGTCACCAATTTAGATATTATGGCTAGGGGCTGCAGTCATTTGATCCACTAGGTATGCATGGAGTGATTGGCATTGGAAATATACAGCAAATGCACACAGTTGCTTCAGGTTATGACTAACAACTGCTATGTCCACATATGTTTTACAACGTACAGCTAAAAAAAGAACATTTCACCTACATCAGTCTGAACCCATTGCCTTCCAGTGCAGTCTTAACAATAAACTTGAGGCTTACACAACATTCTTTCAAAACAAATGTAGGCACACACACACACACACACACACACACACACACACACACACACACACACTTCTGATCTCTGTTATGCAGGGGGATGGAGCCATGACTCTGACACAGATGACGTAAAGTTGATTAATGGTCTGGGCACTGAAGGATCTGGATGAGGGGCAAGGAGCTACATTTGTCAGTTCATCCAATCTGGGATTGATGGTTAAGTTACTGCCTGCAATTTGACATACCTATGGTAATGGTTAGAGTGTTGTAATTACAAGGCAGCTGAGATAATGGCACTGTGGTGCTGGGGCTAACCGACATGTAGTGATGCAATCAAAAGTTCCATCACATTAGGTTTCCCTCCCAGTAACTAGTGTAAATTTCCCATTGCTGCTGTGAGGATTGTACTGTACCAGGACATCTTGATCTCTTCTCTGTCATCCTCCACCAGCTCTTACATTCACAGAGAGGCCACCAAAGTCTGAGATACTAAAGCAGACTGTAATCTATTTCTCATACAGTTTATGCAAAAATGCCTTAAGACTTCCAGATTTCATTAGAGTCTATCAAGTCCATAATCCACAATAAAGAGGAAAGAAAACACTGATTCTTAAAAAAACGTTTCACCACTTCCAGCAGTAATAGAGAACACTAGACCACAGCAGCGTACTTAGGTGCTGCTTACAATGTTACAGTAGTAGCACAGTTTGACAGCTAAGCACTGTTGCCAAAATATTCTAAACCTTACCACCGCCATATTTTTTGTAAAATTGTTAAGTACAACTAAACTAAATTATGCAAGTACTACTCTTACTAAAGGGTAGTGCATTTGGATATTTTTTTCTTAAAAATGTACTGTCCTCACAGTAAAGAAAAAGAGCACATAAAATTAAAGTCCTTATATTTTGCCCTGTCGCTTGTAAAAGTTTTGATTTTTTGGGGGTAAAAAGTTACTGACAGTCATTAATGTTCACATTAGAGTTTCATACTTTTTATTGTTTAGAAAACATATATTTATACAAAACATTCTCCCCGGGATTCATGAAACTCGGCGCAAGGACGGCGTTATCCTTGCACCGACCATGCAGCGTAGAGATGGCGCAGCAGCACCATATGCATATTAATGAAGGCATGCTGCCGCACCGTCCACGTGCACAGGAAATGTGCGCGAGTGCAGGGGGCGTGTTTAAGCGCTGCACGGAGGCATGAACATGTCTGCTTCAGTCGAGCAACCTAAAATGCAGACTAGTACAGCCTGCCTCTAATAGTAATCACTCCTGTCAGTGTCCCTGGATACTGAAATATATGCAAAGCATACAAGAGAGTTCCGCAAACACCAAAATAAAAAGTAAACACAAAAGCACGTAGCTGAATTTTGAGCCCCCGTCCCTCGAACAATGACATTTAAAACCCTGTGTCCGTATTTCATTGTAGTGTTGATTGTCATACCAAGTGGAAGCGAAATGCAGCATGTTTGTGCGCTGCTGCCCTTTGCTATGCCTAGCCCAATGGACCTGGTCAGGGCATTCACTCAATATCTGCCCATTCGCGGTCCGAGTTGTCCTTGTCTGGATGGCCCAAAGATGAATGGGTATTACCCGGATCTACCTACCATGTCATGAAAGATAAGTATTTGCATGTACCTATGTGCGTGAAGTACAGCATGTGGAAGACCAAATATGCTAGTGTTGTCCTCACAACCATATTGGTACCAGAGATATGTAGAGTACGCAGTGTGTACTGCTGTCTGTGCCATGGGTCAGCAACCAGAGAAGGGATGGATGGTGTGTTTGTGGAATTTGGGGGGGGGTGACGGGTAATGTAATAATTCGCCAAGGGGAGACTGGGTCGGATGTACAACAGGTGAACTGGAGGTGTACGAGGGAGCAGTAGGTGAATCAGAAAGGAAACCAAAGAACATACATTCACATCCCCAATACACCCTGACAGGCCATACTGCAGAACACAATCCCACAAACATATGAACATTAAAATGTGTGATACACATGTACAGAAACGTTACCGGCTCACACCCACATAATGGTCTGGCCTGAAATGAGCCATCCAACCCCAACACACCTGGATACATAACTGAATACCCATCATCCCCTCCACAGCACACCACCCCCCCCCCTTGCTGAACATCCATCAAAACCACCCATACTCGGGCTGCTAGCTTGGTGCGGCCATATCTGCACATAGTGCCCACTACCCACATCTAGTAGGCAGTCTCACCCTAGGCAGTCTCAGGCTTGCAAACTAGGTATCCCATGCATGCATAACCCTCCCTCATTTTCATACAACCAGAAGAACGAGGTTCATCGTCCACAATTTTTGGACATCCCTCATGGGATAAGTGTCTGTTCTCAAGATTAGACTTTGTGGCATAACACGATGTCCACCCCCGTTGACATCCGGGCACAAGTCAGATTAGCAGTACTTGTCCACAACCCTGCTCAGCCTCCACCTGGTCCTGCAGAACCTACGACCCGGGATTAAACACCTGACCGTGATGCACGTCTCCCCACGTGCATTATCGGGAATATATACCTTTCACATATTCCCAAGAAGCTTCCCCATAGCCATCTTCCAAATAGTACATATCCACAAAATGTATACCCTGTCCAGGTTCCTCATCGTAATGATGCACACAACCCCTGTATACAAACGGTACAGGTCCCTCCCGGATGTGGTTGTTCATATACATGGCCATGTATAACTCCAGATATGTAGTCACATATCTATAAATGTACATACTTATATTTACATAACTACACATCACACATACATGCATATAAGTAGTTGTCAAGTATGTGTCCTATTCATAAATATGTATACTTGCAAATGTATACATATGCCTCTCAGAAACATATGAACATTAACATGTACTATACATATGTACACCAACCGACTGTCACATTTGTTGCCAGTAGTGTGGAATGCCTGTAATAAAGTCATATATCCTAACTACCATCCATACAGAGTGTATCACGGATGGTTTAGTGGTAAAACCAGTGACTATGGTGTTTCTGTTCCCAGGTCCAAGCCATGCAAAGGCTGCTAATTTTATATGATGCCCAGAATAATGGCAGTCAGATATAAGGTGATTAAGGCACTTTCAAGCAGATGTAAGCAGGTATGAGTGATGGTAAGTGGCAGTCATTCAACAGTATGGGAAATGTAAATAAGCATGTAGGTGTATATGCATGTGTATGTACAGACAGATATCTATATCTATATATATATATATATATATATATATATATATATATATATATGTATATATATATATATATCCATGAAGAATGAACATGGTCACAAAAAAACAGTCATAATGAATGTGAAGGGAAACAGCAGCGGAACCCTCCGTATTATTTAGTGCTGTCATATCAAGCTGGCCAGATGTGAGCAAACCTCCTGTGTCTCCAACCACAGGTAGGATGCTAACAGTGAAACTAATTTTGTCCACGTGCTAAGTCTGACTTTCAAACAGCTACAGGCAGTCCCAGTCACCATTCAGAAGAGCGGAAAACTAATTGAACACCCTGACCATTATATGAATGGATATCCCAGGACTATAAGCTTGGGACGTCTGAATATACTTGGAGTGAGCCAACATACAGGACATGTCCAGAGTAGTAGGGAGTGGCGCATGTGTAGTGGTGTGGTTTATTTCCGACCAGAGAATGGATGACTGCTGTGTTAGTGATGTTTTGCTGTGTTTGTTCTGGTAACTATGAACCATGGGTATCCATGCAAATAAAGCAGCACAGCAATAGTGTAGTGCTTAGAGCATCTGCCTATCGAGCAGACGTTGCCGGTTTGACTGCAGCACACACACCATTTATGACACGTAATCCGTATACGAGCATATCCTGCTAATTTTATGCTGTATAATGATATAATACCATTGAAATGTGAACTGGGGTGACGTATCACAGTAATAATGCAGAAGGTGTTTGCTTGATGGGAAACGGTGGTTAAACAGAAAACCATTGCTGAAAAGTGTTGTACTCACCATTTGCCCAATGGCCCTTGTTCTGCCCAACAACACAATAAACCGCCTCAGCCAGGCTCGATGCCAGGACCCTACACATCACAATCAATGTGATTTACCACTAAGCCACGGCAGTTATACCTAACTCTGATGTTATCACAAACATAGCAGACAGCACAGTCATTCAACAGTATGATCAAAGTAATTAATCATGTAGATGTATATGCACACGTACGTACACATATATATATATATATATATATATATATATATATATATATATATATAGAACAAACATGGGCACATGAAAGCATTCATAATGAATGCGAAGGAAAACAGCAGCAGAACACCTGTATTATCTAGTGCTTGACATATCAAGCTGGCCAGAGGTGAGCAAACCCCCTGCGTCTCTAACCACAGGTAGGATGCTAACAGTGGAACTAACTTTGTCCACGTGCTAAGTCTGACTTTCAGATGGGTACAGGGCAGTCCCGGTCCCCAGTCAGACAAGCCTAAAACCATATGAACACCCTGACCACCATATGAATGTATTTGCCAGGACTATAGGCTTGGGAAGTCTGAATATACTTGGAGTGAGTCAATATGCGGGATGGATCCAGAGCAGTAGGGAATGGCGTATGTGTAGTGGTGTGGTTTTCCTAACTGGAGAATGGATGCCTGCTGTGTTAGTGAAGTGTTGAGGCGTGTGTTCGGATAACTATGAACCATGGGTATACATATAAATGAAGCAGCATACCAATAGTGTAGTGGTTAGAGCATCCGCCTAACGAACAGGCATTCACATTTCAAGTTCGACTATAGCACATATTTTTCATGTGGAAGGAATGTCGTTCTGCTGTAAAACCGACATAATAACATGTAAAAGTGAACTTGAGTATCGCATGGGATTTTTAACCAGATCCTTTCAATCAAAGTGGTACTGTCATAATGAATAAGGCATAAGTAAGCACAAATAAGCGGCAGTAAACATATATAACAAACAGTAAGCATATGTGAATGCGCTTGCGCGGGTGTAAGCAGCGTCCAGCATAGGAAATTTATATATATATATATATATATATGTATATATATATATATATATATATGTATATACACACACACACACACATATATATATATATATATATATATATATATATATATATATATATATATATATATATATATATATATATGTATATGTATATGAGACGAATGAACATTGTAACAATAAAGCATAGACAAAGGATGAGAAGGGAATCAACAGCAACTATAGTATCATAGAGTGCTGTCAGCGTATGCCATATCATGCTGGCCAGGAGTGAGCAAAGCACTGCTACTCATACCACAGGCAGGATATTACCAGTGGGAGTAATATAGTTGAATTGCTAAGTCTACTTTACACACAGACAGAGGGTAGTCCCTGCTGGGACTACCCAAAAATTATATAGAGCGTTTAGGCTTCCGACCATTACACAAGCAAAGGCAGGTATGTTCAAAGACTAAATGGTGGGAGAGCCTGAGAATACACGAGGCAGGACAACATATGTGTAGGGCCCCTAGCACTCTGGAGAGGGCAATGTTTGGAGGTGTGTCATGGCTGCGATAAAAAGTGGATAATGGAGGTTACCCATGTAAGTTGAACACAGGTGGGGTGGAGGAACTATGGGTATGAAATTATGGATCTAGGCGTACCAGGGTTGGATGGCCCGGTTCTAATTGAACCTCCCCATGGAGGTCAGCAAGTTCGTAATAGGTATATATGCATACACACATGCAGACATCAATATGTAGAAGTACATTCTCTGTAACACATGCATTCCATTTGTAGACATAAAAAATAGGAATGTGCACATACAAACATCGACAGTAGATGGAATAATAGGCTGTGCAGAAGAGGGATGGGATGAAACTGCTAAAATGCAGAGGTGTGTACAGTATCCAAAGTCAGTGCTGTGCTGACGATAATCAAATGTGACGGCTTCCCCACACATGGAATCATTCCTGTGTTCTGCCCGCTATGGCAACGCCAAGTACTAAACCAGTCTAATTGTAAAAGAAATACGCTGAACACATACATAATTAGGCTCCCATGTGTAACATGTGCGATACCACATAGTCATACATATTAAGGAATTGTAGTGTCATGTTAACGGGAGTAAGGATGTAATGAAGTATAGAGTCTAATCTTGCCATAAACACATGTGTGTTCCATGTGGGGCAACCCAATAATTGTGAATAGTATTCCTTTGGTCGCTCACGTCACCAATGTTTGTGGACTAAACGTATGGGAGTTCTGAGGATACGTGGAGTGAGGAAACTGATGGGATGGCTCTATAGGAGTAGGGAGTGGCCAGTGTGTAGTGGTGTCGATACACCACAAATCCGACAGGAGAATGGATGACAGCAGTGTTAGGGAGGCATTGGGGTGTGTGTTTGGGGAACCAGGAGCCATGGGTATATGGGTAGATATGCATATGGAGCAGCACAGCAATAATGCATTTGTTAGGGCAACCACCTAACGAACAGACAGTCTCGTACTGTATCACACTGTATCACATTCCAATTACCATCGGTAATCCGTACATGAAGATATTGCGACATCTGTCTGCTGTATAACCTGCTAAATATCGATTACAAGATAACTGGAGTGAAGTGTCAGTGTCATAATGAATAAGGCACTAGTATGCAGGTGAAGCTTATATAAACACCATTACGCATGTGTAAGTGCATATGCGCGGGGTATCTATTGGTTTACAGACACAAACACACACATATATGTATATGTATATATATATATATATATATATATATATATATATATATATATATATAGGAACTTGGGAAGGAACTTGAAAGAACTTTTTGAAAGGAAGGCTGAATTGAAAAACAACAAAACAAGGATGGGCACGCACAAATGTGGCAATTGTAGTCAATGCTTTGCCATGATAAACCAAGGTATAGTGAGATTACTGAGTACAAAGTTTACTTTTAGAGCATCTAAATATTCTAATTGCGCTACAAAAGGAGTGGTTTACTTAGGAGTTTGTACACACTGCCTAAGTTTTTATGTAGGCAAAATGGAAAGGTCATTAAGAAAAAGGGTGTACGAACACTTTTATGATATATCTAAGGGTAAGGAGAGCAACGCATTTTTTAAGCATTCCAAAGTTTGTAAAAATATGAATTTAAAGTTTATGGTGTTTGAGCAAATTAACCCTGAGATAAGAGGTGGGAGTTGGGAGACCCTCCTTGAATATCGTGAACTATTTTGGCAACTAAGATTGGATGCCACTAGAGCACCAGGGTTAAATGACAGCATAAACATTAATTGTGTCTTAAAATTAAGAAGGGCCAGGCTTTGAGAGATTTGAGAGTTTTTTAGATTTACTTATGCACAGCATAAAATTTTATTAAACAAGATGTAGTATTTTTAGGTACAATAGAGTTTTAAACAACACTTGGTGTATCAGAGGATTTTAATAGTAACATATGATTGTATTACATTGTTTCATTTAAAGATGATGGATTTTTTACAAGCTGAGTAAAAATGTAAAGGAGCACTAGGGGTTAAGTAATTGAATGATTGCCACTAATTAACTGTTTAATTCTGCAATTGTGATGACTATATAAGGATTGTCAAATGCAGCTGGCAAATGTATGTTCCTTGATGTGCCTGGCAGGAGCCGGGTGAAAGCGCTTGGTTTATTTTACTTTTGTGTGTGGATTAATAAATCAGATACTATATTAACATCAGCTCTGGGTCCTGTGGCATTTGGATTGGATTTTATTGGTTTTGTTTCTTGTGACTTTCGTTTTAGATATATATATATATATATATATATATATATATATATATATATACATATACATATATGTATAGACATATATATGGTTGCAGACATACATATACATACATATATATATATATATATATATATATATATATATATATATATATATATGTGTGTGTAGACATATATATGGTTGCAGACATATATATATATATATATATATATATATATATATATATATATATATATATATATACATATATATATATATATATATATATATATATATATGTACATATATACATACATATATACATATATATATCTATATATGTGTGTGTGTGTTGTAGATATACAGAGATATACAGCTGTGATAGGAAACAGCACACAGGAATGACATATGTTCACAGGCTATGCCAATAGACGTGAGGAGCCCAGGCAAGAAACATGAATCACGCAGCATGCCCTTCCACCCCCCCCCACAGCCGGACACGGGAAACATACACGCAATCAATGTAAAGTGTCCACTACTCCCCAGACCACAGGCAGTATACAACTGGGCGGGTAAACAGTGCACCCATGGATTCTAATCATGGAACACAGACTGGAGTGTCCCTTGCGGGACACCCCAAAAATTGCCCAAACCAAAAGAAGGTGATAGACCGGCCATTTTGTCCATGGTGTATACAGACTCGGAATACAAGGGTGGGTAACTCTGATGACCCACGGGCCGAGACAATTGTATGAAATGGGTCCCGTGAAGTGGAGAGTGGGCAGCGTGTAGTGGTATGTCCAGAACAGACCAGGTCCCAGAGTAAGGATGGGTCTGTTGAGGAGGCGATGGTGTGGGAACTATGGGTAGCTACTTATGGGTCTAGGTGTGCAGGTGTTGGCTGATGTGGGCCTATATGGACAGCCCTAGGGATGCAAGCGAATGTGTTCATTGGGCAGAGGCGTCGTCCAATGAGCAGCCACACCTACTGCAACCCACTAAAGCAAAGTGTAATCTATATGGCAAGGAACAGAATAACCAGATGTAGATGTATATATGTAAAGGTATGTGTGTGTATATCTACCCATAGCTACACAGAGCTATGCCTCTCCCTCACCGTAGTACGAATGTATACATACAGAGAAAGAATACAGATACATGCCCACATATAAATCTATACATATGCAGACAATCATAGACCCATATGTTGTTAGATTTTATATATATATATATATATATATATATATATATATATATATATATAGAGAGAGAGAGAGAGAGAGAGAGAGCTAGATATAAATATACATGTTTGCATACATATGCAGATATATCTGTATATATTAATGTAAATAGAGATATATATGTTACAACGGCGGCCACGGTGGTGCAGCAATTAGTGTTGCCACCTCACAGCAAGAGGTTCTCCAGTTTGATTCTAGGCTGGGGTGCCTTCTGTGCGGAATCTGCATGCCCTCCCTGTGGTCGCATGGGTTTTCTCCGAGTGCTCCGGTTTCCTCCCACATCCCAAAGGCATGCTGTAGGTGGATTAGACACTCTAAAATTGGCCCTAGGCATGAGTGCATGCGTGCGTGTGTGTGCCTTCTGTGGAAGGTTGGGCGCCGGGCTGGCAACTCGACACGGTAAAACTCCACTGCCAATCATGAGCAGACAGGTGATCTGCTGTGGTGACCCCTAACCAGGAAAAAGCCAAAACAAGAAGAAGAAGAAGAGATATATGTTACAGTAAATATACACATGTATATAGCTAGGATATGATACAGCAGTTACAAGTAACATATGTTCACAGACCATGCATATGGTGGTGGGAGATCCAATAAACAAATGTGTAACATGTAGCATTACCCCCCACCCCCCCAGATAGGCCGGTGAGACATACAGACACACAGTAAACGTAAACACACCACTGCTTCCCAGACCACCGGCAGGATACTACCAGTGGGAGAGACCTGCAAGGTCTAATCTTGAAACATAGACATCGAGGTCCCTTGTAGGACACCAAAAATTAATGATCGGAGCCAGTCCCAGTAATGACTTATCAAACCAGGCTGTAGATGTACATGGACTAGTAGGTTGTGCAAGCCTGATAACCCATGGGTCGACACAATGTACGACATGTGTCCTGACACTGGGAGAGTGGGCAGTGTGTAGTGGTGTGTTTATACCCTACCTGCACCCATAGTAAGGATGAGTGCTGTAGAGGATCGGCAGATGAGGGAACTATAGGTATGCGATTATGGGCTAGGCGTGCAGGTGTTGGCTGGCAGAGCTGTATAAGGACTGCTCCGGGGATATAAGTAATATTCCGGTATGGGCATAGCTGACACCTATACCTCCCAACCCCTAACAGCACATCCACTGGATAGGCCGTAAACCATTGGGGGAACACATAGGGACCATACCATTGAACTGTCCCCAATTACCAGGAACGTCCTTGATTTTGACTCAGATTCTAACTCTGTCCCACCTAAACCCTCCTAGAACTAGTGATTTTAGGAGGAAAGGTGGTGGATTACATGTAAAGAATAACGACAACAATTAAGAGTCATAAACAGCATGTACCTCAACAATGTGTATGAATACATATTCTCTGAGTCTGTCAATGTGTCAGGTTAATAGCACCAATAATTTAAATGTGTCCCTGATGTTGTTATGCAGTGTCCCTGATTCAGTCTTCATTTTTCCCCAATTGTATGTGAGGTCTGATAGGGACAGAAAGCACATATTCCTCTGACTACCTTAGAAAGATGATAGAATAATAGGTATGCAGTAGCATGACTCGACTGACGGATGTGGGTCCCAAAACCCAATTACTTGTCTGTATTGAACAGTCTCAGTTCCCATCTATCAGCCAGACAGCTGCAGATTGTAAGAGGAACACACAAATAATATGAATAAAACACTGGGCAGGCCGCTGATTCAGTACAGTCAAACGGCATGCCATTGCCTAATGTGCAGCCATTCCTGATACTGTAGGCATGTAATCCGATGTAATAGGCATCACAAGGTAATATTGTGGTCCTTGCTCCCACTCAGGGGTGTGTGTGTCAGATGCAAGCACCAATGTCAGTGCATTTGCAAGTGTGGGAGCGAGCGGGTGTAAGCCTGTTTGGCCACCAGTATGTGAGTATTACACTGGTAAAGCAATGTAAAGGCTGAGTGTAAGAAGCTGTAACCAGAGTTTAGCATTGCTTAACACCATGCAAACCCATGCACACCCACTCACAGCTGCTTTAATGTGCCTTAATCCCTCCGTATTCAATGGCCTTGTTCTGCCCTGCAACAAAATAAATGGCCTCTGCAAGGCTCAGAACCAGAACCCTGCACACACACAGCTAATGTGATTTACCAATACGCCATGGCAGATATACAGACATCGGACATTACCACAAACATATCATACAGTGCAGTCATTCAACAGTATAGGAATGTATCCCATCATGTAGATGTATGAGTGAGTGTTTATGTCCAGCATATAGGTGCAGACATATATAGAGATATATCAGGAACATACCATGTGGCAACAAACATTACAAATGAATGAAAAGGGAAACACCAGCGATGCCTGTATTATGTAGTGGTGTATTTCTATGTAATATCAAGACTCCCTCAGACAGACATGTGTCATTCATACACGCAAACAGTTGTACATTGGCCGTATACATCACTCTGTGCATGGAATGCACATTAACGCAACAGTACCTGTCCAGTCATTATGTGAGAACAGTAATCTAGCAAGGTGCTGTGTGCAACATCATCATCATGATAAAGGTAAATGGGGTAACCATAGAGGGACCGGTAGTGTTGTGTGTACAATGGGGTCGTCTGCATCACGTGTACCTGGACCATTTAGAAGTGATGTGCATACCAGGATCATGCACCTGAGGGACAGGGGTGAGGTTAACAGAAGTATGTTGTGATGCATATTACAAGGGTTACATGTGTCCAGTGGGCACATGTGTGAAATGGACAGCTATGTATGGGGCAAATGTCCTAGGAACCGATTGGCCTTATGTTTTTGTAGGGTGAGAGTGGGATGTGGGGGAAGGAGAGTAGGTATGCCTGTGGAGGATAGGTAGGGTAGGATCACAGACAAGACAGCATACAGGGTCGGTATATGACACATGTGGGGGGATACACCTCGGACAGGGATGGGTATTCGGCATTCACAAGCCCATGGGAACAGTGGGACAGAGGTCCCCAGCCATGGGCAGCTGCCACTGCACCACAACAGCTGCAAAGGAAGCAGTGCTGGGGGCTGTTCAGGAGGGGCAGCCTCACCCTGTAAATGTGACACTCCACCCTTGAGCTTGCGTATCTGGCTTCGGAACCCCTTATTGAGCCCCCAACACACCACATCTGGGACGCACGACAGAAAACATGTTCCTGTCTGGCCCTGCTCCCGGGGGGACATGCCCCATCCTCAGTGGTGGTACCACCAGAAGGTGGTGCAGAGCCAACAGAGGTTGAGGTCCAAGGCTGGGCCCCAGATGTGCTGATGCCCGGTGCCATGGTCAGCTGAAGTGGGACAGGAGGTTCTGCCGGGACCTCCAAACCCATACAGCCTATGGTGCTGCAGTTTAAATACAGATATGGCTTAGTAATAGACAACAGCATTCAGGATTACTTACAACAGTATGCATAGATATGACCATCAACCCAACACAACAGATGGTATATATTTGCAGAGGGAGCACAACACATGCATATGTACTGCATGACATCTATACAATGTGTAGAAGACGTGTGACTGCAGCTATGAACAGTGGGCCATTATTGACTTGTGACTGGGAACCCCAGACAGTGTCTGTCATACCACTGTTTCATGTGATATATGTCCGGTGAGGGATGCGATGGCAGTAACACATCCCTATCACCATGTACTGGTTGCAATCCTCACACTATGCTCCTGCTGTGCACAGATGTGTGTTCCATGTGTAACACAGGAAACAAATGGTTCCACACACTGACCAGTCCACAGATGGTCCTACAGGTGGGGGTCCCTCATGAACAGAGCACTGTCATGTCTGTTTTAAAACATGCAGAATAGCCATTACCACACACAACATGTTAAAGTGGCAGTAGTCTCAATGCAGCATAGCTACACTTACATGCTGTAGTCATGTCTGGCACATCACCCTCCTGTCTTTAGGCTATTTCCCACTGTGTAGGATGTTTGAGGAACATCCAGATATCATCTGTGATGCCGTTTCAAAACACCACATCCAGGTACCACTCACAGCGATTGTCATGGCCAAACACCAACATGATGTTCTTAGATAATATACTGTGTTTATCATGCGAATGGCTATGGGAACATCATCACAGCTGTTCCACATTCAATCAGCTATATGAGGACTGCAATAGGTGCAGAGGCCATCACCTGATCATGTCCATCGCTTACAATACACATGCTGCTGCTGAGCAGGTGTACACCTCCACATCCACCAGAGAGTGTGTGGGAGGGACAGACAAAGTATATCAGAGAAGGGCTTGGTGACTAAAACCTAAGCATCGTCTGTCACTCACCTACCAGTACAGGGGTCAAACCCTTGACTGACTAGTCATTACTATTATATGTGCAAGCAGTTACTACATGTGCCACAAAGCCGACATGTTGCTGTGCTGTAAGAACATATATGCGTGTTGGTGAGAGACATCTGCAACAGAGATATAGTAGACATACATTAGGTGTAGCACACATGGCTGTCCACATGAACAGATGCCATTGTCACCACAACCACACTCTCTAATGGACTCACATTGACACTCTTTGCTAGGGCCACAAATACACTCCCTAACTACTTAGTTTGCCACAATGCAGTAATACACAGGACTACATGCGCAACAGGTGATATCTGGAGGTTCTATGGGCTAGGGCATGTGAACGTGTTTGACATCTGTTGGTATGCCAATGAGTGTTATACTGGGAGTGACTGTGGTTGGGAGCATCACAACCCACATGCACACACAAGGTGCCAGTACTGACATGCATGTATGCATTGCTTCATGGGTGTGTAGTGGTTGGCTATACAAAATGGCTGTACAAGGCTGGGTGGGGGGTAATCCTTGGCATCGTGCCACCCAACAATGGTGTGCAGTGTGGTACAGGGGTGTAGTGTCTGCAATGTCCCACACAGATGGGTACTGCATGAACTGCCCTGACATCCGGGTTACCATTGTGTATGGCTATAGCTTTGCAATGCATGCCATGTCTGTGTTTGACAGTCCTTGACATGGACATTGCCTGGGATGTACATGTCCCACAATACTGTACAGTGACATGTACAGGTGTACCTAGTTTAGCAGGCACATGTTGTGTACACAGACTGTTATCCTCTGATATGCTAATACTGGCCTGGTGTGGCGACACCTGCTTATAGCCAGGAGGTTGACCCTGCACTTGCATTGATAGCATGATACAGGTATTCCCTGGTGTCGGTGGCATCAGTCCATACAGGGCACATGTACGGCATTGTACGGCCTCTGTGGATCACATTTGATGGCACCACATATGTTGCAGGCATCCAGTGGGGAACATAGTGAAGGCACATTATCCGCAAGTATGTGTCTATTGTACCACTGCACACGGTGCCACGTCCTCTGCAGCCCACTGCAATCACACCATGCCTACTATCTGTCATCAATGCGGGTGGTACTAGCAACATAGCGGGATATCCTAGGCAAGTGTGTTTGTGCATGACACATGGGTTCAGGACATATACTGGGTACTAGTAGGGTTGCATACTTTGTTCACCAGGCCTTTTGCCAGATGTAGGGGTATGGCTTGCCAACACAGTTCCATGGCTGACTGACATCTGTACTCCTCGTGAGGTGGCCATTGTATCATAAGACGGACACCATATAGGAAAACTACAAAATCCGCTTCCCAACATGTCCAGTGGTTAGACACTCACAGCCACCTCCACACAGGCTCTGACAGTCAAACACACACACCTTCCATGTCCTGGATTCAAACCCCTACCTACCTAGTGTATCACACTACAGCAATACGCATTTACGGCACGCGCTACGGTGAATACTGGGTTACAGCACTCCTAGAGGTGTATTCCTAAGTGGATGACATCAGCAGGATTGACAAAGGTGGTCATGTGATTTGTACAGAGAGTGCATACTCTACAAAGCATTTTATTTGTCTCACGCAGACATAGACACACACACACACACACACAGTTGGTCTCTCTTGGGATAGAACCCCTACCTAACTAGTTTATCATACTACAGTAATACACCATTACAGCATGCGCTATGGAGAATACAGGGTTACAGAAGTCCTAGAGGTGTATTTCTAGGTGAGTGACATCAGCAGGTTTGCCAAAGGTGAGTATATGAATTGTATGGAGTGTGAGTTGTCTAAAAGCATTGTTCTGTCCTCAGGCAGACGGAGACACACACACACAGTTGACAAGTCTAGGATCAGAACACTGACCTAACTACTTTATCACACTACAGCATTATGCAGTTACAGAACGTGCTGCCGAGATTATTGGTTCACAGCAATCCCAGAGGTGAATTTCTAGGTGGGTGATATCATCAGCCTTGCCAAAGTTGGGTATAGGAATTGTATGGAGTGTGAGTAGTCTAAAAGCATTGTTCTGTCCTCAGGCAGACACACACACACACACACACACACACACACACACACACACACACACAATTGGCAAGTCTGGGATTAGAACACCGACCTAACTACTTTATTACACTACAGCATTACGCAGTTACAGAATGCACTACCGAGATTACTGGGTCATAGCACTCCCAGAGGTGTATTACTAGGTGGGTGACATCATCAGCCTTGCCAAAGTTGAGTATAGGAATTATACGGAGTGTGAGTAGTCTAAAAGCATTGTTCTGTCCTTAGGCAGGCAGACACACACACACACACACACACACACACACACACAGTTGGCAAGTCTGAGATTAGAACACCGATCTAACTACTTTATCACAGTACAGCATTATGTAGTTACAGAATGCGCTACCGAGATTACTGTGTCACAGCACTCCCAGAGATGTATTTCTAGGTGGGTGACATCATCAGCCTTGTCAAAGTTGGGTATAAGAATTGTACGTAGTGTGAGTTGTCTAAAAGCATTGTTCTGTCCTCAGGCAGATGGACACACACACACACACACACACACACACACACACACACACACACATACACACACATAGTTGGCAAGTCTGGGATTAGAGCACCAACCTAAATACTTTATCACACTACAGCATTATGCAGTTACAAAATGCACTACCGAGATTACTGGGTCACAGCACTCCCAGAGGTGTATTTCCAGGTGGGTGACATCACCAGCCTTGCCAAAGTTGGGTATAGGAATTGTACGGAGTGTGAGTAGTCTAAAAGCATTGTTCTGTCCTCAGGCAGATGGAGACACACACACACACACACACACACACACACACACATACCAGTGGTGGGATCAGAACACCTGCCTTTCTAAAGATCACTATTACAGTACTACATAGTTATGAGTCACGTCACAGAGACTACACATTTCAAGGCTGTCATTATGACCTTCTAGGAATGCGGACATCAACAGGAATGCTGGCAGTTAAGATGTACATACCTGTGAACCTGTGTGTTTAAAGTAGGAATCCATCCTGAACTGGAGTATGCCCATCTGTGGAATGGATGACTACTATCACTATACAGGGTTACAATGGCCATGCCCATACACATAGAGGCACATAACTGACACGAGGTGTCAGTTGGCATGTTCACACACTTAGTAGCACAGGGCTGTTTGGGATGCACTCTAATTCTGAACACGGAAGGCCACAGTGGCCATGCTATTACAGCTAGATGTACAGAACACATTGTAATGGACTCCAGTGTTAGTAGTTGTCATTGTTAGCAGGAACGCTGCACTACATATATCTGACACTGGTCATCTACACAACATCTGCTGCTGTCCGTCACCTTAGATGTACCATTATATACCAAGCACAATACTACCAGTTGCAATGATGTCATGCTATGAGTGGAAACTGCTTGACCAACACAATGAGCCAATGTCCTGCTGTAATTACGAGGTTGTCCAGTGTTTGTCATTCTGGGATGACATGACTGAAAGAAGACAGGCCTTTGTCACAGATCACATGCATCCATGATTCAAGGGAGTGGGGATAATACCTAGGTCGTATTCGCCCATATAGTGCCATTCCAAGGCAAATGTCCTAAACACATGATAACACCCTGGCACCTAGAGGACAACTGCATTGTATGCTTATGCTAACCAGTGCTAGATGTGTAGCGTTCATGATAACAGCTGCTCACTGTAGATCTAACAGTGGGAACTACTGACATTTATGCAGTGAGGAACATCTGGCTGAAGGCTCTGTAGTACACAACAGCACTACCACCATATACCTCAGAACCAGACATGTGGGCCATAACACAGGTACAGACCACTCCAGGTGGTGGTTTTCCCACATACATAAAGGCAACTCACATGTACTGACCAGTACTCCCACAAATGGCATCACAGATGAGTCAGGTGCAGGTCACAGTGTCAAAAGCTGCATTCTAGGATGTAACCCTCAGACACCACCATGCCCTCGGACCACCAACACACATCCATACATGTGGTATGACATATAATAGTACAACACCATGTGACCTTTGACCGGTGAACTGTACCTAGCTCTACATCAACTGTGCAGAGTACCCATGTACTGACACAGTTGCATCATGTGTTATGCAATGCAATGATACCACTGTTTGTAACCAGGTCAGCTGTACACATACCAGGGTCCCTCGGTTATTTACAGAATTAAGAGATGACTGTTGCTGCACACCAGTAAACACCCTCATGTTTGGATATGACATACATGTACCTGCTCTGGGTATGTACATGACACACACATACAACATATATGTAAATAGCATAGCTGTTGTTGTCCTTTGTGCAGACAGGTGGCTACAGCCATTACACACATGCACATGGAAGGTAGGTCCATGGCTGCTGAATGCTAACAGTACATAAGGTGTGATATCAATGTTGACAGAGGTAACATTCCCTCTGTACTGGTCACCCATGACACCTATCATATCATACAACATTCCATGTATCATGTATGTCATTACACATGTCCACCAAATGCAATGCCTACAAACATGCCCAAATGACAGGAATGTAGGACCTACACACATGTACATGTACATGTAGTAGTGTGCCTTCAGATACCATGCGTGTGCAGTTGCTGATGTTTGCAAGTGATGTGTGTCTTGGTACATCATGCAGTTGCAATGCAGCCTCAACATTGCCAACTGTATATGGTGATATGCTGAAAGTACGGTAAGCTTACTTCAGGTATGGACAGATGTGTAGACATAACTAAGTGGTGGGGCATCTTTGCAGATGGATGTTTGCTGAGGACAGCTCACAAGTGTGTCACAACCATTCCTACAATAACCTGTGTAACTGCTAAGCTATGGTTTTGTTAATTGAAGGGGAACACAAACAACTTAGACAGCGGTCAGGGTGACACCGAAGGTAAATCACTTGACATCTGTAACAGTTAAGATCTCCAGTGTGCATATATTGTGCATATATCAGCACAGTTGACAAAGGAAGCATCAGTATACTTTGTAGCATGTGCAATACTGCTGTAAGTCTGTCATACGTATCATGAGATAGGCAGGTGTTTGATTCACAGTACTGGCATGTGTGGTTGTGTGTGTGTCCATATATGTCATGTATGGTGGGGAATACATCTCTGTTGTTACTCACTCTCCTGTACACTGTTGTAGACATCTGTACAGACTGCAATGTAGAAAGCAGGACATAGGCAGGGGTGTATATCTCACACGTCAGGTATCTGTATGTGCATGACATAGGTGTATTCAATTGTGAATGCCACAGTGTTTGCATGTGTGTGTGTGTGTGTGTGTGTGTGTGTGGCTGTCTGGTCCCTGGAGTGAGGATGTATGTTACCATAGTGAACTGATAAGACCCCTCCCCATCCAGGCAATGTAATCTAGTATCCCTGTTGATGTCCTTGATCTTAGGCCATTCTACCTGTACATGTGTAATCTCTGTGGCGCATCATGTAAGTGCACAGTACTGTAATGATGATTTGCACATAGTCAGGGGTCCTCACCTCAACACTAGCAACTGTGTGTGTGTGTTTGTGTGTTATTGTGTTGGTGAATCCGTGAGTGTGTGGGTGTGTTACTGTGTCTCTGAATACATGTGTGTGAATACCTGAGTGTGTGGGTGTATTTCTGTGTTCGCTTCCTGTCATGGGAACATGTATTACTGCTTCCCAAGGAGGCAACATGCTTTCCAATGGCCTCTACCCTTGTCATCAACTAGACCACTCTCTTACCTTCCCACTCCATGTAACTGTACCTGTGATGTCACTCAGTATGGATGTCACGTCTCTAGCCACAGTAGCTTAATACACAGCTATCATGCACTTGGATCAGTAGATCAGTAGACGTGTTTGGAACGTGGGACGTTCTAACTGTGATGTAGTGGAAGCTACAAAGTGCATGCTGGTATTTTCATACATACCTGTGAGTAGTCCACATTTACATATGGGACACTAACTACAAACACTAACATCCACCAGCACATGCAATTAGACCTGAAGGAGGAAGGCAGAACATCAAGACCAACATGCAGTTACTGTTGTTACACATGACACATACTGTTAACAGTACAAAATGCATTCTAAACCCACCTCTAGTACATGGTATGTCTGCTGCCTGTCAACAGTACACAACAATTGTAATCTACAATTATCTTCCTAGTCTGTTCAGCCTGTGCATCAGACCATATGAGCATGTCCCTGCACCGATGGTGTGGATAACAGGGATACGGCACAGGCATCATCATATGCACAGGGTGATAATGTTTGCCAGAGGCCTAGGCTTCACTATTGGATTACATTATGTGTGTGAGTTAGGGCGTTTGATCTCATTGGGTGTGTGTGGATGTTATGCATGTGTGTGTTTTGCAGTGCCCTACATATGTTTCCGGTGTGTGCGTGTATGTATGCACATAGTCCTAGCATGTGTCTGGCCTACACAGGGGTATTATTGACAGCTGCAGACTGTACAGGCCAGGATTTACAGTTCACTGTGTCCAGCCATGGCCACGTGACCTGCGCCTGCCAGGGGTTGCATGGGCACTACCAGGCAGAGGTGCAGATTGGGTACTGTCTGATGACACATGTCCACTGGAACTGTGTCTCTGTTGGGACCATCCAGGGCCATGTGCACATGGCCTGGTGTGTCCTGGTATGGACACCACAGCACCAGCTGCACTGCTGCTGCTACCACCACTATGGGAGCGGGCATGTGAGGTAGCACGTTCACATAAACCTGCAACAGGTGATGTAGCTGGCCTTTGTCCATGTGCCCAATGCCTTACTCCTACCAGATGTTCCAGCACAGACATCTCACGCTCGCGGATTGACATGCCACAGTCAAGGACTCCAACCATGTCACCCAATCATCTATCCAAAACTTCAGCAAGATGATGGTGAGCGTTTGTCATTGTCTGGATGTTGTTGGTTAAAGAATGGACAGCAGCCCTCTGAAGCCTCTGACCTTTTCTGTTATGCCATTCAGCATGTGCCTGTGCCTCCATTACAGCCTGAAACATGCATCTGGTGACACCAGCTGCTGTGCTCTGTCTTGCAGGGGCATGTTGGCCAGAGGTCCTCCTATGAGCAGCACTGGCCACATGCTTGTTTGGGGCATTACCAGTCAGTTGGCTGACTGTACAGGCACACCTTCCATAGCCACCACACTTTCCTTTTCCAAGCTACCACACGCCAACTGTCCTTCCTCTATGGCCACTGGTGATGGGGTATGTGTTGGCATGAGAACTGTGTGTGGGGATGAGGTGGATATAGGAGGAATGGCAACCAATGGCACAGATTCAGCCCCTGACAACCCTGCCTGTGCCTCAATCATACGTTCATCATCACTGCTAGAGTCTGTGGGGACACTAACATCAGATGGACCACAGGAGGAGAACGCACCTACATCAACACCTGTGAGGGGCAGACAAGAACTGTACATTACAATCTATACAATAGACACACACAGACACACACACACACACACACACACACACACACACACACACACACACACACACACACACGCTGTGGCACACAACATGCATGTGATATGACAGAAGGCATGCAACATGCATGTGATACGGCAGATGGCATGCAGCTCAGACAATAATAGTGGTAGTTATCATACAGCCCTGGTTTGCACACAACAGCATGCATGTGTCATAGCAGAAGGCATGCACATTATAAAATTATAGTAGTAGTTAGCATACATCCCTGTGTTACACCATGTAGACCAGCACAGGTTAACAGTACACCTGCCTGATGTGTGGCATATGACCTTGACAATCACATGTAGTATGACATGTGATCTGCTGACGTGTGCAATGACATGCATACATGTTTAACACAATGGTGTCCTGTCAAATATACAGTGGAGTAATGGTGTCCCAATGCAGGGATGTGTTATACTAACATGGACCTTCCACTAACACATTGTTGTCTGTCCGCCTGGTCATTGCAGGGAATCATGTGGCTTCTCTATTGCTATACAGTGTGAGTTACAGACACAGTTCATAGCCATGACTGTGTTCAGATACATTTATACTGTGGCATGTGACCCATGTCACTGAGGTGTATACACACTAAACCATAATGTGGAATGTGTGACACAGGTCACTGAACGGTATACGGATGACAGCCCTGCACATCTGCAACCATATTGCTGCTGCCTGGCAACTATGGCCAGACATGGCAAACTCGTCGGTACACCATGTCCCACATGACATCTGTGTACCACACACACACACACACACACACACACACACACACACACACATGAGGAGCAAGGATGACAGTGATGTCTGACACCAGCAAGGGGAATGTACTGTATCTGTGGCCTGATGTGGTTGTCTGTGTATGTATGTGGATACTGTACAGGTGACTGCTGTCATGTCGTGACACACTCAAGATGTTCAACACATCTTATGTGGTGAACTGATGTCACGCCTACACAAGATGTGCACAGGCCTGTAGGATGTCTAGTGTTCCACATCTGCAATATAACCATTACACAAAGGCCATAGTTGGATCATGTGGATCCAATGTATTACAGGGTGTACACACACGCACATCACTTCTACTGTGTGTGTTGCTTCATGTCTCTGGCCATCCTCCATGGCCATGTGTGAACATGTGTTGGCCAAATGGTTGTGACAGGTGTCTATTTCACATGTCTGTGTTGTCCCATATGACATACACCCATAGATGTCATATGCTCCACTGACGACAGGGTTATGCAGACAAAGGGTGGTATGTTTGGGATGTGGGATATGTTTTCAGGATAGTTAAGCAGTGTTGCAGCCACCCCAGTAAATGTCATGGACATGTCAGATAGCACATAACATTGTGTGACATTCATAGCAGGGGTATAATCCACACCGGTGAATCCTGTAGGCTGGCCATACTCCAGCTCACTGTGTAGAATTGTTTGTATTCCCCACATGTGTAGTTCTGATCTATAGTACATGTCCCTACAGTGAACAACACCTCCACCATTGTATGCACAGCTGTCCACACATCTGGCAATGAGAGTTTGTGAGGTTTAATGTCGGTGTTTCACATAGTTTGCAATTATTGCACATGGGTAGCCATTGTGATGCACTGCAGGTCCGACCTGTATATTGTGACAAGACCATACATTATGTGTACATGTGGTAAATGGCCACATGGCAGATAGATCTATGCATTAACATGCCTGATAATTAATAACAGTCTCACCTGCAATGGGCTGCTGTCGCAGGGGAACACCAGAGGTACCTAAATAGGAGTGACACAGTAGTATGATCATTATCCATGCCTGTATGATAGCTACAGGGTGCAATGTGCATATTAAAACATACGCCAGTACAATAGACTATACTATGGAGTATGCACATGTGTGCATACACAGAGTAGCATACTGTAGTATGCGGCATGTGTGTATACATGCCTTGCATATGATGTTACATTACATATTGTACAGTGACATATGTAACTATATGAAATATAGTTGTAATATGTGCAGTAGTGACTTACCAGGCAACTTCTGGCTTGGTGGTTGAGAGACACCCACCTCCACGATATCAGCTAAGGCTTGTGCATGTTGCTCTGCAGGTGTCCTGGGATTGGCCAGTAGCTCCTCGGTACGTGTGAGTGGGGGCTGGGTTGGTGGCTCACCACCTGTTGCACCTTGTTCCCTGGTAATTGCATTCGCACACTGTTTCACCCATCTAATTAGGTCTGTACAGTGTCTGCGCACCTGCTGATATGTGCAGTTGTGGCCACCCAAATCATTAACCCTCCTGTGAAGTTCCTGCCACAGGGCATCCCACTGCAGTGCATCCTGTGGCACATGGCTGAACAGTACATGATGATTATCAAGTATGTATGGGATGAGGACCTCATCCTCCAAGCAGGTATAAAGTGGCAGCCTTGCACGCGGCATACCTGGAAGACATAATGATGGAGACAGGTCGCAGTAACTCACAGAGATGTACAGAGGTACAGCTGAACATACATGTGTATCACATTTATTACGATTAAATAGTTGTCTTTGCAAATCTACATGATACTGACACCACTGACATGTTTGTGTCACACACATTTGACATCCAAGGGTGATTGGATATTATCACCATATATGTGTGTGTCACCTGATGACATTGCTCATAGTCCATGTGGATGCTGTCTTGATGTGGGCATGTCTGTTTGCCTGTACTGGTGTTCTTACCTATCAGCACATGCCTGGATGTGTTCACATTATTGCAGTCAACCTTGATGCTGCGTATATGTCACATATAAAGACTTACACTGCCTTAACGGACATGACCTGTGACCCTGCAGACTTGCCAATGGAAGGTTTTACATGTATGTGTTTTGCCATATACATCTACACGGCACTGTACAGCAGTTCAACATCCTGCCATGTATCACCTGTGTTGCACATGTGATACACATGGGACACTGGCTAGCATGATGGTGTTTGCAGGGTTGGATATTAACTATAGCATGTACGGTCAAAGTCAACTAGTAGGCTATATGCCTTGGGCCATGTATGAGCCTAGGATGAAAGGTTACCTAGCTGTAGCCAACAGGCTTGTTTCTGGGGCCAGGTCAAGCAGTGCCACATAACTGATCCACAGGGTTAATGATATATTTACCATGCGGTCATCACACCATGTCTGAAAGAGGGGCAATGTGCAGCATTGCTGGACAGGGATGGATAGTATGGCAAGAGTATGTAAAGCGTATGGGACAAGGATCTGTCCAGCATGTGGTGATCCTTGTACTAGGAAGGTGGATGTCCATGAAGTATGTGTTTGAGATCAGAATGTGTAAGTGTAGCATGTCCAACATCACCAGGTTGGACATGGCTTTATTCAGGGTAGGCATCGTGCTACATAGTGGACATGGGGATTCAGAAGGCAGGTGTAGGTCATCTGAACATGGCCAATACCCCTTAAAGGAAATATGTGATCTGATATGGGTCACTTGAGTGTTGAGTATGGCTGAACAATGATCTCTATATTCATGGATGGCACCCTGTCATGATTAGGGTTGCCACTTAAGACTACCTGACAGGTGTGATGATGTAACTATCACAGGAAAGACAACTGTCCAGCTCCATCCCTTACACACAGTGTCCATTATGTTGACCGCTGCCTAGGTGGTAGTTCATGGGTACAGGGTTATTAACATAGGGGTGACAATGCAATATGTAGCTGTCAGACTGTGGCCATATGTCACACACCTCACCCACAAAGCCCCTTCTGTATGTTGACCGCAACACTCTGAGTCAGCTATTGCTCCTAGGTCATAATCATTTGCATACTTCAATAGGCAGATGCCTTCTGTGTTGGTATGTGTGGTATAGACTACAATGATGGGGAGTAAAATGAATTAACCCTGTCTTACTGCAGTTGGCACTGGTGTGATGTGCATGTATTATTCAGACACCTTCTGTAGTGTTGGTTCTGCCAGCAGTCCAGTTGCAAAACACTCCTGTGACATAGGAATGTACATCTAGTATACTGAGTGTAGCTGGAACACAGTATGGGTGATGATGCCCTATGACCTGGCAAGGTTATGATATGCTGTGTGAAATCAACCTTACTGTCATCTACATCTGTACTGCTGACATCAAATAAGTTGATCAAGGTTCATGGCCTTTCAGACCAGACTCAGCAGGGTAGTAGTGCAGTAATTCCCATTATCAGTGGTGTCTCCCCCTTTGTGGGTTGTGATAACTGTTGGTGTGCACCACTCAGTGTGTACACAGCCTGACATGAAGCTATGATTTTACATGATGTTTATGTGGAGAGCAAATTGTTTTGACATATGTGTATGATACAACCTGGGATGTGGACAGGTCCCATGCAGCCTGAGTGCAGCTTGTACCTGCATAGTTGTGGTTACAGGGTCACTGTAGTGTACATGGATATATGAATGTGTACCTGTTGGGGGGGACAGTGTGTTTATGTTATCCAAGACCCTATCTGGATGAACAGGTGCTATTTCCGTAGGTGCAGTGCTTCTCATGCCATAATGCTGTGAAGCACAGTAGGTCTTGTTGCCATTATGTTTCATGACACAGCTATAGAATCCTCTGTGGTTGGCCTCATAATATGTGGATGATTAGTTTCACAGTAGCTTTGTGTGGCATTATATGGTGTATCTGCATCTTACAGAGGCTGACCATGGATCATCTTCCACTCATGTGTGTTGACTCTTGCAACAGTTACTACCTTCTGTGGTACAGTTTAAGGCAGGGTACCACTGGTTTGCCTTCATGTTTGTGTTTGGTTGAATCCTGTTCCTGTTTCAATGGCACAATCACTGCACATATGTGAGTGCTTAAAGTGCATTTGTGTAGGACTCAGCATTTGCACATGCATTGTACATCTGCATGGGTGCCATGACAGTCACCACTTCACTCTTAAGGAGCATAAAATTGGCTTTGAAGACTGATCATGTGTGGCATACTGTTAGCCCTGTTGGTGTGACTATGGTGATCCAGGTCATTGGTGTTGCTGACATCCAACATGCATTGAGCACACGTGTTGGTACATGATGAGTCTTCCCAGTTCATAATGGCATAGCTGAGTGGCCATGATTATGGTTTCATGTTTCAAAACTGGTATTCCCCATTACAGCACAATGACAGTTGAGAATTCTGAGGCATGGTGGATGATCTGTCACAAGGTGCATTTTGGATTAAACGTTGGCACAAAGGTAGTTGCTCAGCATAATGCATCTTACGTTGTGCAATTGCAACTAGCGTGGGGTGTACATATCCCTCAGGAAGTTGGACACACCTGTGGGCCATGTGTTCCAATAAAGGGTGATGGCCATGAGGTGAGGTATGTGTTATAACATAGTCATGCAAGGGTGCTCTCCAGAGCATTGAACCATAACTACCACTGCACAGATATGTTCCCCATGTTTCAGATTGCCATAAGTGAGTCCATATTGAGTACCTGATTTGTATCATTGAGTATCAAGACCCACAGTTTATTTCTTGGCTGTCCCTGTTGCACCAGTGGACTTTCACTTGAACTTGGCATGATGAGGGCACTATAGGGTAAGCACAGGCCATTGCCAATATCCAGATTCTCAGGGGTGACAGGTGCAGGCCCTGTCTGGCAAAGCATCATGGTCTATCAACCATGTTATCCCAGGCAGAGAGATGTGGGATACTCTTTGAATTACACCAGTACATTACACGATTGTGGAATACAATCCTTGTCCCTGTACTGCTGCATCATTCTGGCCAATGGCAGAATGCTACCTAGGACTGGGGACATACCTGCATGGGCTACAAGACCTGATGGTTCCTACATGTGTTTCCATGCAGTCAAGGCTACTGCATCACAGGTCCTGCACAACAACATAGAATATGCCAGAGACGTGTACAGTTCAGAAGGTGGTCTGAGTGTATGGATATGTGGCTAATTATGGCAGACAGGTAGTTGACAGTATGTTTGCCCTCATATAGCTTGGTGTGTAACATAATGCTAGAGCTTGCATTCACAAATGCATACTGTTGGCCATGTTTCTGGCCATGTGTTCTGAGTAGTGACACAATTATGCAAACTATGTCATACAGTCTTTGTATCCTGTTGTCTGTCTATTCCAACTTGGGAGGCCTCTTGCTTGGCCAGAAGCTTAGAGGCCTCTGTGGATGTGTGTGAATTCTGGTGGCATTTGTGTGTGTCCTTACTGTGCTCTGGTAAGGGTATGTGTTGGTTGTGGTGATGGGATGCATGTGTTAACCTACACCTCTTGACTGTCTAGTCCAGTCATGGGTGTAGAATGGACTGCCTCCAAGCTCACCCCTGTAGCTGCATCCCAGACAATGTGTGGGGTGTTGTGTTAGGCGGGTTTGGCAGTGTACATGTCTTAGAGATTGCATTCCCCCAGGCTGGCCACATACACAAAACTAACATTAGTAAACACCAGTAGCTGACTAGTGGACATACCTGTATGAGCATTCAGTACTACAAGTACCATGTACTGTATTTAGTTTACTTACTGCTTATGCAGATGTTTTAGACAGTGATGCCCACAAGTACATATTTGTGTTATGGACGTAGCAACACTAGCTATTACAGGAACATGGTAGCTACCTTTAGTAACAGTCCCCCTCTGAGGGCCACATCACATCCTGATAGTTGAGTACAGATGATGCACGTGTCAACAGGGCTGTATCCTTGTCTCGGTATATGCTCACATACCTACCAGAACCATGAGCTCTATTGGCCACAGACACCCACTCCCCACACAGAGTCAAATATCAATAGACTCTGCTGCCAATATCGACATGATCAGGATATGATCAGTTAGTGTAAGCCATCACCTATGAAGCAGCTATTACACATGGGCAGTGGTTTCCTACATCTTACACTTCAGATGTCACACTAGAGTTAAAGATGATATGCACCCTGTTTCATTATCAGTACTGTCCACATATTTCCAAGCAGCTGTTAGTCTGCCAATGAGAGGTTAGGCTACACAAAAATAAATGTTCAATCGGTGTGTCTCTACTGTCAATATCCACTCTACGTAGGTGTGAACATAGCCATTTGGCACAGCCCTGTAACAAGGGTCAGTACACATTTGCAGAACATGTACACATGCACATCTGTCATTGCTTGCAAACAATACTAGAGAGGTGGATATTAGGCAATGTGGACCTTTATGCAAGGCTCAAATGAAAAACCCACCACTGTATATAGCACAAGTAACCATAAACTGAGGGTAATGCTACTCAACACCAGAAGTCTGGACCTTGCACTGCATGCACTCGAGGCACTCCGCTACATGGAGAACATCGATATCTGTGCAGTAACAGGAACCTGGTTTAAGGCTCCAGAGAGCACCACAGCACTACCAGGCTATAAGTCATACCACACTTTTCGGCCACAGAACCCGGACCGAAACACAAATGGCGGGGGTGTGTCCATATTCATCAAGGATACTCACACCTCCAGGTTAGTGGTGCAGCACAATGCATCACAGATAATCCAAATGCAACTAACAATGGCCAAAACTGCATTCCAAACTGTAGCTTGCTAACGATCACCCACCACGACCCAGGACCCACAATCTGCATTTCCAGAGACACTGGGACATATGAAGGTCCTGCCAAACACCCTAATACTGGGTGATTTCAACTACCCAAACATTAACTGGGAGAACTACTCAAGTACTAACTCCCTTGCCCAGTGCTTCCACAAATGTATACACTCAAATGTCCTTGATCAACTGGTCAACACCCCCACCAGAGGGAACAACATATTGGACCTGGTCATCACCAACATGGGCGACCAGTGTTCCACACCTGACATCAACCCCTTGCTGGTTAGATCAGACCATGGACTAATCACTCTGGATATTCACATTCCACCCACAACCCCAAACAAGGAAACCAACATGAAATACTTTTCCAAAGCAAACTTCACATTGTTTAAGACTGAGGTTAAAAGGTTCACAGCCCCCACGACAATGGACAATGCTGACCAGGATGCTGAAACCTATACAAAGGCACTCTATGATCATCTGCAGGAATGCATGGATCGTGCTATCCCAAGGCAAACCAAGACTCACTCCTCCAAGAATAGGAAACCAGTCTGGTGGACCCCTGCCATAAACAGGCTCTATGATAGAAGGAGGAAACTAGTACAGATAAGAGCGAAATCCCTAGAAGGAAAGACATCCCTGATCAGTAGCAGCAAGACCCTACGGTCCCTCATAAATTCTTCCAAGGCTAGCTTTGAAAGAGATAATTCCAATGACTCTAAAATGATCACAAAGTGTTCTTTAGCTATGTCAAGAACCTAAGTGGAAACTCTCAGATCTGCTCTGAGTTGGTGCAGACTGGAAGACAATACACTGAACCAACTGATATTGCCAAAATTTCAGCAGACAGGTTCAGTGCAAACTTTACACCCCTCTCACACCCGAAAGAGCCCATAACCATACCAGAAGAATGTACGACCCCAGCAATCACAGACACACAGGTTAAAACAGCCCTATCCAAAGCCAAGAACACAGCCTCAATGGAACCAGATGGTGTCCCAGGCTGTGTTTTACAAGAGCTCCAAAATGAACTAACTACTCACCTAAACACACTGTTCAAACACAGCCTCTCTACAGGCTACATACCCACAGAGTGGTGGACAGCAACAGTTATTACACTCCACAAAGGTGGCGCCACAACGGACCCCGGGAACTATTGCCCTATAAGACTGACTAGCCTGGTCTGCAAGGCTATAGAGCACATCATCATGGATCTCATTCACAGTGACATTGGGAACCTCCTAACCTTCGACCCCACCCAGTTTGGCTTTGTTAAGGGCAGATCATGCCACCTAAACCTGGTGGACTTCTTTGAGACAGTTACGAAGGCATTGGATGAGGGTAAGGAGGTCCACACAGCCTACCTTGACCTCGCAAAGGCTTTCAACACCATTCTCCATTCTGGTATTATAGACATACCCATCAACCTGAATATTAACCCCTACGACACAAGATGGTTTGCAAATTGGCTCACGGACATAACCCACACAGTGAGAGTTGCAGACCCTAGGTCCGACTGTAAACCAGTTACAAGTGGCGTCTCCCAGGGCACAGTCCCAGGACCCCTCATGTTTGGTATATACTTCTCTGAGGTACAGGCAAGCACAGGAGGACTTTGGCTGAAAAAGTTTGCAGACAACTGCAAACTAGGGGCCATAATTTATTTCCCAGCTGATACAAACACCCTCCAGAAGGGTCTCACTGAGACAGATACCTGGTGTCAATATCATAGCCTCAAGCTGAATGCCAAAAAGTGCATAGTCATCTCCTTTGAAAAAAACTAATTATGCATGGACTACCACATAGGTGGTAGTCCCCTACATACAGAAAAAGTAATAAGGAATCTGGGAACCCAAGTAGATAGCAATCTCTCCTTTGATAACCATATTGCCAAGGTGGTTAGAATATCCTTCTACGTGCCCCCCCTAATCTCAAATGGGTTCACATCCAGAACAAAGAAGGTCATTGTGCCTCTCTACTCATCACTTATTAGACCCATTAAAGAATACAACACCCCATTTGGGATGTACCTTACAAGACAACTGCAACAGCTTGAAAGACCACAATAGTACCTCACCAAGAGGATTACTGACCTCAAACAGATGACCTATGCAGCCCAACTAAAGAAACTCCAGCTGTACTCGGTTGCATACCGTGTACTCAGTGGTGATCTCTGCTTGACATGCAAGGCCCATATCCAACCCAGTATTGATGGATATGCTCCACCTAAACAAAAACCCCTGACAGCCACATGCTCTAGGGATATAAACCTAAACAGAACGATAACTAGGACATGCTGGAGGGATAGATTCCTGACCCGGAGACTCCCCATGCTTTGGAACATGATTCCAATGTACATCAGGCAGGGCCCCTCACTACCACTCTTCAAGAGAAACCTTGACAGGTGGATGGGAGACAGAAATGTACCCCGGGGATCACTGCAGTGGCTCTGCTGGACAGAGGTGCAGGGAACTAATGGCTCTGTTGTTCAGAGGCACAGGGAACTAACCTAAGGGGGTGGCAGAAGCCAACACACTCTAGCTTATAAATGCCCTTGGACAGACAGCCTAGTACCTACCTATGAACCTATGAACCTATGAACCTATTACATGTCTTATGTGCATGGATAGTTAACTAGCTCTTCCATTTTACTTTGCTGTCATGCTGATAAACTGTCGGATGACTACAAGTCATATGTATCCTGTTATTGCCTAACATAACAGTAATGCTATGTAAAATGTAATACATATCTGCCTACAATACTGTACATTACACAGTTATTGGCACAATATCCCACAATGCAAATCATAATTGCACAGTAGCACCACCTTCGACATGTTATTCTCAGTAATACACCCATGCATATGCCTGCTGTTACAATATATCAACATATACTATCCCCTGTTATAGCACATATTTGTTGGACCAACCCTGCCACTGACAGTGGCTGGAGAGGAATTGTTGGGTTCAAAGCCCTTGTATAGCATCCCTTGTGGTGTATGAGGTGTTTACCTTGTGACCTACAGCAGTACACACATAAATACTAGAAGCATTACTATGCTCAACAATACATCACTACAAGATAACTGTTTCCACTATATGCATTGCGTACACTTTAATTATTACAGAACAGGTACTACATACACAGACATACTGAGTGTTCTACATACCTTATTAGTAACTCGAGGTGTTGTTGACTGTTATTTCAATCTTTTTCAGTTTGTGTTTCAATCATCTATGTAATGTTCTGCTGGTATATACAGATGGTTTGAATGTGTGACAAGCCATCCTTTTATAGTTAGAGATCAGTAACATGCACTATCCTGACCACCAATTGGTGTTTCAAAGTAGTTAATTACATGCACATCAGCTGTGCAGCTACTCCATTAGCCAATACCGTGGCAACAGTGGTGTATAATTGAGTACTCCACTTGGGCATTGTCCCTTTGCCTTACTTGTGAGGAAGATGGCCTGGATGTGTTGATTGTGATGTATTGCAACAGCTATATGGAGACAAACAGAGATATATTAGCTTCATGACTCCCGTGGATTGTGTGTAATGCCTAGAAGATGTTGTTCTACATGTGAGTACAGCTGTTATATTTCAGAACATTGCTACTTATGCAGGGTTTGTTTGTACCTGATACTTCTGCAGATGTTTTAGTCTGGCAAGGATGTTTGAGCAGCTCAAGGCTATATGGCTATGCATATAATGTTAGGTGGTTTACAGTGTGCTCACCAGACATCTTTGGTTTGGTGTAAATATGTATCATACTGTGCTAATAATCAGTAATTGGTAACACTTCCTGGTGTAAATACAACCCTCTGAAATGGGATTAGTGCAAACAAACCCTGTAACATCAGCAGCTGTTCCATTGTATAACAGCAACTATTTCACATAGGGCCATGTTAGTGTGTCTCTGACAAGGTATGTTAAGGCTTCAGCAGATGTCGTACAGTGAGTGAATAATTTGTAATGTTATTACAGTATGTATTGTAAATAGTTTGGGTGTGGGGGAGATGTTGGTGGGTGTACATAGCATATGCAGGTGTGTAGGAACTGCTTTTATACATATTCGATATGTGTGTGAGGGTTCCTTCCCTATTTGAACACCTATCCTTTAGTGGACTAATACTATGGTAATTGCAGGCTGATTCATTAAGGCACTGTTAAATGGTTCCTGTATAGCATGCAGGTGATGTTAGTCCTTGAATCCTTTCGGCAATACATCGGAAAGAATAAAGTGTTGCTACATGAAAGTTGTCTGTGTATTTCTGCCATAGGTATTTGCAGTCATTGGAGTTGTGTTGGTGACTGACCCTCTTTGGCTCATGTCCATAGCATATATTTGTAATAGTGTCTAGGCATATACTCTCCATATCCTTTGTTCATATAGTTTGGTCGTGGCGGAATGTGTGATTGCTATGGTCCATGTTATACTCATATATGAACACTTCACCTGCTGTATACGGGATACCTACTGAATCCCAAACGCACACAGTCCCGACGCCCACAGTACCGGGCCCAGACTCCCAAACCCCACATTACCGAACACTCAAACTCTCGACAGTCAAACCCAGGAAAGTAACACAAACACAGAACACACACATGCACACACAGACACACTGCTACCCACCACATCCAAACAAACCATCCTATACTACGTATGAGCAGGGGGGCAAGCCCCCCTGCACCCCCCATGTGGGTGGCTGTGCCCCCCACACCCCCCTACTTTATTATTCTACCTCTGAGATCGCACAGACACACAAGGCAAATCCACACCAACACATTACGGTCCCCCACAAACACACAACACACTCAGAACACACACTTACACACACTAAAGCCCTCAGAAACACACTTACACACAGTAACCTACCTGATCCGCAACACCAGAAGCACTAACTCAAAGTCCCTTAACATCGGGATTTTAAAACTTGCGCTTCTGGTGTTTCGGTACTGCGGTCTTTCGGTCTTTAAGCCTCAGGATTATGTGCGTCAGTATGTCAAGCATTCGGTATTTGGTAGGTATCCCATTTATATGTACCTCCATGGTTGTGTAGATGTTGTTAACCTATCTATATATCTACATATATATGTATGTATATCCCTATATATATCGACATATATATCTCTCTCTCCCTCTCTCTCTATATATATATGTGTTGATTTATATATCTATATATATATATATATATATATATATATATATATATATATATATATATATATGGTTCTAGGACGGAAGATCGAAACAGAAAAGACACCGACTTCACCGATATCGACACACGAAATGATCGACACTACAAACCACAGGTAAGGGGATTAAAATTCGCTAATCAAGCCTACCATGTTCAGGTAAGGGGTTTAAATTTAACACATGCATAACACTGCCACCTTACCTGAACATGGTAGGCTTGATTAGCGAATTTTAAACCCCTTACCTGTGGTTTGTAGTGTCGATCATTTCGGCCGGTGAAGTCGGTGTCGGTCTTTTCTGTTTCGATCTTCCGTCCTAGAACCATATATATATATATATATATATATATATATATATATATATAGCATACACCTTTCATTGGGTACATGGCGGTTTGTCATATTTCCACACAATCTTCCCTTTTGTGTTTTAACCTGTCTGAATACACAACTGCCATTGGTACATCTCAGGTAGCTTAGTGGTAGGTTACTGTGAAGATTGTGTACATGGTTGCATGTTCTAATCCTGGCAGTGGTCATTTTACCTCTCAGAGCAGGCACTGGTAGTGCATGGATGATTAATGCACATTTCAGCGGTTGTGAGCGGCTTTGCTCGTGATCTGCGCGATGTTCAGCAAAGGTTAAACCTGTGTGGAGCTTATCCATGTAGTCATGTTTAAGCACCGCTTACCGGTGCAATAACCTGCTAATGACTGCTTAAAAGTGCTTTAATCACCCTGCCTCCAACATACCTTATTCGGGACCTCAAAATGACGTAACAGCCCTTGAAACCGGGACCATGAACACCACAGTCACTGGCTTTCCCACTGAGGTATCTGAGATATGTACAACTTTTATGGTGTTTAGTATATTCAGTGTACTACAACCGTTCCTCACTACTGCAAACAAATGTGTAAGTCAGTTGGTGTACATATGTATGATACCTGTTAATGTTCATATGTTTGTTGAAGTCAGTGTTGCAATGTGACCTGACAGGGTGTATTATGGATAAGAATGGTTCTTGTTTTGTGTTCTTTTTACATTGTCCCCATACTCCATGTGTACCCCTCCAGTTCACGTATTGAACATCCGACACAGGCCCTCCTTGATGCATATTCCATTAGCCAGCGGTACTCCCCCATACCAATCTCCACATATGCAGCAACCATTGCTTCTATGGGGAATTAGGTTAATATTAATAGTTATAATACCAGAGCTGCATGTGTTTTGCGTACACTTCTCTCCATTTGGAATGCTTCTGTGTCACAAAGTGTGTTCGTAGATGTTAATATATATATATATATATATATATATATATATATATATATATATATATATTTATATATAGCTGTAGATGTTACTGTATATATATATATATATATATATATATATATATATATATATATATATACATATTTCTATCTATGTGCACACATCAGTGACATGTATATATATATATATATATATATATATATATATATATATATATATATATTTAGTATTAATTTGTAACACTTATACAGATGTAGACTTGTATATGTTGATTCACACATTACAGTACATTACAATGTACTGTACCTATGTACACAAAGTGACTGTCCCATTTGTGGCCATTACTGTGAAATGCCTGTTGTATAAGGTGTAGTCTAACAACCACTAAACATGTATACAGATTAGATGGCTTAGTGGTAGGTCCCATGACTATGGTGTGCATGGTCCAGGGTTCAACACCTGCGATGTATTAGACATGTTTTACTACAGAATAAGGCTAATTTAAGCAGTTGTAAGCAGGTTTAAAGGTGTTTGTGCAACATTATACCAGCGGTTGTACACAGTTAAACAAACTTTGCATCTTACAACCTGTGCACACAAATATGGCCACTTCTGCTAACTACTCAGGATATATACATTTCACTGACATAACATCTCACTATGTGCTTACATAACTTTACATTGTCTGTTAACTGTACTCTCCAGCACACATGGGTTTATGTGTGTTCCAAATGTTTATTATTCTGAGAAATACTGCCTATATATGCAAGCTGTGGTTAAGGTATACTATGTAACATGTAAATCATCTCTGACTTTATTGGGATTTGAACCATGACTGCACAGATATTATGCAAATGCTGTAGCCATTACACTATTGACATTAACGTTCCTTCTGCCTATTTCCTATGTCCATGAATCCTATGTGTAAGCTTGGCTACACAACAGGTGGAGCCACCCACACCCAGTGAGCTTCTCGAAATACCGACATGACAAATGAACTGAGAGAGTATACACTAACATCCTAACTGCATTTGGCATAGCCCCTCACTGACACACTTCAGGGGAAACCTTGATGTGTGACTGGGCAACAGTATATACACCACTGGGATCATGTGTCCCAGAAACATACAGCCAGGGTGTGGGGGAGCCACTCCAGTTTTATAGCTGCAAGACCTGTTGGGGAAATTGAATGCTGTTGGGTTGTCAAGTTAACATGCCCTTTTGAGATCACTATGTGCCCCTATCACCCTAGACCACACCAGTCTTCAACAGCTTCCAGCACCTCTGCCTGGAATCACTTCATTGGCTATGCTTGACAGAGGCTCAGTTACTTCATCAATGGTGCAGATTAAGCCACCACACTGTAGATATGCTTCTAAATGTCCTTGGACAGATAGCCTACTACCTATCTGTGAACCTCTACAGTGCAGGCCATCTCCAACATAATATGTGATTATACAGAGTTTTCTGATCACAATATAGAGAGTAAAATCACCATGTAGTCAGGCATCAGTTGAGTACAGCAAGAGCATACAGACTACTGATACTTAATCACTCCAAAAGCCTATCTTGGAAACTAGTAGACTTGTACAGGTTTCAGGCTTTGTATTGCTTACCAGTAGGTTACCTACAGGAAAGATGGGACACAAGCACAGATGGGGAAACATGCCTGCAACAATGCCATACCAACTTGCATGTGTCAGCCTAAGGCTTATTCCAAAGCAAGGCTATTGGCACCCCCATAGTGCCGTTTTTAGGCAGGTCTCAGAGGTGAATCTCACCTCCATGAACTGCACAATAGTGGAATCAATGAGGGTTAGGCTACTCAACACCAGGGGTACTACTCACAACATGCATGCACTCACAGCACACCTCAGTATGGACAACATCAACATCTGTTCTGTAAGTGGGACCTGTATAAGGCTCCTGCGAGCACACCGGCACTACCAGACTACAACCCATAACACACATTTCAACCACTGAACATGGACTGGCACAGACATGGAGGGGGTGTATCCATATTCATCGGGGATACCTACACCTCCAAGTTAGTAGGGCAGCATGATACCTCTGTGATCATCCATGTGCAGCTAACATCAGCCACAACTGCAATGCAAACTGTGAGCTGCTACAGATAACCCTCCATGACCCAGGTGCACCACTACAACTATCTGGAGGCAGTGGTAAACATGACAGTCCTACCAGACACCCTGTTATTTGTCAGTATTGGCTACCCTACACTTAACTGGATAACCTACTCAAGTATTCACTTCCAGGCCCAGTACTTCCTGGGATTTATCACCTCATATGGCCTGTATCAGTTGCTCGATGGACTAATGAGAGGTGAAAACATACTAGAAGTGGTAATCACCAAATTGTGCAACAGGTACACTACAGCGGAGGTAAACCGGTCACTGTTTAGATCTGACCATGAACTATTCACTGATAATTTCTACTCCCAACCATCTCCCCCACCCAAAGAACACACAGTGAATACCTTTCCTAAAGCTAAATTCACAGTACTAATGACAGAGGTGGGAGGGTACACAGCCCCCATGCTCAGGGATGACACTGCTCAAGATACAGACGGAATTACAAATGCACTCTATAAGCACCTACAAAGATGTATGGGTCGTGCCATCAATGGTAAACCAGGACTCGCTACTCCTACACAAGGACACCAGTCTGCTGGACTCCTGCAATATACAGGCTATACAACAGAAGTAGGACAGTAGTCCAGAACAACAGCAAATCCCAAGACATGCAGACATCTGTGACCAGTATTAGTAAGACACTTATGTTAGTCATGAAATCATCCAAGGCTGACATCCACAGGTAAATAGGCATGGATTCGGAAGATGACACAAAAGGCTTCTTTGGATATGTCAAGGATCTAAGCAGTAATGCACAGATTTGCACTGTGCTGGTGCAACATTGCACTGAATATACTGACCCTACTGATATCACCAAAACACTTGATGATACATTCAGTGCAAGCTTCACCCCCTACAGGGCCCACAACAATACCCAAAATGTACAGTATCCCAGACATCAGACACATACAGGTGGTAATGGCCATTTCAAACGGCATGACAGAGCGTCAGTGGAGGCAGATGGTGTCCCAGACTGCATCCTGTAGACACTACAAGACAAAGTGACCCCCCCCGTCTAATATAGCAATTCAACATCAGCCTCTACACAGGCTACATGCCCATTCAATGGCGCATGGCAACAGCTATTTCACTCCAACAAGGTGGTGACACAACTGACCATGGTAACTACCACCCCATAAGCCTGAGTAGCCTGATCTGCATAGCTATGGAGCGCATCATCATTGCACTCATTAACATAGACAATGGTGATCTCCAGACACTTGATCCAACCCAGGTCAGCTTGACTGAGTGCAGATCATGCCTAATGAACCTGTTTGACATCTTACAGTCACCTAGACTTTAGATGTGAGGTGTGGTAGTTCACACATACTACCTGGACTTCGCCAAGGGTTTTGACACCATTTCCCACTCAGGTATTATTTCTAAGCTCACCAGCCAGTACATACACCCATACATCACAGGTTGGTTTGCCAACAGGCTTACACACAGAACCCACATGGTAAGCATAGCAGCCTCCAGGTCCAACTCTTGACCAGTCACAACTGGTGTCCCACAGGACTCAGTCCTGGGACCCCTACTGTTTGCCATATACTTCTCAGAGGTACGGGCTAACACAGGTGGACTATAGCAGACTGTGTTTAGCGATTACTGCAAACTGAGAGCCATAACTGACAGTCCAGCTGTCACAGATGTCCTTCAAGGGGCCTCACATAGACCAACACAGGGTGTCAGAGTCATGGCCTCCAGCTAAAGGCCACATACTGCATGGTCATTCCATTTTGGGAAACTACACACACACACATTAACACATGAGTGGCAGACACTATAATTCAGACAATGTAATGGGTATGTGGGGACTACATTAGATAGTGATCTCTCCTTTGACAATCATATCTGCGAAGTAGTTAGGACATCCATCTATGTAGGCCATTTGATTACTTAAGGGTTCGCATCTAGACAGACTGAGGTTATTGTGCCCCTTTACTTATCACTTATCAATCCCATCATCGAGTATGATAACCCATTTTGGATGTACCTCAGAAGGCACATTCAACAGCTGGAAGGGCCACGAACGTACCTCGCCAAGAGGATTAATGACCTCAGATATGTGTCATATGCTGCCAGACTGCATGAACTCTTGCATTACTCAGTGGCATCTCATTTACTCAGAGATGATATTTGCTGGCCAACAAAGCTGTGTCCAAGTCAGGCTTAATGGATATGCTCCACCTATGGGAATCCATGCCACAGTGAGCCACACACTGTAATGAGATACACCTTGCCACAACTATAACTGGAAGATGCTGGAGTGACAGATTTCTGTCACAGGTACTCCCCATGCTTTGGAACTACATCCCTGATTACATTATATGGAGCCCCTCACTAACACTCCAGGGAATCCTTGCAGAGTGGGTTGGGAACAGGGAATACACCCCAGGGATCCCACAACTGGCTCTGCTCCACAGAGGGACAGTTAGTTAATCAATGGGGTGGCAACAGCAGGCACATTTTGGCTAGGCTTATGAATGGCCTCAAGCAGTTAGCCAATTACCTACCTATGTACCTATGAACCTATACATACAGTATCGACACATGCTGATAGCTTAATTTACTCTTCAGGTATTGACTTACCTTGTTCCGACGGCAGTTGTGTGTACAATAGTTGAGAGCTGCCTATGTAGGATGCACACAGTAGACCGCCTATACATGACAATTTACAGGTGGTCACGTGTGTGTGGCATCCATGTTTACTGTGTGTGCAGGTGGAGAAGGGTGTCAGTCCATAGGTGCCTACACTATCAGTGTGTGTGCTATACATTCCCTCTTTGCCAAGGCATGGGCATACTGGGCAGTCCTACATCTGCCTACTGGGGCTGGCACAGGGTGTTCATGGTCTGAGTCCCTCTGTGCCTGTGGGGCCCTTGGCAATGGTGGTGGGCAGTGAGGGCCTTCACCAGTCTGTCCCTGCTGCAGCTGTTTCAGCAGGAGCATATTGTGTAGCATGGCACATACTATGAAGATGTGGGCACACATGCCTGGAGAGTACTGCAAGGCTCCACCAGATATGTCCAAGCCACGGAACCGTGATTTCAGCATCCCAAACACATGCTCTATGATGATTCTGGTTTGTGTGTGTGCCTCATTATGGCGTTCTTGCATGGGTGTGTGCATTTCTGATGGGAGTCATCATCCACAGTTCCAGTGCATAGCCATCCCCCACCAGGTGGCCATATGGAATGTCCCCCTGGCAAATAAAAAAACAATGTATCTCCGTTGCACAGGAACCAATGAAGGCTGTCCCACAAAACACTTGAAGCAGATAAACAGATGTTAAGCAGACTCTTCAGTCCAAATAACGTTCAAACCACCAAAGAATTTAATGGTGAAGTACAAAGAATTTATTAAGCGCTTTCATTTCCACAAAATGGAAACTTCATCAGAATAAACTGCCATTGTTACAAACTCACATATACACCATGAGGTTAATTGACTCAATTAAATCCTTAATTCCAAGGACATACATTTAAAGAAACCCTTGGCAAATACCTGATACAGCTGTGAGGCATGCCAGATGTGGGAGTCGTGATAGCTTCCAGGGCTGCCAGCACACACACATCCATGATAATGCCCTGGGCATTGCACATGACCTGGCAGTTGATGGAGGGGTATCCCTTGTGGTTTATGTATCGCCTACCCTGCTCACCGGGTGGTGACTTGATGTGTATGTGCATGCAGTCTATTGCACCCAGTACCTCTGGGTGGTCTGTCACACGGTGGAATAGATGCATATTGCTGGCCAAATCCTCCTGTGTTTGGGGGAAGTATATGTGCTCATTGGCATGTGGTAACATGGCATCCAGGAATTGGTGGAGTACCCCAGATGCTGATGCCTGTGAGATCCCCATGATATCCCCAGCTGGCCTTTGAAAGGTACATGTGGCTAGTATTCTCAAGCTTACACATACCTTTGTGTCCACTGGGATGGGTTCCCCTCTGTTATTTCTGGCTCTGAGGCATGGCCGGCACAGCTCAACAAGTTGCTGTATGGTGTCCCTGTCCACCCTGTAACACTCTACTATCTCCAGATCATGTAGCCCCTGCCAGGTTACCCTGGGTCTGAACACTCTTCTCCTCCTCCGGTGCCTGAGATGGTTGTCAGCATCATCCTCCACACTACCTTCAGTCTCCAACACATGCTGGTGAATCAAAGCTATGGCAGCCCCTAACATGTACATATTAAAAGTTCCCCGTCTGTATACACCAATGGTGCAGAGTGTCTGGGAATACACAAGTGTGTGTGAGGTGCTTTATCACTTTATACTATTGCACTATAGATGCTGCTGGTGTAATTGGGTGTGTAGGTGCAATTCCAGGTGCAGGGTATCTTAATTATGGGTTTTACAGCGGGTACTGCTATTGTGGGGCCTTTGATGTTGAATTACGCTTGGCTGCCATGATTCATCTATTGCCCTTTACTTCACTTTTCACCCTGATTCCCATCCCATTGTCAGGCATGCATCCAGCTGCTGGCTTTCTTGTTTTGTACTTTCCCAACCCAGGATTGTGTTGCGAAATGTGTTATGTAGCTGATCTACTGCAAGTTTGCTTTGTTCTGCTGTGACAGTTCTCTTTTCTTTGCAGTACGGCACCTCCCCTTTCCTGTTCTGTAGGTAGCTGCTAGCAGCCTTGTTAGCTGTTGTCAATGGCCCACTGTGGGTTCCTAGGTGTTAATTACTCATTTGTACTCCAATTACCATGCTGCAGCATTTCCTTATTGCCTTCCCGTATCCTTCCTGTTTCAGCTCTGGTGTGCACCGCGCACAGCCGTTTACCAGGCTTCAAGTGCGTTTTCATCCACGTTCACATGCACATTCGGTTACCTTGTGTGCTCTCAGCTAAGCAAAGCTATGGCTATTTCAACACACCCCCTATCCTGCAGCTTTGCTTAGCAACAGGCAAACCAGATTAGCAATGCTCCAATGTGCTTACAGCTAAGGTAGCACACCCCTCTCTTGATGTCATCTTTATCTCCAGACCACAACTCGGTGTTGTACCGCTATGCTGTGAGGTACATCCTTACTCCGGCGGGGATTTTGTGATTCAGTATTACTCCTCTCATTTGCATGGCATTGCCTACTAATTCCTAGTTACCACGCAGAACACTGTCACAGCCCCTTAGCAACCCTTGCGTCATAGTGTGGTGTAGCATGCATGCCATTGACTATTATGGGAATTCATGAAATGTGTTACATTGCAGTTTTATTCCATATAATTATATTTTCATTGTGATCCTGTTTGCGCACCGATGCCCTGCGATTTAACTTCGCGTTAGTGTGGGCATGACATTAAATGTTCTTTTTTATATGTTGTGCATGTTTTTTTATGCCAATGGCTATATATTTAGCCATTGGTATATATTAACAGTATAATACATGAGATTGGTCTGCTGTCATGGCTCCGATTTTATGTTTGAAAAATGTTAACCGTTTTTTCAGTTTACATTTCTGCATGCTTACACTATGTCTGCACCACTTCCTGAATCGCTATATACCTTCATTTGCATGCTACGCTGCTGCGCATGGGGTAATTAGCATACATGTGCCAGGAGCTGTGCAGGCGTGGCATACGCAGGTAGTGCATATGGAAACAACTCGTACCTGAATCGCTCGGTGGCCATATTTGGTGTTAGATTGACAATGCTACGCCTGCGCCTGGTGCAAGCTTCATGAATCCCGGGGTCTATGTTATTAAAATTTAAGTGAAGCAGCATAATATTTAAAAACTGTCCCTTATTTTGTGCTCTTATGCCTACCCCCCATAGTTTTTGACTTTGTCCAGATCAAATTCAGAGATAAAGAGCCATTACTGCTATTAAAACACAGTACATTTAGCTACCATTGTTAGTTTCAGTTATCTATTACTTGTGCTGTATTTTAATAACATTAATAACATTAGTAAAGAAAAACAATACCAGCATTTTAGTGGCATGAGCAAACCTGGCATTTGCATTTTTGACAGAAACTCATTCATTGTCCAGTGCTATCCATTATCACCCTGCTTCCAGCTTTGATTATAATCCATCATGTCCATAATCGAAAGTAGAGGAAACAGGAATAGTCCTAGTTCATCATTCCCAGCAAGATAGCAGTTTCCTAAATTAAAACAGCAAACCAAATAAAGAGAAAAAGAAGAACAGCAGTCGTGGTTCAGCATTCCTTGCAAGTTAATGTATCAAATCATAACATAATGTTCTTTCTTTTTAAACTCAAGCTGCTTAGAACTCACAGACAGTTTAGTTTGAAAATTAGATAATGCAGCTTTTGACAGGAAGCAGTGTGTGTGTGTGTGTGTGTGTGTGTGTGTGTGTGTGTGTGTGTGTGTGTGTGTGTGTGTGTGTGTGTCTTTGCAAAATAACAGATGTTCTTCATATTGATGGGGGCTGCAATAGCCTTAGCTATGATCCTATATTGGTTATATCCTCCCAGGGATATAACAGCCAGTCAGCTTCCAAAGCTTCGGGGCACTTTCCATGCACCCAAACTGTTAAGCAACTAGAGCTGAGCTGACTAAAAGAGAAGCTTGGGAGAAGAGTACTCTCCTCTGAGGCTTTTAAGGATTGACAGTCAGCTTGTGCTTTCTTTAGCTGAGCAGACAGGTTCCCTTCAGGGGAAAAAACTTCCACTTTCTTATTTTTACTGATGTTTTATTATATTCCTCTTCAGGAAATTTATTTTAAAGCTAGAAGTGTTGCGTTTTAATGGATTGCCTCAAAACTATAATGTGCTTTTAAACAGAGCACTTAATGTTTGTGTCAGTTTAAAAGTAGTATTATCTAAATGTTAAAATATTTTATCTGGAGAAATTATGTTTATTTTAATGTTGTGGGGCTGCCACAGTGTTTGAAAGTGCTTTTTATTATTTTTTTTTTTTTTTTTTTTTAAAAAGTAACTTTTATTGACTGGTAATTATACTGGCATTGTTGCTTATTTTCCCCAGGATACAGGAGTTGACCATGTCACTCCCATGGTTGGTCCTTCTTCCAGCCACAAAAAGAAAAAGTTAAGCAAACCGCCTTTGCCATCACAGCAGGCCAGCAATCTGCCTCAGTCTCAAGTGGGTGACCCCACTGTGGCCATTCTTGTACCTCAGAGCACTCATCTTTTACCCGAGATCCCTCTAGTATAGCACCTACAACTACTGTGGACCAGGAATTAGCCATGCCATCTGCAGCTACTGGATTCCCCTCAGTGGGCAAGCGAGAACCACTCTTGTTCCTGCGAAAGGGAACAGAGGAGGTTCCCCATTGTGTCAGAATGTTGTTCCCATCCTTGGGGAAGCAGTGGCTGCCATTTGTAACATGTCTGGACCCATTTTTCCTGTCAAAAATAAGCAGAAAATCAAGCATGTATCTACTCCTCCTCAAATTTCTTTGGCTAGGAGTAGTTTACTGGAACTGGCTCAGAGTTAGATTCAGGCTTATTGATCCTTCTTGCAGACTAGTTTCTGGTAAAAGAAAGAAGGATGCTTCCTTTCTAGAAGAGATTCAAGTTTCTGAATCTGAACAGGAAAATGCAGGGATAGATTCCAGGTTTTGTCCTCAAATTTCTGATTCAGACTCTGAGGAGAGATCACTTTCTGTTTCTCCCTGCAGAGATTTTTTTTCTCTGAGACTCTTGATAGAATGTCACAATGTTTTCAGTGGGAGAACAGTGAGGTTTTTCAGTTCCTCAAAAAATACTGTGAGATATTATAGAAGAATTTTCCAGAACCTGCACCCATTCCTATTGTCTTGTCTGCTTTACAGGATATGTGCCTTACTGCCTATAATGTTTCTGATAGTCTGCCAGATGTCCCTAAAACGGCAGATATGATGTATAAAGTTCCTCCGTTTTTTACATTTAAATGCACTATTCCCAAACCTGACCCAGAGGCAATAGCCTTAGTTGACTCCTCTGCTGCTAAGCACTCAGTTAATATATATCCTACTCTTTCTAATAAGGATGGGAAAATTATTGATTGCTATAGGAAGAGTGTATACTTCTGCACCTTTGAATTTCAGAATTTTAAATATGTTAAAGTTTATTCTGACATACTGTGAAAGTTTCAGGAATATTTTATCTACAGTTTCTTCTTGTGAAGAAAAAAAACTGATTTAAATAAATTATTTTCTTCTACTGCACAGGATCCGTGGTGGTGCAGTGGTAGCGTTGTTGCCTCACAGCAAGAGGTTCTTCCGTTTGATTCTCAGCTGGAGTGCGGGGAGTGCCTTCTGTGTGGTCTGCATGTCCTCCCCGCGGGTCGAGTGGTGTTCCGAAAGACATGCGTGAATGGCCGTGCCTTCGTTGAAGGTTGGGCATCGAGCTGACAACTCAGCACAGTAAAAATCTACTGCCAATCATTAGCGGACCGGAGTTCCGTTGTGGCGACCCCTAACCGGGAAAAGCCGAAAGACAACATTTTCTTCTACTGCACACATCACTACTCATTGTTTGCAGTGTGTGTCGGACTCTGTTGATACTTCTTCCAGTACTATGGTCAGAGGTATGGTTTTAAGGAGGTTTGCTTGGCTGCATTATCAGAACCTCCCAGATGATGTTAACAGTGAGATTTCAAATTCTCCCTTGAATAGAGATTTAATATTTGGCCCGCTTTGCTGCAAAGATAATAATAAAGTGTGTTGAAAAGGGCAAACTGTTCCAGGGAATCTCTAAGATTTTGCAGCCCTTCTTTTCCAAATTGTACATGGGATTTTCTTTCTCTTTATTGAATTTTGACAAAAGAACTGATTAACAGTCTCAACAGAACTAAAGAGGTTCCAAAAAGAAGTCTCAAACCTCTAAAAATCAAGGACATTCCAACAAGTCTGAATAACTATTCAAAAGACCTTGTGACCCCCTCACACCATGGCTCTTTTTCTCTTCCAGAAAGTCTGAATCTCCATTTCTTCATTTGGCAACACATTGTTTCAGCAAATGAGTTCTGAAAAGCATTAATCAGGGTTGCAGATGGCAGTCAGAGGAAATTCCTCCTTTTCAGGGGGTCATTCTTCATCCTGCAAAACAGACTGCTTTGTCTCCACCTGTTCTTTATTGCATGCTGTCCCAAGGAGTGATAGAACCAGTTCCTCCTTCCCAGGTGGAGACAGGGTTTTTTTTATGTTCATAGTCCCAAAGAAAATAAATGCTTGGAGACCTGTTCTGTATCTTTCTTTCCTGAACCTGTTTGTGATAGAGTCCAAATTCAAAATTATGTCCCTTCAGAGTCTATTGCCTCTTCTTCTTCTTTCACATTTCCTTGTAACATTAGACTTAAAAGATGTTTATCATCACATTCCTATTCGCCCAAACTTAAGGTGTTTCTTAAGGTTTTGTGTGTTTGAATTACATTATCAAATCTCTGCCTTATTCTATGGACACTAAACCAAGAGTGTTCACAAAGTGTCTAGCTCCAGTTATAGCTCATTGCAGGCTAAAGGGTATCCACATTTTTCCATATTAATACAATCTGCTTATCTCTGAAGAATCTTTTTCAAAATGGCAGCAATCTTTCTCTTTCTCTCTTGGGTGAGAGATCTCTTGCACAACCAATGATTCCAAAAGAAAATTCGAAAGTCTTTCTTGATGTCCCCACACAGGATTGTGTTCCTGGGATTCAAACTAGATATCTCAGTTCAAAGAGCTTTTCTTCCACAGGAAAAAAATAGATCTTTATTTAGATCTATTTTAAGGTTTTCCACTCAGACTTTGGTCACTGCAAGGGAATACCTCAGGATTTTGGGACTCATGGCATCTAAGATTCTCCTGATAGTCCAGCAAGACTCCACATGAGAAAGACAGTGGTATCTGAAATCTCTTTGGTCCTAGCATCAACACCCTTTATCTTTTCAGATCCCAGTACTGGGGTTTGTCAGAAGAGAAATCACTAGGTGGAGACAACAGTTATCCTTAAATCAAGGTTTCTCCTTCTCCCTCCCTGCTCCAAAGTAGTCGGTCATCCCAGATGCTTCATGTTTTATTTGGGGAGAAGTTTCAGGAGAGATAAAAGTGCACAGGTGCATAGGACACCAATGACAGATGCAAATATGCTTGCCCTAATCAAGACACTCAATTCTCTGAACCATCTTTGGTCTCTGGGACCTTTTCAAGTGGTTACAGGCAATGCCACAGTGATGTGATACATCAGCAAACAGGGGGGAACCAGATTATACCTCCCTTTGCAGACTAGCCATATTAGCTTGGGATACAGCTTCACAGCACAGTCTCACTCTACAGGCATCTTACATTCCATCAGAACAAATTGTATGGCAGTCAGACTGTGCAGGACCAGAAGAATACCCTCACCCATGGAAATTAGATCTGGGGGGGGGGGGTCTTTTAAGATTTGATCCATCTGTGGGGAATTCCTCAAGTACACATCTTTGCCTAATCCCTGAACAATCAACTGGCAAAATTCTGTTCCAGGACTCTATGCAAGAAGGCTTGGAGCACAGATGCATTTTTTTTCCTTTGGACAGAAATGTTCCTGTATGCCTGTCCATGCTTTCCATTAATATCCAGGGTACTTCTGAAGACTCAGAAGAAATTCCCCAAGATCTTTGTGGTGGCTGCCTTTTGGATCAGGCAACTGTGGTTCTTCCTTCTTTTGAAAATGGCCAAGGCCATTTACTACAAGCTTCCTCACAGAATGGATCTACTCCCCTTTAGGCAACTGTTTTCTGAGGACATGCAGCAGGTACGAATGGAAGCAAGAAAGCCTGCTACTAGAAAATCATATATTAGCAAATGGAAAAGGCCATTTACTACAAGCTTCCTCACAGAATGGATCTACTCCCCTTTAGGCAACTGTTTTCTGAGGACATGCAGCAGGTACGAATGGAAGCAAGAAAGCCTGCTACTAGAAAATCATATATTAGCAAATGGAAAAAGTTTTCTAGTTGTTGCCAACACCATAACCAGCACCCATTCAGGGCTACTTAGTCTCTGACCACAAACACAACTCCAACACCTCCAAAAATAAATTGTACCACACAGTTCCAAAATTCAGCAACGAAAATAACAGCCAAACTTGTAGAAAGATTTTGAGTTTTATTACAATTCTGGTACCTCGGCCTTCGCCTTCAATGGAATAACTTACAATTTGAAATACAAGTCTTTATATACCACTTACAAAAAATAGATAATTATATAATTAATCAATCAATCAATAAAGTATTTATCCTAATAAATAACATATAAATGAATAAATAAATAAATAAATCATACGCATTCCAACTTGATTCATTTTTCATTTTTAACATTCAAATTTCCAAATTCATACCATTTGGAAAAAGAGTATTAAAATTAATAATATATCTAGACTCCAAATTTAATAATCTTTTTAGAAAATTATTGTCAGACTCCATTGACCCATAAGGTTTAGCTACAACACTAAAAATTAAATCCTTAACTGCACCCCCATGTTCTTTATGGAAGTGACTAGCTACCGGGCTATCTAATCTTGAATTTCTAACATCCCCCAGATGTTCTAAAATTCTTGTTTTAACCTTACGTTTTGTCTGTCCTACATACCATTTTGGTACTGGACACTTACACCCGATAACATAAACAACCCCAAAAGAATTACAATCAAAATAATCTCTGGCATTATATAAAAAACCATTAATTCTAGTCCCATCTAGGTTCCTAATCTTATTACATACCTTACATCTTCCACAAGCATGGGCACCTGCATTTGCTACCTTAACCCAATTTTTTTTTATTTCTTACTAATTCTTTTAAATTTTGAAACCTCCCAAAAGAAAATGTCAATTTCCTTGGAATAATATCCTTTAAGCCATCATAATTCATAATGACAGGCCACAATGCCAATACTGTACTTCTAAAAATATGGGAAAATCCTGAAAATCTGGAAACAAAAAATATTTGGCCCTATCATCCATTGCCTTTTCATCCTTGCCCCTCTTGTTTCCTCCATTGTTTTTATGTTCCCTATTCCAAGAACTGAATTCATTATGCCTTAAGCCCAATTCTCTTTCCACCTTTAATCTAGCAAAATTTACACTTTCATCAGAATAACCCCTAGCACAAAGCTTCTGATACACTCTATCAAATTCCAACATAATATTATTCCTCTCAGAAGTATTACATGCAATACATTTGAATTCCCCAAAAGGTAAAGAATCAATAAGGTGGACACTATGCATACTAGATGCATGTAGAAAATTATTAACTGTTGTGGATTTGTGAAAAGGCTTATATTGAATCTTGCCATTCAACCCCACATAAAATTCTATATCCAAATACTGAATATTATTGCCACCTATAATAAAAGTAAAATCTAAACCACATGGGTTCATCTTAAGGCCAGACACAAAATCTTCAAATTCCCTGGGATCTCCTTTACACAAAAACAAGAGGTCATCTATAAATCTCTTATATTTAACCACTCTGTTTTGAAAAAAAAATCTTTTGAATAAATAAACAGATTTTTAAAATATTGAAACACACGGATGCGATCACCAGAATAGCAAGCTCCTAGAGGCAAAAGCCACAAGGAATAATCTTTCCTTTACGAAAACAAGATAGACGTGCCTCCACCAATAAAAAGCAAACGGTACCACCAATTCTTGAATAAAACCTTAACGCCAAATTTATTTAAACTAACAAATGCGTTTTCGCTGAAGTTACAACCACAGCTTCTTCAGAGATTTAAAAATAGCCCGCCAAACTGAGTTTTTATACACACGTCATAGCATAAGAGGGAGCAAAGCAGGCACCCATTGCCGTACCTTCTTTTTGCAAAAATTTTTTTTATCAAACTCAAAGTAATTATGAGTAAGACAAAATTCTAAAAGGTTAATGATGTAAGAAGTTCTTGGACCCTCACCCAGCAGTTAACCCACTGCTTCCAGGCCCCATTTAATACTAATACTTGTATACAAAGACTTAACATCCATGCTCACCCAGTAAAAATTGTTCTCCCAAGGAATCACATACTTCCTTAGTATTTTTAACATGTGAGGGTATCCTTGAAAGATATACCTCCAATACTGAGTGCAAAAACAAGCCAACAATATGTAAAAAAACATGTCTTCCTGAAACAATCGGACATCCTGGTGGATTTTTCAAATCCTTATGTACCTTTGGCAAAATAAAAAATCTAGCATCCCTTGGCTTTTTAATGAACAATTTCTTAACATCCATAGATGTAAAAAAAAACAAGCGTTGACCTCTTTCCAAAACCTCAAATAAAGCATCATTAATCTCTCCTATTGGGTTAGAAGGCAAGCAAACATAAGTATTTGTATCAGATAAAATATCTAAGACTATAGAATTGTAATTCTCCCTGGGCAAAATTACCCAATTGCCACCTTTGTCAGATTCCGTAATGACATATTTCTCACAATTCTCCCTCAATTCACAAAAAGATTGCCATTCTGCCGTTGACAAATTGTATTCCACTAAATGTTTTTTAAACAATGCAAAACCCTTCATTAATTGCTTGCTTAAGGTTTTTTCAAAAACATTAATACTATTGTTCAATCTTGGTGGAACAAATTCACTTACATATGGTACCTTAGGAACATTAAACTTTCCATAAACTGTATGAAATTCAAAATTACCATCAGAAAACATATCAGTTTCCTCCTCCTGGTAAATGTCTAAAAATTCATTTTCATAAATAGACATATCCAGTAATGAATTTTCAAAAACAGAAATGTCATTTAATGCCATTGCTTCATTTGCATCAATTTTAGACACACTTTCCTTGTTAGCAAAATATACTTTGAGATGCAATTTCCTACAAAACTCTCTGACCTCCAGAATAACATCTGCCAGAGAGGGCACATGTGTAGGAACAAACTTCATCCCTTTGTATAATACTTTTTTCATTGTGTCAGTAATATTTAAATCAGACAAATTAATAATATTTAAATTCTCACCTGTATCTAACAAATGCTCGTCTAAAATGAATGCAAACCCACCACCATCACCAAATAAATGTCCACAATCAACAATTCCTCGTCCTACTGGTAAAAAATCAATTCCTCTTTCTTTTGACTTGAAAACGCCGATTGCGACCTTTTCTTTGAGTTGGGCTCTGCTTGTCGGTGATTATAGTCTCTTTAGAACTATTGGAACCCGATGAGACCTCCAAGTTTGACTTCTCAAAGGAAACACTTTTCCTTCCCGCCGAACTCATCTCCACCGATGAACCGGAAGTGTCCCTAGGGCCGCGAGATCTGCTTCTATTATATTTTGAAGCAGATCTACCCTGCCCCTTCTTAAAGCCATATTGCCAAGAAAAAATGTTCCCTGTACTATAGTCATTGGTATCGCGTACAGATTTATTTTTCTTCCGTTGAATAACTTGCGTTTCAATTTTGGACACCCTTAAATTTATTTCAGTTAAATTCTGCTCAAAGTCACCCTCAAGTGAACTATGAATAAGAGTACCTTGCAATTCCATAATATCACAATGTACCTTATTATGTGTTCTCTCATTACGCCTAATAAGTACCCGCAACCAATTCAAAGTACATTGTAGGGAAATTTCCTTCCATTCTGCCAGAAGATCTGATTCATCCTCAGTGAACTCATAGGCAGGCAATCGATCCACCCTGAGTCCCCTGGGAGTAATATTAGAACTCACATATTTCTCTAGTAATTTCAGGTCATAAAAAAACATCATTTCTTTAACCATCAATTTTTCAAGTTCATCAAATTTCATGATATGATCCTTGCTAACACACAACCACGGGTCATTGGAGGCTAACCTCCTCTCTCAGTCGTTCCAAATGGAAGCTAGGTGCAAAGCATTAACGCCATTCCTAGCACTTCCAGGTGGTCCTGCTGTTTCATTGCTGGACATTATAATTGACTACAAAAACAACTCCAACACCTCCAAAAATAAATTGTACCACACAGTTCCAAAATTCAGCAATGAAAATTACAGCCAAACTTAATCTCTGGTTTTACAATATTTGTGTGAGTTACAATCCTGTGGCATTTCTTATTCCTCTATCAAGGTTCATTTATCGGCCATTTCAGCATGTCTGCCCATCAATCCTCCTCTTTCGAGGCATTTGTATGTCAAAATGTTCTTGAAAGGTGTTTTGCATAAGAAGCTGTGATGCCCCCTGCACTGGCCCAGTAATCACAAATCCTCAGTCCTCACCACTGGCACCAGTGAGGGATGTACACAATGGGAGGATGACAAGTACACACACATGCAATTTCTCTTAAGAGCACACAGAGATCACAGTCAGTCTGGGGCTGGTTTCTCCCTCTTTCTCCAGATCCCCAATAAGACTCCCCACTGGCAAAGCTACAGGGTTGAGATCTCAGCCGAGTGGCCAAGGTAAGACCTCCAACACCCTCTCAGTCTAACCAGTGCTACGTGTCCCTGCCCAGGTAGCTGACACACACACACACACACACACACACACACACACACACACACACACACACACACACACACACACTGAGATTTAATTGATATGCAAACACACACACCTGGGAAAGGCTGGCACGGGCTTACTTGCTATGCCCCTTTCTGCTCAGACTATAAGGCATTTGAGTTATCACTGCCACCATACAGCTCTTTATCAGCTACTTTAAGGCCCTTAGCAAAGGGGGTCCAATCTTAACTGTGTAATGTTACTATAAATCCAAATGGCAGTTTTGACCAAGAGCAAGGCTATTTAGGAGTGGCCTGTACAGTCTCACTAAATACATATGCCATTACTCTAAGAGCTTAAACATGTCTCACAAATATCAGCCATAAAGATAGGTTTAAATATATTTAATAATAAATAATAAAAGAACAAGACAATACTCAGAAAATAAACACAGTTACTTCAGAGTTCAAAATCACAGGAAATATTTTAAAACAGCATTGCAGGAGAGTCTGAAATAAATACAGAAAACATGTAAACTAATCTTTACTATATTCCTATCTATCTCTAAGAGATGCTATGCCCTAAATAACATACTTACAGAGCAAAGCAAACATAGATGGTGATGATGATAATGATGATGAGTGGATGTTGTCAGATCCAAAGACAAATACAAAATGCACCGTCTCTCTCTGAGAGAGTTCCCAAATTAATATTAAACATTGCTGCTGGGCCAACTTGGATGACATCACTCTTTGTCCCCTGACTTCAGTTCCCAGGCTAAAACAGAAACTAAGAATGAATTTTAACATCTCTGTGTTAAAAATACATATCTCTTCGATGATTGCTCAGAACTGTGTAGCTGCTAGGAAATCATAAAGCAATCAACCACTTTACATTTTAAACATAGTAATTATTTTTCTGTCCAGACAATATAAAAATGTCTATCTCTAGATATTGTGCCTGCTTGCTGCATTGAAACTAACTTTTATAGCACATCATAAAGCATGTAATTTCAACATATTTTCTTGAAGTTTTGCAAGTTAATCTTCTCTGTTCCAGCAGGGTATGCTGCGGTTACATTCTTGAAGGTCAATATATAACATACAGTTTTGAATAATCATATCAATATTCACAAATGGCAGATAATTATTTACAAAATTCCAGATAGCTGGGTTGACAGTGTCACATTTCTCCCCCACCCCCCAAAAACTCAAGCTAGTTTTTCAAGTGTCCCTTGAGAAATATTGCTTGAGAGGGTTGCCTATCTGGGAATACCTTACCCCATTCCCTGTCTTGAGAGCCCATCTGCATTGGCATTGTTAACCCCCCTGTGGTGTTGCACTGTCATATCATATGCTTGCAACTCTAGGCTCCACCTTAGTAACTTAGCATTTCACTGGTTAGCTCGATGTAGCCATGTTAAGGGATAATGGCCTGTAACTACAGTAAATTTCCTTCCATACAGATAAGGCTGACATTTCTGCAGTGCCCACTCTATGGCTAGGCATTCCTTTTCTACAGCTGCATAGCATTCTTCCCTGGGTCAGAGCCTATGACTGAGATATACCACTGGGTGCTCTTCTCCCTCTGAGGAAACCTGGTTAAGTACTGTCCCCCCCCCCCCATGGTTTGAAACATCCACCTGCGCAACAAATTCTCTGCTGTAATCTGGACTGACTAACACAGGGGGTCCTCCCAAAGCTCCTTTAAGCTTCTGGAAGTACTGCTCACATGCTGTGGTCCACACTTCCTTATCTGGCTTTTTTTCCTTGTCAGGTCTGTGAGGGGAGCAGCTATGGTACTATAACTGGGGACCAACATTCTGTAGTACCCTGCTGTCCCTAAGAATTCACTCACCTGCTTTTTGGCAACAGGGGCAGGCCATGCCTGAATGGCTTCCAGTTTGGCAGGTTCTGGCCTGATCTTACCACTCTCCACTCTATGTCCCAGATAGGAGACCTCTGCCATACCCACCTGACATTTGCTCAGCTTAATGGTCAACCCTGCTTTCTGTAGTCTGCCCAGACACTCCATGACATGCTTAAGGTGCTCTTGCCAGGAACAGCTGTTGATGGCAATATCATCTAGGTAAGCAAGGGCAAAATCTCCTGCTAGGATGTAATCTACCAGCCTCTGGAAAGTTGCTGGGGCATTTTTCATCCCAAAGGGCATCTTCATGAACTCATATAAGCCAAAAGGAGTCACAAAGGCTGACCTCTCTCTAGCACTGGGAGTCAAGGGCACCTGCCAATAACTCTTGGTAAGATCAATGGTGGTAAGATACTTAGCCCCACCCAGCTGCTCTAGGGCTTCATCTGCCCTACGCATGGAGTAAGCATCTGATTCTGTGTGACTATTTAATTTCCTGTAGTCCACACAGAACCTGATGATGCCATCCTTCTTTGGTACCAGCACCATTGGGGAGGCCCAGGGACTGCTGGACTCCTGAATGACCCCTAGTTCCAACATTTCCTGTATCTCCTCCCTCAAAGTCCATTTGACTCTCTCAGGCACCCTATAAGGGGCCTGCTTAATAAGCCTTTGGGGTCTTGTATCCACATGGTGCTGCACCAGATGGGTGCACCCTAGTTTCCCAATGAACATGTCCCCAAACTCCTGCATGACTGCTCAGATTTCTAGAACCTGGGTAGGGGATAGCTGCTGGGACACTGCTACCCTTTCCACTGAAGTGTCAGTCCAAGCCTCACTGAGGAGATCAGTTACCAGATTCCCTCAGTCTCCTCCTGCCACCCACTGCAAATAATAAGCACAAGGGCCTCCCTATAATGGTAAGGTTTCTTCATGTTAACATGGTAAAAGTCGTGCCCCTGCCTCCTGCCTAGCAGTTCTACCATATAGTTAATATCACTGACCTTCCTTACCACCTTGTAGGGTCCCTCCCAAGCTGCCTTCAACTTATTGTGTCTGACAGGAATGAGAACCATTACCTACTGCCCTACAGCATACTCTCTATCTCGAGCATTCCTGTCATACCAGACCTTTTTCTGCTGTTGGGCTTCTGCTAGGTTCTCCTGGGCCAAGCCCATGAGTTTCCTGAGCCTTGTTCTGACGTTTGGGACCTATGCCACAACAGACTCCTTGTGGGATTCAAACTCACTCTCCCACTCATCTTGAATCAAATCTAGAGGTCCCCTCACCCTATGCCCATACAACAACTCAAAGGGTGGAAAACCTGTGGATTCCTTGGGCACCTCTCTGTAAGCAAACAACAGATGGGGCAAATATTTGTCCCACTCCCTCTTAAACTGGTCTACAAATGCCTGTAGCATTGTCTTGAGTGTAGAGTTTAACCTCTCAACAAGACCATTAGTCTGGGGATGGTAGGGGGTGGTCTTTAGGTGCTTCACCCCACAGTGCTTCCACAGACAAGCCAGCAGGTCTGATGTGAAATTAGCACTTCTGTCAGTCAGTATTTCTTTTGGGAAACCTACCCTGCTGAAAATCTCTAACAAAGCATTTGCCACCTTTTCTGCCTCAATAGAGGACACAGCCACTGCCTCAGGGCATCTTGTAGCATAATCTATTACTATTAGGACATACTGTTTCCCTGTGGAACTTGGGGTACTCAGAAGCCCAAAGATATCCATAGCTACCCTCTGAAATGGCTCCTCAATCACAGGCAAAGGCATCAAAGGAGCTTTCATCTTCTCTCCTGCCTTGCCTACCTTTTGGCACTGCTCACAGGTCCTGCAGTACCCTGTTACATCTCTGGAAATCCCAGGTCAATAAAAGTTCTGCATAATATGTCTCTTTGTATGTTTTATGCCTATATGACCTGCAAAGGGAATATCATGGGCTATGGATAGAAGTGCCAGATGGTAGACTCTGAGCATCACAACTGCTGCATTCTCTCACCCTCCCTCAAGGGTCCACTCTCTATACAGTAACCCTTTGTCCCAGTAAACAGATTTCTCCTTCCCTTGAGAATCAAGTGCCTCACTAGCTACCGCCCTCAGGCTTTGTAATGTAGGGTAAGGTCTGAGAGCTGAGCCTGTTTCAAGTCACTCTATGTAACCCTTGCCAGCTCCCCTTCAAGGAAGAACAATATTCTCAGAGAGCGGTGCCTCACTGTCAGCCTGGGTACTACTACTCACCTCTGCCCTTGCAGTTACTCTGCCCAAGGAACATCAGTGCCCACAAGCAGCTGTGGCTCACCTTCAGTCTCACTGCTACAGGGTAGCTCCCACCCTGAAGTAACCACATCACCAGTCCTGGCTGCAAGTGTGTGGTCTGTCTAGGTCTTCCCCAGACTACCAGACCCACATGCTTGTCTCCAAGCCTGACTGCGGATAACTACATGCACATAGGGTACTACATTATCAAAATCATTCCCTATCAGGACATCTGCAGGGATATCCTCAAATACACCTACTCGTTGGCTTCCTTTTCCACCCTCCCAGTCAAGGTGAACCCTTGCCAAAGGTATTTGGAATGAGGTCCCTCCTAAAGCTCTGATTAAAGTAGACTGCCCAAGCAAATAGTGCTCCTCTTTAACCATTGCAGGCTTCACAATGGTTAGGTCAGAGCTTGTCTCTCTCTCTCTTAGCAATGGCCTCTTTCCCATTCACTAAGATAGGATTTAACCTTGTGGTAGTTTGGTACCCTTGTTGTCTCGAAACAACTTACTGTTGGCATTTTGTCATTCTCACTTACTGGCTTTCTCACCTTGCCTCCATGGACATCTATATGCTACATGGCCCCACTGGTTGCATTTAAAACATTTAACCATTGGTTCTGGATGTGTACCTGGACTAGTGGCTTCCCCTGCTACTGGCGGATTCTGTTGGGGCAGTCTTGGCTGCCCACCATGGGTTCCCTTAGACCCATGAGTAGCACTGAGTGTCCCTTTCCTGTGCAGTGATGCCCTGCTTGCTAAGTATAGGTCTCTCTTCTTCCCCCCCAACTCATCTGCAGTATTGCATTGTCTATCAGCTAACCAGATTCTCATGTCCTCAGGCAAAGTGCTAAGGTTTTGTTCCCTCACCAAAAGGTCTGCCAGCCCTTTAAAAGTGGTGACCTGACATCCACTCACCCACCTATGAAAATAAGTGCTTGGTTCAGCAATATATTCACACACACTTTCATCTGCCTTGCATCTATGCTCACAAAACTTTTTCCTATAAGCTTCATGTGTTAGCTTAAAACATTCTAAAAGATATTTTTTTACAACACTATAATTTAAACAATCAGTATCAGACAGTTTAGAAATGGCAGTTACAGCTTTACTTGGAGCAAGGGGGTCAGGAACCATACCCAGAGCCCTTGGTCAACATTATACTGTTTACATACCCCTTCAAACATATGAATGAAACTATCAAAATTATCCCCCTCTGTAAATTGTGGAAGAAATGTACTGGCCTTTGTGGCTTTTGGGTTTCTGTTACTCCCTTCCCTGTTACCTCCATGACTCTGACGAAGAGCCAGCATCTCCTTTTCATGTTGCCTCTGCCTCTCCTTCTCCTCAGGCTCTAGACATCCCAATTTCTCATTTTCCTCAGCCTCTAGATGTCTCAGTCTCTCTGCTGCTTCTATTTCCAAATGCTTGGCCTCCAGCTCCAGTCTCTTTAGCTTCAGATGATTTTAAGTCCTCTGTGGAAAGGCTGAGCTGTCCATTTTCTGAGCATTGTACATCTCCAAGGCCAGTCTGATTGTCCTTCTGGTTGCTATCCTGAGATGCAGCTGTGAATAAAGCTGGAATTATGTCTGTTTTAGTCAGGTTGGCATGCACCAGTCCTTTAGTCTGGCACATCTCAGCCAACTGGCTCTTTGTCAGCTTGCCATACTCCTCTGCTGACATGCTTGCCTGATCTCCCTAACTAACTAAGTTAAAAAAAAAAACAATCCAGTGGTCTGAATGCCCAAGATAAAAAGTAGTAAACCTAAAATAAGGCACACATGGAGCTCAGCAAAACGGACAACTGCTTTAATGAACAAGCACAAAAACAATCCACAGCAAGCTAAATCACAGCAGCACAGCACAGCAAATGAAACTGCAGAGCACAAGCAACAGCACAATAACATTGTAAAGTTAATCCACATACGTTTTCTTCACAGTAACTTCATCAGATACCTAACCTCTCTTCCTTTGATGAATAAATAAACTAATCTAATTCAAATGAACCAATGAGTGAACAGATTCAATTATACATGCAAAATGCATTGAAACACATGAATCTTAAAGGTGAATGAATCTAAAAGTTAAAACCAAAAGTATAATGAAATAACACCATCTTGTGGAAATTAAATTAAATGCATATTCTTCTTGTCAAAAAATAAATACATATATTATTCATTCATAGGTTCATAGGTTCATAGGTAAATACTAGGCTGTCTGCCCATGGGCATTTATAAGCCTAGCCACAAAGTGATGGCTTTTGCCTCCCCATTAGATTAGTAACCTGGGCCTCGGTCAACAGGGCTCCTGAAGTAATCCCAGGGTAGAACTTACGATTACCCATCCACTCATCAAGATTTCTCTTGAAGAGGGTCAGAGAGGAGCTCTGTCGAATATGGATTGGGATTCTATTCCAGAGTGAGGGAAGTCGCTGGGACAGGAATCTATCCCTCCAGCATGTCCTGTTTATTGTTGTACATAGGTTCAAGTCACTAGAACGAGTGGTTCTGAGGGATCTCGTTTTTTTGAGGTGAAGCATGTCCATTAGTTCAGGGTTTGACATGGCCCTATAGGTCAGGCATAGGTCACCTCTGAGCAGACGGTAAGCGACTGAGAAGAGCTGGAGCTTTTTTAGTCATGCTTCATAGGGTAATTGTTTAAGGCCCTTAATCCTCTTATCAAGGTCCTTCTGTGGTCTTTCTAGTTGTTGCAGGTGTCTAGTGAGGTACATCCCAAATGGGGCATTGTACTCTATTATGGGCCTAATGAGTGAGGAGTAAAGGGGCACAATCACCTCCTTGGATCTAGATGAGAAACCCTTTGTGATCAGGTGTGCCCCATAGAAGGATTTCCTGACCATTTTGGCTATGTGGTTATCAAAGGAGAGCATGCTATCTACTTGGGTACCCAGGTCCCTAATTACTTTTTCTGTACTTAGTGGATTCCCATCTATGTGGTAGTGTGTAGGTACTTTGTTTTTCCCAAATGGGATTACTATGCATTTTTTGGCATTTAGCTTGAGGCCGTGACTTTGACACCAGGTGTTAGTCTCTGTGTGACCCTTTTGTAGGATGTCTGTGTCAGCTGGAAAGTCAATTATTGCACCCAATTTACAGTCATCTGCGAACTTGGTTAGCCACAGTCCCTCCGCCTTTGTCTGTACTTCGAAGAAATATATACCAAACAGGAGGGGTCCCAGGACTGAGCCCTGTGGGACTCCACTTGTGACTGGTTTAGAGTCAGACATGGTGCCTGCCACTCTTACCGTGTGGGTTCTGTCTGAGAGCCAATTGGCAACCCATCTCATGACATGGGGTTGATATTTAAGCTGGTGAATTTGTCTATGATTCCTGAGTGTGGGATGGTGTTGAACGCCTTAGCGAGGTCCAGATATGCTGTGTGGACCACCTTCCCTTCATCTATGGCCTTGGTGACTGTTTTGAAGAAGTCGACCAAGTTCAGGAGGCAAGATCTGCCTTTAACAAAGCCGAACTGGGTGGGGTCCAGTGTCTGGAGGTTCCCAATGTCCCTGTTAATGAGCTCCATGATAATGCATTCCATGGCTTTGCAAACCAAGCTAGTCAAGCTTATAGGGCTATAGTTCCCAGGGTCAGTTGTGGCACCACCTTTGTGGAGTGGTACGACTGTTGCTGTACACCATTCTTTGGGTACATAGCTTGTAGAGAGACTGAGTTTGAATAGTGATTTGAGATGAGGGGTTAGTTCATTTTGAAGCTCATGTAAGACACAACCTGGGATAGCATCTGGTCCCATTGATGCTGTGTTTTTGGCCTTTGCAAAGGCTGTCTTTACTTGTATGTCTGAGATATCTGGAGCACCACATTCTTCTGGGATGGGTGCTAGCCCCTTTGGTGGAGAGGGGGGGTGAAGTTTGCACTGAACTTGTCAGCCAGGATGTTGGCAATGTCAGTTGGTTCAGTGTATTTATGGCCATTATGCACTAGCTCAGAGCATATCTGAGAGTTTGCCCCTAGACTCTTGACATAGTTAAAGAAGGCCTTTTGGTTATCCTTAGAGTCATTGGCTATTTTTCTTTCGAAGTTAGCCTTGGATGATTTAATGAGGGAGCGCAGTTTTTTATTGATGTTAATCAGAGATGCCTTCTTATTTTGGGATTTTGTTCTATCTTGCAGGAGTTTCCTCCTTCTGTTGTAAAGTTTATTTATGGCCGGGGTCCACCAGACTGGCTTCCTCTTTTTTGAGGAGTTGGTCTTGGTTTTACTTGGGATGGCTCGGTCCATGCATTCTTGAAGGTGTTCATAGAATGCACTTGTAAAGGATTCTGCCGACGGGTCATCATTTTCCATTTGACTGGGAGCTTTGAAACTTCCCACCTCAGTCTTGAGGAGTGTGAAGTTGGCTTTAGAGAAGTTTTTTACCTTGATTTCCTTGACTGGGGGGGGGGGTCGGGATGTGGATGTCCAGTGTGATTAGTTTGTGATCTGATCTTACCAATGACAAGTTTACCTCAGGTGTGGAACATAGGTACCCCATGCTGGTGATGACCAGGTCCAGTATGTTGTCACCTCTTGTGGGAGTGGTGATCAGCTGTTCAAGGGCATTTGAGTTTATAAACTCAAGGAAGCATTGGGCTAGGGAGTTTGAGCTTGAGTAGTTTTCCCAGTCAATGTTTTGATAGTTGAAGTCACCCAGTAGCATGGTGTTGGATAGAATCTTCATACTTTCTAATGTTCTCAGGAATGCTGCGTGAGGGTCCTGAGACAAGGTGGGAGATCTTTAGCAAGCTATAAATTGAACAGTCAATTTACCCGCTGTCAATTGCACTTGGATGGTCTCAGATTCCACGTGCTGTGCTACCAACCTGAAGGTGTGGGTGTTCTTGATGAATATGGACACACCCCCTCCTTTTGTGTTCTGGTCCTGGTTTTGGGACCTAAAGGTATGGTAGGAGTTATAGCCTGGTAGTGCTGGGGTGCTCTCTGGAGCCTTGAACCAGGTTTCTGTCACTGCACATATGTCGATTTCTTCCATACTAAGAAGAGCCTTGAGTGTGTGCATTTTGAGGTTTAGACTTCTGGCGTTGAGCAGCATTACCCTCAGTTTTTGTTTATTATTGTTGTTTATGGAGGCGGGTTTGTCTTTTGAGCCTTGCCTAAAAAAGGCAGTATTGGGGTGGCAAGATTCTTGGCCAGTATTCGAAAGCCCAGGGGCGACAGGTGCAAGCCATCTCTGGCGAAGCAACGTGGCTTGTCAAGCATGTCGTCCCAGGCTGACAAGTACTGGATCCCCTTTGAATGACACCAGTAGTTTAACCAATTGTTGAAACTGATCATTTTTTCTTCATATGCTGCCATCATTTTGGGTGAGGGCAGGATGCTACTCAGAGTCAGAGTCATACCAGCCTGGGCTACATGGTCAGAGAGGTCCTCCATGTCTCTTTTCATGTAGTCCAGGGAGGTACGTCTCAGGTCATTTACGCCAACATGTACAATGACAGAGTCATATTTGTACTTGTTGTGGAGTGACCTGAGTGCATGTGTTATGTGGCGGATTCTGGCACCCGACAGGCAGCTTACGGTAACCTTCTCCTTGTTCAGTCTAGTGAGAGGGATGTCTGTGTGCCTAATGATAGAATCACAGATTACTAGTGTGTTAGGTGTGTTATTTAGCCTTAGGGGCTGTTTTTGCTTGGCACACTGACGTTGTGACATATGTGTTACCTGGTTTCTGTTGTGGGGGTGTGGGTTGCTTGGGTGTATGCTTAGGAGGTCTCTGTTATTTAGGCAGGTTCTTATTTAGAGCCTCCGAGTATGTTTTTGCGTGTTTCTGAGAGTTGTTTTCTGGTGCAGCTATGGCTGGTCTATGTGAGTCTGGTAATGTGGTGCTAGTGTTGCCCTTCTCCTTGTGACTGGTTGATCCAGTCATGGGTTGAGAGAGCTTAGCCTCCAGTTTGGCTGTGTAGCTGCATCTCTCACATATGTTTGTGTTGGTTGGGAGGAGGAGGGGGTTGTCTGTGTACATGAGGCAATTGTAACATTGCCTCAGGATGCCCAGATTCACCAGCTGGACTGGAGAGCACACCTGAAGCTGTCCCTTGAACATGCCTGAATAGATGGTTGGACTGTATTGCTTACTGGATGAGTAAAGAGCCTTATACTGCCTGAGTATAGGGCTGAAGTGCAAGCTGTAAGCTAGTACTAGTTTTAGTGAGTTTTAGTAAGTGCCAGTCTTAAATTGCCTTATTTCTAGTGCTGGGTTGAAGTGTTTCAAGTTTCAAGGGAAAAATTGAAGTGAAGACTTCATGGAGCCTGGAATAGTTTAACCGCAGCTAAACAGCGCTGCGCAGTGCGCAAACCCACGCAAAACCTCGCTAAGCAGTTTTTATACCAGGGAGATCAAAAAGGATAGAAATTAGCCCAAAATGGCCAATGAGCTACAAGTTGCTGGGCTGGGACCACTGCTACAGGGACAGATAGGCTGCTCAGAGTTCCCTCTCTCACAGTGAACAAGGAAGCCACCTAATTATCCAAGTATGATATGGGCAACACAGGAACCTTTACCCCAGTCCTGGATTCAGCAAAGCCTGAAAACTGGAGTAGACTAGTTCAGAAAGGCAGGAAAACAAGGAATTTTTTTTTGGTTTTTTTTCAGAAACAACAGAAATGCAGAGCTTAAATTACTTTAAATACACAGAGGAGGCTAGCGCACTTGAGTGTAAAGCCTGCGACTGTGTTACCGGTAACTTAAATGCAAAAACGACAAACAGTAACTTTTTTCAAGTGCAACAAAGAAATAAGTACAGTATGCAATGCAGATATCACTAGGGATCCACAGAAGTGCTGAAAAGCCATGTTTTAGGCGGAATTAGCGTTTCAGGGGAAATAACAAGCAAAAACAATACTTAATCAAGTCCAAAGTCTCTCTTTTGTCTCTCGGCCGCTTGTAGGACCCTGCAGGGTACCATGAGGAGCCTGCTGAGCTATATACAAGCGCAAAACCACGCTAAGCGGTTTTTATACCAGGGAGATCAAAAAGGATAGAAATTAGCCAAAAATGGCCAATAAGCTACAAGTTGCTGGGCTGGGACCACTCCTACAGGGACAGATAGGCTGCTCAGAGTTCCCTCTCTCACAGTGAGCAAGGAAGCCACCTAACTATCCAAGTATGATATGGGCAACACAGGAACCTTTACCTCAGTCCTGGATTCAGGGAAGCCTGAAAACTGGACTAGATTAGTTCAGAAAGGCGGGAAAACAAGGAATTTTTTTGTGTTTTTTTTTTTTAGAAACAGAAATGCAGAGATTAAATTACTTTAAATACACAGAGGAGGCTAGCGCACTTGAGTGTGTAGCCTGTGACTGTGTTACAGGTAACTTAAATGCAAAAACGACAAACAGTAACTTTTTTTCAAGCAAAACAAGGAAATAAATACAGTAAGCAATGCAGATATCACTAGGGATCCAAAGAAGCGCTGAAAAGCCACGTTTTAGGTGGAATTAGCGTTTCAGGAAAATAACAAGCAAACAAACAACAAGCATACAAACAAAGCTAGATTCAGCAGGCCTGGATCTAGTCTATGCTACAGCAAACAAGGTGTACCAATTTCAGTAAGAAACAGTTCAAATATGCAGGCACTACAAGCCTTTAACCAGAAATTCCCAGCTCAGAAGGGCAGAGTCCAGCCTCTCCTCCCACAAGAGTGCAGACCACGAACCTTCTTAATGTAAAATAACTGGCCTGAAGCCCAAGTGCTTAAACCAGAACTAACACACTTTTAGAATAACAGACACTGAGCCCTCAATCAGCAGCTCCCAACTTAGAAGGATGTAAGCTACCTGTCCTGCCACCACAGTGCAGGCCACAAACCTTCCTAATTTAAAACAACTGGTCTGAAGCCCAAGTGCTTAATCCAAAAGACTTAGAATGGTAGCTACACTTTAATCAAGTTACTACCAAGCAGTAATAAATACAATTGAATACATTAAAGAATGCCTGGATTAGTGCTCAAGTTATACAAACAAACCTAGATTCAGCAGGCCTGGATCTAGTCTATGCTACAGCAAACAAGGTGTGCCAATTTCAGTAAGAAGCAGTTCAAATATGCAGGCACTATAAGCCTTTAACCAGAAATTCCCAGCTCAGAAGGGCAGAGTCCAGCCTCTCCTCCCACAATAGTGCAGACCACGAACCCTCTTAATGTAAAATAACTGGCCTAATTGTGAGTTCTGGACAACTACAACAATTTTATGACATGGCTTCTACCTCTAGAAAGCATCTGAGTGAGGCAAGCAGTAGTGAAAGGAAACCATATTTCTCTTTCTTTCATTTCATGTTTTACTGCGTTTTGGTTTTTGAATACTAGCCTGGTGTAGTCACTTTCTGACCTGCTAGTAATTCCACAGAAAGCAAGTGTGTGACAGAAGGATGGAACATTAGTTGACACACTCTTCTGTTCCTTTCAGTTTCTAGTTTGATATGTGCTGATTTCTGAATACTACAAGACAAATGCATTATTTTTTATGAATGGACTGCTTGTACATCTGTAGAAGCATGAGTGATATAACACTGAAAAATTAGTATACACTTATATTTTTTTTCCTTTCACTTCATATATTATTATTTGCTGATTTCCATGTAATAGCCAAATGCACTTCCTAGTGTACATGCTACATCTTAGTGAGTTACTGCATTGTATTATGTTTTCAATGCTTCTTTCTCTTTTAACCTTATATCTATATGAATCTGTTTCTAGATCCACTGTTATTATATATAAACAAATAATTCAAATGGTACTATACAGCTTTTGGCATCATTCTAACAGTTTGCAGTAACTAACAAGTGCCTGATTCCAGGCCTGACAAGGATTAGTCCTATATGGTAATATTTAAACTGTTTCTTTTCCAACTTACTGTACTCACATGATAGCATACCTCTCAACCTCTTAGCACAATCTGGACAAAGCCTAAAATAACAGGGAACAAATACCCAAACATAGAGTGAAATTTTAAATTCTAGTCTTATGAACTTAGTTAGAAAGTTGCTTGAATAATAAGATTTCTTAGTGTGCATTTTCTGATGGATATGAAGTCTGAAAGTTTACAGTAATTTCTAAGGAGGAGCATAGTTGAAGGGTATACTCCCTGGCTTGTAGCAGAAGATGCCTGGTCATGGTGGTTATGAGCCAGTTGTCCAGATATGGAAACATGTGGAATCCCCTGCGTCTCAGGTGAGCCACCACTACTGCCATACATTTGGTGAACACTCTGGGGACTGTAGTTAGACCAAAGCGCAAAGCTCAAAACTGGAAATGACTGGATTCTAGCTGGAAGTGCAAGAACCTTCTGGATTGCCTTTTCACTAGAATGTGGTAGTACGCATCCTAAAGGTCTATAGGGCACATCCAATTATCTTTTTCCAGGAATGGAAGTATTGACTGCAGTGTCACCATCCAGAACATAGCCTTTTTTACAGACTTGTTTAGATTGCTGCAGTCCAAAATGGGTCTTCAGTCCCCTGTTTTCTTTAGAACTAAAAAGAATCTTGAGTAAAGTTCCGGATCATCTCTGGTCTGCAGGGACTTTTTGGATGACTCTTTTTCTTAGCAACATTTGGATTTCTAATGTTGCTTGTTCCTTTTGATTGGGTGGAATGTCTGGAAATGACTTGTTTATGGGAGCGGGGAAGGAGAAGGCACTGATCAATCCTCTGGATATTATATCCTGCATCCATTTGTCATTTGTTATCTTTTGCCAGGTTTCATGGCGCAGAGACAAACGACCCCCGACTGCCTCCAGAAGCGAATGATTGGACACTCCTTTAGGAGCGCTGGAAGAGTCTACCAAAGAACAATTCTCTGGAGCCCTGATTTTGCAGGCCTTCCTGCCGCCAGGGCAGCATCTTTCATTATTGATCCCCCCTCTGCCTCTAGGGGAACTTTCACCCTGTGCATCTTGGAAAGACCTCTGAGATTTTCTGAAAGACATCTTTCCACTACCTCTTTGACCTTTGTGAAAGGGTCTAGTAGGTGTGGAAAACAAGTACTCCTACGGCAGATAAGGTCTTACCTTCTTCTTCACAAATGGTGAGTGTTTCTTTTACTTTGGGCCCAAATAGAGAACAGCCATCAAAAGGGGCATTAATGAAGGAAGACTTGAAGGGCTTCACGAAATAACAAAGGCGCATCCAGGCCTGCCTGCTGAGAGAGATGCCTGAACCCACTGCCCTACTCATTCCATCTGCTGCATATGATGTAAGCCTCATGGACAAGTTCATGACTGAATTTAGGGTGGCCAGCTGAGCATTGACTTTATCTGATGCCACATCAGCTACAACTCCTTGGAAGGAGTCTGTTAGTTCCTTTAGCAGGTCCCTCTGCAATCTACTGAAGTGGTAAGATAATTCAGTGACCATAAGGCAAAGGTTGATGACAAAAAGACGCTTCCCTTATATATCCATGGTCCTGGTGTCCTGATTCTGAGGATGGATACAGGAGCTGGTCTCGGAAAGTTCATTTTTAATGGCCGCTGCCATAACCATGGCATCAGCTGCTATACCTTTTGTCAAAAAGTTCTTGCCTTATGGGCTGTAATATATTTGGCTTCCTAGAAGTAGGCTCTATGGTATCTGGGGTTTCCCAAGCCTTCCAAGAGATTAACTCAATAAGCTCATTGGAAGAAGGGGTCACTCAAGAGGTTGAAGGGTGAGCCCAAAAGGCCTTCAGTTAAACTGACTCCTTGGCTAAAAGGGAGGTGGACCATCAGTCATCTCTCTGCTTTAAGATTTCCAGGATGTCTCCAAAGGAGGCATCTTCAGGAGGTGATGGACTCCTCTGGGGAGTTGAGATGCTTCCTCTTGCATGTCGTCTTCTGAGGGCCCTTGTCAGTGGGATATTCTGAGGAGGTTTCAGTAGAGGGGGTGTCCCCTGCTGGGCATCCTGAGGTCTAGGGTCTCTGAGGACCTGTGGAGAGGGTATGTGAGGAGACAAAGACACCTGGACAGAACTGGGAGGAAGATCCAAAGAAGACTGTGTCTCAGACTGAGGGGTAGTCATAAACCTCCTCATAACTTCGAAGGCAGTCCACCCCCCCACCCTGAAGAACTCCTCAAATCCAACAAATGAGTTGTTAGAGCCGAAGGAACCTCCAGAGCAGAAGATGGAAGTTCTGAAGCCAAGGTAGGAGCTGAACTCACCCGTGCCGAGGCCCCTAGAGAGAGGGTCGGATCTGGTAAGATCTGAACCTGCTTCGTGGACCCAACCGAGGAGTGCCGGTTCCCAGAGTTCTCCTGCTCCAACTGGGTAGAAGCACTAGGGTCAGATAGCAGATCCAAGGACCCCAAGCAGTCTCCAAATTATTTTTACTCCAGTTTATTGCAAATGTTGGAAGTGTGAGGGGGGGTAACTGGGAATATATTTTTGGGAGTGCAGTGGGATGGCAGTCTTTAAAAATCAGTGCAGACTACTCTGTCTGGGTGAGCAAATTGTTGTAACTAAAGAAACTAGACATAGTACGGCCTTGCAAAGTTTAGTTCTGGTGGCTGCAAAAAAAGCAGTTACTAGAAAATGGAAATTAAAGTCTAAACCAACCATACCAGAAGTAATCCCTGTTCAGGTATTCTATTTCTAAAGCTTGGAATACTCTTCCTAGCCACCTGACTTCTATTAAGTTCCAACTCACAGTTAAAAAAACTCCTAAAAGCACACTAAGAATACCTGGGTATGCTCCTGTGACCCCTCAGAATTAATGCTTACTCTACAGCCTACACTCCATAATAAGCAATATGCCCCAAACCTTTCTCTGTCTATGAGTACTACCCACCTCAATAAGTTTTAAAAAAAACATCAATCACAGCATTGGTACTAAGATAAGCTAACACCCTCCTACATCAAAAACTTAAGACATGGGCAAAACTCTTAACATTGTACTTATTCTATGAATGTAGCTGTGAAAACTTCTTAGTTATTTTATTGTAGAATTGTCAGCTACAATGATGGCAATGCTCAACATTCCTGCTATGAACTATATGCTGTTGTTTCACATTTTGTTCACTATGTATCATCCTATAGCATTTTACCATATTATAACATCTATTCATAATATAAACTTGTTGATCTTACTGTCTGATATGTATATGCATGTATTTTTATCTGGAGCTTTTCTCGCTGGGCCTCCGCTGAAAATGAACCTGTGTCTAGTCGGACTTTTCCAATAAACTAATGTAAAATAAATAAATAGTAATAGAGATAAAAGAACTGTATGTGGGATATGTATAAAATGGTAGGAACAAATTACATAGAAAAAAACGGGAATTGTGGGAAGAATACATGCAGAATGTGTTTTTGGAGGGTGAGGTTTAAGGGAAGGCAGGAATTGAATGAGCTATGTAATATTCTATTGACAAGGACTGTATACAAGATTATATGTGATGTATAATGTTTGCAACTGAAAATAAGGTAAACGGGTATGTTTTCATTTATATAAATGTATGATTGCCTATGTCATAAGTGATAATTCAGTAAAGATGTTTCCTGTTTTTTTTTTTTTTAAGAATGGTTTCTCAAGGTTTCTTTTTAAAAAAGAATGGTGTCCCAGCTGCTTGACTTGTATATCATGCACATGCACACACACTGTACATACTTTTATATATAGAGAAAGATCAATAGATATAGATAAATCAGCAGAAACAAAGCCTTCCATGAGAATGCTCTTCATGAATGCTCCACCTCATTCATGAACCTGTGCCCACATCCTATATAAAACTACTCTTAAACAAACTTAAACTGTGTTCTTCAGCTGATGACCTTCCAAGTGAGTACCTAAAAATAGCAGCCAGTAGCATTGCTTATCCTGTCTCAGTCCTTAGAAATAGGTCAATCCAGGAATCCTACATTCCTTCTCTTTGGAAAAAGTCACACATTATCCCTATGTACAAAGGAGGACATTCAGCAGACATGAATAACTTTAGACCTATAGCGATCTTATCATCCATCGCCAAAATGTATTCAAAAACAATTGCAAGCTAGTCTCTTCTTTATTTCTAGACTTGTCTGAAGCCTTTGACACAGTTTGTTGCAGAAAACCTCTTCTTCAAATGCCCTCACTAGGTCTCTCTCAGTCCATCCTTCTGTGGTTCAAAAGCCACATAATGGCATGAAAATAAATGAATGCCAGCATACAAATGACAGTCACTTGTATGCACATGACAAACTTAAACATGGGCAAGTGACTCAGCAACGTATAAACATGAGTGCAGTGAGCATCAGTAGTGATATATTCTGAATGCCAGAATTTTCTGATGTACAGGAGCTTCACTCGCAATATGACAGTAGGAGCAGCATCACTTTTAACAGAACAGCATCTATTAGCTGCCACCTTTTTGAGTCAGTCTCTAGAATGTTGTGAAGCATCACAGCCTACATTGTACATGGATGCACCAGTGGCTAACACATCTCCTAAAAGGAAAAAAAACACTGCCAACTGCTGCTATGTAGACAGAGACACCATACAGGTTTGTTGACATGGTCCTCTTACATTGAATAAAGGGGATTTGTGGATTGCCTACCCCAGCAGACATGAACGTTTGTGTAACATTAACCAAATTTTACAACAGGGACCATTCAATATAGACATGGGAAAGAAAAAGACATTTAATATGCTGCAATATTTATGCAAAGGAGAGAGTAAAACTAATCAGCAAAAAAAAATTGCCAAAGATATTTGACGAGAAATACATGCAAAGGCACACAAATATGAAAATGTTCACAATACAAATAACAAAACAAAGACAGACTGTAGAAAAGATGATTAGTAATGGAGAAGTTAAAGAAATAGAAACAGAAGTTATGGATTACCTGCAAAGTAAAAGATTTAGTGTATGCCTGCAGGAAATAGACAGCAAAGAATGTACCCTCAGTTTAGAAGAAAATTATCTAAGGGAAGAATTGCTTGATTTATTTGAGATGGATAGACTTAAGATCCATGAAAGAAATTGATTACAGAAAGTAAATAAGACCCAAAATGGTAGATGTCTGATAAAACAGATGAATTTCTGTTCATAATTTTGATTACTGTCTTCATGTGATATAACAGAAGTAAATAGGATATGTTACTGTACAGCTAAATTGATAACATATAAAGTCTTACCCCAAAAACGCAGAGCAAAAAGGGAAAGGAAAGACGGAAATAAAATGCTATCATGGAACCATCAAACGGAGAGTATAGCGGAAGTAAATCAACAAAAATACTTAGAAAGACAGACATGATAAAAGCAATTCACAGTATCAGACCAGATCAGGTCTTTTCTACACTATTTCCAATATATATTCTGAATGCCAGAATTTTCTGATGTACATGAAGATTTAGCCTTCAGTAAGAAAAAGAAGTTATGTCTTACCATAACGTTCCATCTGTATTATTGATCCTTGTTCAGTCATTACATATGGGTATCGGTTCCGAGCTCGGAACCGAGCTGGCCATTTTTCAAGCTCGCGTCAGCTTCAAACTCTCGAGCTAAACTCTTACCCACAATTCCCCTCTCATTGTTACCTCAGATTGAGTTTGCAAGTTAAAGAAGGAAGAGGCTACCTCTAGTCAAATAACCTAAGAGAACTGGATGGTGAGATCTACTAGAAACCACAGGAGGGGGAAGGAGAGAGGGTCGTAATGACTGAACGAGGATCAACAATACAGATGGAACATTATGGAAAGACATAACTTCTTTATCTGATATTGTTAATCCTCGTTCATTCCTTACGTATGGGACAGAGTCCCCAGCTACCTTTATTCCTTGGAGGTTCTCATGGAAGGACATTCCTGAGCACCATAAAACCAAAAGATGCTCCTCCCCTGGAGGACAAATCCAGTTTGTAATGATTGATGAAGGTATGAGGCATAGCCCAAGTTGCAGCTGCACAGATGTCATGTAAAGAAGCTCTGGCATGGAAGGCAGCAGAAGTTGCCACCAACCTTGTTGAATGAGCTTTCATGGTAGTAGGCAACGAGATGTTATGTTGCATGTAAATAAAGGTCACACAGTCCTTCAACCATCTAGCTAATGTGACCTTAGCAACAGCCAATCCTAATCTAGGTCCAGAAAAAGGCCAAAAATAACTGGTCAGATTTACAAAAGGGTTTTGTCCTGTTTAGGTAAAAATGGATTTGCCTGTGTATATCAAGGGTATGTAGGCAATACTCTCCTCTGTTTGAATGGTTGGGAAAGAAAACTGGCAATTTGATGGCTTAATTAATGGACATTTCAGAGATCACTTTAGGCAGAAATGACGGATTAGTTCTCAGAGACACTCTAGCTCTATGAAAAATCAAGTATGGACTCTTGATACATAAAGCTTGAAGTTCAGAATAATAGCGACCAAAAACAAGGTTTTCCATGACAAATACTTGAGGTCACAAGAAGAGGCTGGTTCAAAAGGTGCCATTGTCAGAGCATGTAGAACTAATGATAAATCCCATGGTTGAATAGGTTTTCTAAAAGGTGGCTTCAGATGATTCATACCTTTTACGAAGGTCTTGCACAATTTATGGGACATGAGAGGAATCTTGGACACCCTCATGAAAATTAGAAATTGCAGCCAAATGAACTCTAATGGTAGAGGCTGATAGACCCGATTGAAACAGGTCGGCCAGATAGTCTAGTATTTTCAACACTGGTGCTGAAAAGGGGTCTACTTGTTTATCTTTCAGCCAACAGGTAAATCTTTTCCACTTGCTCAGATAAGTAATTCTAGTGGAGGACTTATGAGAAACAATGAGACTATCACGTACTGGTAAAGAAAGATCATTCTGCCTGGCAATCAAGGGAATTGGAGTAGCCAAGTCGTTAGCTTCAGGCTGTTCAGGCTGGGATGAATCAGGTTCTGTGGGTGTGAGATCAACTCCAGGATTGGATGGAGGATCCATGCTTGATCTAGTAGGTGAGGCCATAGGAATGGGAACCAAATCTGTCATGGCCAATATGGTGCTATGAGGATTACTTTGCTCTTCAACCGCTGGGCTTTCTTCAGAAACTGGGGAATGAGAGGAAAGGGTGGAAATGCGTAGAGAAGACCCAAGGGCCAATCGTGGACTAGAGTTTCCCTGGGTGACTGTCCCGGAGGGGGAATCAGGGCGAAGCAGTTGCTACATTTGTAGTTGGCCGGGGATGCAATGAGGTCGCAGCAAGGATGGCCCCAGCGGTGGAAGATCTCCACCGCTATCAAGGGATTCAGGGACCACTCGTGAGGTTGTAGAATGCTCCTGCTGAGTCTGTCTGCTATCACGTTGGAACTCCCAGGAATGTGCATTGCTAGAAGAAAACGGTTAATAGCCATTGCCCACTGCCATATCTTCATGGCCTCTCAACAAAGGGGGTAAGATTTAGTTTCACCTTGCTTGTTGATGTACCAGACCACCGCCATGTTGTCTGATTGAATCGCAATTGTCCCAGACGGCAGCAGGGGATGGAATGCTTACAACGCCAGAAGCACCGCCCTCAGCTCTAGAACATTTATATGCAGATGGGCCTCTGGTTGGGACCAAGTGCCTTGGACTGTTTGTTCCTGACATAGCCCCCCATCACGGAGGCGTCCGTGGTCACTGTGGCCTTGGGTTGCTGGGGGAAAAAGGGGCGAGACCATTGAGAGAGATTGTGTGTCATCCACCAATTTAAATCCTGTTTGCACCTGTGGGTTACTCGAATCATGGCTGAAAGAAGATGCTAAAAAGGATACCACTGGGTGAGCAGTAGCCATTGTAGAAGCCTCATGTGAAACCTGGCCAGGGGAACAATGGTGATGGAGGCTGCCATGGAACCCAACAGCTGTAGAACCGAGGATTGGAATTAGTTGTTGCTTTATCCTTAAAAATCTGTGCTCTGGAATAGCAGCACTGCAGTTTTTTGTGTCCAAGATAACCCATATGAATTCTGTTGATTGAGATGAGGTGAAATTGGATTTCTGCCAGTTTATGGTTATGCCTAGCCTTTGAGCTGTGAGGAGAGAGTATGCCAAGGCTTTTTCCATTAGATGTCTGGTGGGGGCGGAAATGAGCCAGTCATCTAGGTACGGAAACACCTGGAATCCTTGAAGTTGCAAGTGAGCTTTGACAACTGCCATGCACTTTGTGAACACTCTGGGGGCTGCAGAGAGTCCGAAGAGCAGTACTCTGAACTGGTAGTGATTGGCTCCCACATGGAAGCGCAGAAATCTTCTTGATAGCCTGTCCACCTTTATGTGGTAATACGCATCTTGAAGATCTATAAAGCACATCCAATCATCTTTTTCCAAAAGCGGGAGGATAGACTGTATAGTGACCATCCAGAATTGTTGTACTCACACAAACTTGTTCAATACACTGAGATCCAAAATTGGTCTCCAGTCCCCGGTTTTCTTTGGCACCAAAAATAGTCTTGAGGAGAATCCGGATCCTATCTGGTCTGGAGAGACTATTTGGATTACTCTTTTTCTTAGCAGCTTTTCTATCTCTAGTGCTGCTTCTTCCCTTTGACTGGGTGGAACGTCAGGAAGATTTTTCAAAGGGACAGGACAAAGATCAAAGGGGATATGACAACCTCTGGTTATGATCCTTTGTACCCAAGAATCGGTGGTAATGGTTAGCCAGGCAGAAGGGTACAAGGAGAAACGTCCCCTAACCACCTCCAGAGGGAAGTAGTTGGGCCGCTCTTCAGGAGCGCTGGTAGGATTGACCAGGGAAAAAATCCCTGGAACCCTGGTTATGTGGTCCCCCTCTGCCCCACAAGGAGCGTCTTCCCTGTGAGTTTCCCCCTCTGCCTCTGGGGGAGAACTCGGCCTGTGTGTCACGGAAAGGACCCTGAGATTTCTTTAACCATATCTTCCCACTCTTTTGGTTTCGGGAGAAAGCACGTTGAGGGGAAGAATAACAGACATCTATGGCAGAAAGGGTCATACCGTTTTGTTCACATCTAGCCTGTGTGCTTTTAACTTTGGGCCCAAACAATGAGGAGGGCTCAATGGGGGCATTAAGAAAGGAAGACTTAAAAGGTTCTGCGAAGTTGCACAAGCACATCCAAGTGTGTCGTCTCAAGACTGCAGCTGAACCTGCCACTCTAGCTGCTCCTTCTGATGCGTGAGATATCAATCGCATAGAGGAGGAGTTAGATATAGACTCAATGGTGGCCAGCTGAGAGGTCACTTTATCATGGACCTCATCAGACACTGCACCAGCCAAGGTTTCAGAGAGCTCAGAAACCAGATCCCTTTGAAGCCTGGTAAAATGTGCCATATAATTCAGGGACTTGATAGCAAAGGTCGCTGAAGCAAAAGTGTGCGTCCCTATTCTGTCCAGGGCCCAGGACTCTCTGTTAGGTGAATGGACGGCCTGGCTTTCTTCTTCTGCCAGATCTTTTTTTGTTGTGGCCGCCACCACCAAAGCATCTATAGGAAGACCTTTGGACCAATGGGGATCTGAAGCAGGAAGGAACAAGATCTTATCAGGGCTCTGGGGAATAGCTTCAATAGTATCAGGGGCCTTCCAAGCATGCTGCACGATGAACTTGACAAGGTCATTGGCAGGTGGAGTAACCCTGGAGGTAGGGGGCCAGGTGGGAAAAGCCTGCAGGAACACAGATTCCTCAGGGGTCGGATTAGAGGGCTGCCAGTCACCTCTCTGTTTCAGGATTTCAAGGATATCGCCAAAGGATACCTCAGAGGGTGACCGAGGGGATCCTTCCCCCTCATTGAAATCTGTGTCTTCGGTGAGAAACTCCTCTGTGGAGTCCATGTGCTTCCTCTTACACAAACTTTTCCGGTGAACCTCCTCAGTAGGAGAAGCTGGGGAAGACAATGGAAAAGGGGATTCCTGAGGGAATATGTCCTGAGACCCTTGCACCCGGTGTCCGCTAGGTGTGACTTGTGAGATAAATGTACCAGAGGAGGGCGGAGGTATAGACAGTACAGTATCGCCAGCAGCAGAGAAAGCCTTCTCCATCAATTGGAAGGCTGGTCCACCCAGAGAGGAGTGTATGTCAAGGACAGGGGGCACTCCTCCCCTAAGTGGCTCAGCCTGCCGGCTCGGAGTCCCTGGATGGCTGTGGAGCAGCAAGCTATGCGTATCACAGCTGACATCCTGGGTCATAACAAAACTTTCCTGCCATGAAGGCAACTGCAGTTCCTTAGTGAGATCCATAAAGGGAACCGCAGAAGGGGAAGACTGTACTATATCCATGGACTTCAAAGGCAATGAAGGAGGAGAATAAGAAGGTGTCTTTGGAGATGGGTGATCACCTCCCAAGGAAGGATAGTTCCTGGGGGGTGGAATACCTCTAGCCAAGAATGCCTGGTCCACAAAATGCAACACATCATGTTCAGACAGACTTCTAGTGGACCTCACAAAGACTGAAGGAGCAACAGGCCTGTCCACAAAAGAGGCAGACTCGGTGCCCATCTCATCTGATCGCACCGAGGACAACGGTGCCAAGAAAGACTGAACTACTGTAGTCTGCACCAAAGAAGTCATTGGTGCCAATGTCATTGTCTGCACCAACACAGGGATCGGTGCTGAAGTGGTTGTCAGTGCCAAAACTGGAACCGGCAAAACTGGAGTCAATAATAAAGGCCTTGGTTCCGAGGAAGATCTCGGAGCTGACTCGGTCAAGGTCTGCGCTGACTGAACGGTCGGTGCTGATACAGTGGTAAAGGTCTGAACCGAGGAGCCTCTCGGCGCCGATATGTAGAAGGCTGCAGGAGAGGACGGAGCCAAAATCACTAATGGAGCCGAAGGCCTCAGTGCCGAAGGTCTGGGCACCGAAAGCACTGGGGCTGACTGAGAGAGCTCTGGAGCCGCAATTTTAGCCTTTTTAGATTTTGGTTGTTGAGAGTCCCCAGCTGGGGATGAAGGCAAGGATTTAGCCTTAGTAGAAACATCCATTTTTCTTATGGGCTTTAGGAGGGGTTGAGACCTCTGACCCAGAAATAGCCTCTGAAAAGGGAGATTTTAGAAGTCCCTTCAGTATCAGCTTATTTTTCCTTTCTAACAAAGTTCTATTAGAAAAGTTCTCACAAATAGTACAAGGAGGTTCAACAGATAAATGGGAAGCTCCCAAACAATAAACACAGAGAGTGTGCATCAGAAGTAGGCAGTTTGTGTCCACAATCAGAACACCACTTAAACCCCGGACTACCCTTTCTAGCTACCATATTAACAAATAGAAAAGTACCAACAATGGTACAAGAGAGTACCTGAAGGTATGAAAAAGAAAAGGAAAGGGATTACCAACGATGGTAATGAGAAATTACCTCGCAGTAAAGAGGGTAAGTGAAGGACAGAAAAAAATCTGAGGAAATTATGAATGCTAGATGCAATAGGGCAAGAGACAATAAAATATCAACTTTTCTGACAGGAAAGTAATTTGTAAAGCAATTAAACAACAAATGACTATACTTAGCTCAAGAGAAGTAGCTTGACATGACCGGATGGCAACACAGCAAACAAAATCTGGGGTAACAGAGAGAGGGGAATTGTGGGTAAGAGTTTAGCTCGAGAGTTTGAAGCTGACGCGAGCTTGGAAAAAGGCCTGCTCAGTTCCAAGCTTGGAACCGATACCCATACGTAAGGAATGAACGAGGATTAACAATATCAGATCAACTTATATGCACATCCTGCATAGATACCAACCTGGTTAACAACAAGAAAAATGATGCTGCTTCTTAAGAGTGAACCTACAAGCTATCCTAAAAACTATAGACCAATAACTTACCTTCCAACTATGTACAAACTGTATACTGGAATTAATGCTAACAGAATGTATAGCAATTTAGAAGAAAACTCAATCATGGCAATAGTACAAAAGGGTAAAAAAAAACAAAGTCATATGGAATACATGATCATTTGTTGCCAAATAAAATAATAATGGAGAACTGTAAAAAGCAGAAGAATCTAAGTATGGCCTGGATAGATTACAAAAATGCATTTGACAGCATACCACATTCATGGATAAAGGAGTGCTTACAGATGAATAAGATGCATCCTACATTGATCAATTGCATTACAGTGACCATGAAACAGTGACAAACCACTTTTCAATTAAATAATGATAAAGGGCAAATTATCCCAGGAATAAAAATTCAAAGGGAATATTCCAGAGTGATTCTTTTTTACCATTGTTGTTTTGTCTTGCCCTTAACCCATTAAGATGTTTAATTAAAGAGATTAGGTCTTGGTTATGATTTGGCTGACAGAAAAAAATGCTTAAAGATGTCTCATCTACTTTTTGTGAATGATTTAAAAGTATATAGGTCATCAGATGATGAGGTGAAAGCAGAACTGCAAGTGGTTAAACATTTTCAAATGATGTAAGAATGATAATTGCTCTTGAAAAATGTGCAAAAGCAATGTTTAAAGGAAGAAAGTTGCAGTACCAAGAAAATATCAGTCTCGGACAGGAATGTGATATAAAGGAACTTCAGCAGGAAGGAGTGTAAAAATATTTGGGAATTGTTGAAGGGTCATCAATAAAACATAAACAAATGCAAATAAAATTCAGTCAGGAATACTTCAGAAGACAAACCACTAATAATGAAAACATCCCCGACATCTACAAATAAAGTCCCAGCTATAAAACCATTTGCTCTCCCTGTTTTAACTTACAGTTATGGTGTGACAGGCTGGTCCTAAAACATACTGGATCAGTTGTCCAGAAAAACAATAAAAATGTTTCATGCTTATAAAATGATATATAATAATAAATAAAAAATAGTTAAAAAAATGCTTATTATTGCGTTGCTCTAAGAAGTAAAAATAAGGAAGAATAGTGGACACTTTGCACAAGAAACAGACAAGACGATTTCAGAAATGCATTCGAGGTTGGTTATGTGTGTCTGTGGAGGAAATAAATGGTGTGTGTGTGTGTGTGTGTGTGTGTGTGTGTGTGTGTGTGTGTGTGTGTGTGTGTGTGTGTGTGTGTGTCTGTGGAGGAAATAAATGTGTGTGTGTGTGTGTGTGTGTGTGTGTGTGTGTGTGTGTGTGTGTGTGTGTGTGTGTGTGTGTGTGTGTGTGTGTGTGTGTGTGTGTGTGTGTGTGTGTGTGTGTGTGTATGTGGAGGAAATAAATAGTGTGTGTGTGTGTGTGTGTGTGTGTGTGTGTGTGTGTGTGTGTGTGTGTGTGTGTGTGTGTGTGTCTGTGGAGGAAATAAATGTGTGTGTGTGTGTGTGTGTGTGTGTGTGTGTGTGTGTGTGTGTGTGTGTGTGTGTGTGTGTGTGTGTGTGTGTGCATGCGCACAAAGAGGAAATAAATGATGCGAGAGTGTGTGGGGGGTGAAATAAATGATGTGAATATGTGTTTGTGTGTGTGTGGAGGAAATGATGTAGGGAGATGGGAGACTGTGTGTGTGTGGGTGTGTGCCTGAGAGTAATGATCGATATCGTTGCAGGTGCTGATCTAAATGTCCCTTTTTCAGATATATACAACAGTGAAATGGAGGCTGAAGGAGTCAAACTGTGGACAAGCATGAGCCCAGTAATAATTCATCAGCTTAATCCTGTCCACTACCTGCCAGACCAGCAGCAATATGTAAACACCCTACCCTGTCTTTAAGAGAAACATCTGACCCTTTTACTCCTATTTTGAATTTTCCTTCTTTTTTTTATATCTGTACACAGCATCTCTCTTTTTAGATGGCAACTGCCTAGTTAACTGTTCTACCTCCACAGCTTCAGCATCCTCAGTATTCCTTCGAAGTGCTATAAACTTTGTTCTGCATCATCAACACTCTGCTTGTTTTCACTCCTGAAATATGCAAATGTTTAACTGTTGTGCTTTATTTTGTTGCGTTACTGCTTTACTTAACTATGGTGACAGATGTTGTTTCTGGACAAAGGTAAAGTTAAACAGACCCTCCACCCCACTCCATCTACCCAATTTACTGGGATTTAAATCAGGTGTCAGGTGCAAGGTTACAGTTGTCATTTGTGTTATTCTGTTAAGAGTGAATATTCAACATGTTGAGATACCAGATGTTTCATTTTTAACAAATTAATATAAACATGTGGTATGCCTGTCAATGCTTACATGCAAACGCACACGGATAATATGCATACAATACTAGCTACTTCCTACAATGCCAAGTTCATCGTCAGGCACATTAGTTTACACTTAGATTACCGACACATTAATAGATGATCAAACATATTATATGACTAGTACAATGCTTCATGTAAGACATTGGAAAAGCTTTACGTAACAAAAAAATTCCAAACTTCCTTAAAGAAAATGCATCACATAAACACTGAGATCACTTTCTCTCACTTACCTAAAGCAGACAATCTCAGAGATTACTGGAGCTATTCACAGTGAAGAAAAGATGCTTCCAAGCCACTAGGACAGTTTTCCATTGCAGGTATGGCTTTAGGTAATGGCAGAACAGCAAGAGGTATTAAGTAATTCATACAAAATGAAGAGTTACTTTCTTAACACATTAAGTTGTAATTATTTCAGAAATGATGCATGCATGTGCAGGTGGACATATGCACGAAAGTGCGGATGTGCGAGTGTACGAATGTGTGAGTGTGTGTCCGGGAGCAGTGTATAACTGAAATATTACTCATTTGGCAGGGCATGTATGATTTTGTCTGTGTGTGTCCATATTAGCGAGACAGCAGAGCAATATTTTACTTAGGGTGAAATATTGCACCTCGGTCATTATTAGAAAGCTTTTTACTGAAGTTGGCTTTGCGAGACAGAACCACAGAAAGACAGAGAGACAGAGCCACAAAGCCAACTTCAATAAAAAGCATTCTAAAAATCAGTGTATACCAAGATTATATATCTATTGCTCTGAAGAAGATATGGGCTTTCTCGAAAATGATTACTTGTATAGATCTACAGTTGTTGGACTGCATATGTATCTGCTGACCTCATTAGATCCAAACATAGTGAAAGATTTAAAACATGAAGAGAGGAAGTCTAAGATGACCTATTTCTTTGTTTAGCAGAAGTGTTCAACTGGTAAGCAGGAATGGAAATCAAATCAATAGTAGTCAAAAATCAGACAACTGAATGTGCCAAAAAAAAAAAGAAATGTGTAAAATCCATAAATGTAGTGGTAATTACTGAGATCTCCTGGAATAACCTGATGATGATTAAGATTTCACATAGGACTGGATACGGAGAGATGAGTTGAAACTGAAGAACGAAAGGTAAATAATGGCAGCCCTGGAGAGTGGACTGCATACATGTTGCTTTACAAAGTCCATTGAACATGTCAGAGACACAGACTAATGTAGATTCTGTAAAAAAGAATTGCAAATAGTTGTACTTCTTGTTGCTGGGTGCGATACACTCATAGCAGAGGGCCTGTGCACTGAAAGGTACAATAATGTGGAAAGATTGTTGCACTGGGACTCTGCACTCACCACAATACAGAAATAGCTGAGAAGCACTGGAAACATGAACCACAAAGCATTATAGAGAATGATGAAGTTTGTATCACATGGGATCACCCATTACCAGCAGTCCAAAAAATAGACTTGAGAAAACCAGATCTAGTAGTTCATGAAAAAAGACAAAAATAGCATCCATCATTAAAACTGCTACACATTATGATTACAGTGTCTCACATACAGTGAAACACAACGTCATAAAATATCAAGATTCACATGGCAAGAATGAGAGAGCAATGTGGATGAAAAATACCCAGACAGGTACAACAGTAGTAGTAATAGGAGCAGTGGGTCTAAAAATAATCTACAGTTATATTTAAATATGCTACTAATACATGTAATTCCTTATGAATTGCAGAAGTCAATTATGGGGCCATTGCAGGTGCTGCAAAGAACAATTTCATCTAACATCAAAGATTGAATCATAGTCTGACTTAGGAATGGAGTACATTCCCATAATGGTATTAGAAACAAAAAGATTTGAAGAAATTAAACCAGACACCTCACACATCCATCTAAATGGTATGTTTACAAAACAACATGCAACCTGTCCAAGTTTAACCCAGACATATTCATTATTACCCTATCATCTATTAATTGGAATATCCTAAAAATCCTACCCTTAGATGATGCTGTAAGCAAATTCATTGCAACTTTCCTAAATAGCCTTCCACCTCCTAGAAGGAATAGACTAAAAAGAAATTATGCAGTTTGGCTATCCAAAAAGAATAGAATGCTAATGCAGGATAAAGAAAAGATGGAAAGAATAGCAAAAAATGTAAAACATCCCAATATCTTGAAAACTTCAAAATGTTCCGCATCTGTACTAAAAAGCAAGTAAATGAATACAAAAAATATACTATAACAACATTCAGAACAATAGTTAACACAATCATAAAACATTTGGATCAACCATTAAAGAAATTTTACATCCTGACCCAAAATTCAACCCTACCTAATCCCTCTTCCAATGACTCACCATTCAAAACTGCAATATAATTCAACTCTTATTTCATAGAAAATATAGTGTCCCTAACCAAAGAATCCCACCTCTAATTCCTTCTCTGCACAACAGCCAAATGTCACTACATCCACTTTCACCTTCAAATCTGTGCCCTCAACTTATATAAAACTATTCTTAGACTAAAACCATGCTCAGCTTCAGCTGATGACCTTCCAAGTGAATACCTTACAATAACAGCCAATAGCATTGCCCATCCTGTCTTAATCCTTATAAACAGATCAGTCTACGAATCTCATGTTCCTTCTCTCTCTGTCAAAAATCACACATTATCTTTTTACACAAAAGAGGAAATTCAACAGAGATCACTAACTTCAGACCTATAGTAATCTTAGGCTTGTATGAGAATAGTAGGCTAATTGTCCTGAAGGGCCACTTTAAGCTTAACCAGTAACCTAAGGTCAGAATCAAACCCTTTATTTTGTGTCTATGAGGTGAAGACCTTAACCATTATGCTGAACCCAAACTCTCTAAAATATTTGAGAATTGTACTCAAAAACAACTGCTAAACTATCTCCTGCAGGAAAAACTCCTATCCCCTCACACAACACGGCGTCCATACCTCCCACACCAGCCTCTATGGTTAGTTTCCCGGAGTGACAATGCAATGTTCTAGGTGTTTGATATTATGCCGTTTTGCTAATGTGGTCTCGAAGTTCAGCATTTCAAGTAAGTGGATTTTCAATTTTATAAAGTAGATCCAAAGAAAGACATCATGGAGCTCTCAGAATGTGTGTCCCAGGCTGATATGAGCCTAGCATTGAGCATCATTTTACCTTCTCCAACAATGATGCCACAATACGAACAAAAGATGAATGACTTTAATAATTGGCTTAGTTTCTGGTGTCATTTTAAGGGGTGCAATATTTGTCAGCATGGAAGGAGATGGTCAACAGACCACACTGCTTTACCAGTGATGGTAAGCACCTCTCCCTTCTAGGCTTTCGAATATCAGGTTCATTGGTTCATAGGTGTTCACTAAGCTAACAACCACAAGAGCCTTTTTAAGCCTGCATCCGAAATCTCTGACAAGTTCTGATACCCTTGATAAGTGTAACCATGGGCCTGGGAGAAGAACCATTTACAGGTTACCTGTGACCATTAGAGTAATAGGTGTCAAACCAGGGATGAATTGCTGGTTTCCCATCCTATTGTCCAAGTTGCACTTGAATTGGGTTAGGGAGGAACTCTGCTTCACATGGATGGGGAGCCTGTTCCATAGATGGGGTACTCTCTGGGATACATACTATCTCTCCAGCAGGTCCTATTTATATTACAGGTAAGGTTTAAGTCTTTAGAATTGGTAATTCTGGTGCTGTTTGTTTTGTGCATATGCAGGAGGTCCATCAGAGTGGGGTCTGACAATGCCCTGTATGCCAGGCATAGATCTCCCCTCAAAAGCCTGTAGGAGACAGAATACAGGGATAGGGCCTTGAGGTGGTCTGCATAGGACATATTACTTATGCCCTGTATTCTTTTAGTGAGGAACCTGTATGGACATTCCAATTGTTGGATATGCCTGGTTAGGTACATACCAAAGGGGGCATTGTACTCAATGATAGGTCTGATGAATGCCGAATACAGTGGAACAATGACTTCCTTGGACTTAGATGCCATACCTTTGTTTATAAGTTGTGCAACATAAAATGATTTCCTCACCACTGTTGACACGTGATGATAAAAGGCTAGATTACTATCTATGTGTATCCCTAAGTCTCTGACTACTGGGTCATCTCTAAGGGGTGTGTTGTCAATATGATAATTACCAGGGATGGATGACTTCCCAAAGGATACAGTTATGCATTTCTTGGCATTTAGTTTTAGTCCATGGCTCTGACACCAGTTGTTTGTCTGTGTCAGCCCCTCCTGGAGAACATTTGTGTCAGTGGGAGATTCAATGACAGCTCCTAATTTGCATCATCTGCAAATTTAGTCAGCCAGACACCACTGACATTGGCCTTGACTTCTGAGAAGTAAATGCCAAAAAGGAGCGGTCCAAGGACTGATCCCTGAGGGACTCCACTTGTGGCTGGCCTCTTTGTACAGGTGGACTCCCCAATTCTAACTTCCTGGGTCCTGTCTGTGAGCCAGTTGCCTATCCACCAGGTGACATACGGATTTGTAACTAACCTCTTGAGTTTGTCAACAATGACCGAGTGGGGTATTGTGTCAAATGCCTTGGCCAGGTCAAGGTAGGCAGTGTGAACAATTGTTCCCTCATCCATTGCTTAGGTGACCATCTCAAAGAAGTCCACCAAGTTGAGTAGGCATGATCTGCCCTTGATGAAACCAAACTGGGTTGGACCCAGTGACTGGGGTTTGCTATTTCTCTGTAGATCATCTCCATGATAATTCTTTCCATGGCTTTACATATAAGACTAGTGAGACTTATGGGTCTATAGTTTCCAGGGACTGTAGATGGCCCAACTTTGTGCAGAGGGATCACTGTTGCCTTTCTCCATTCATGAGGCACAAAGCCTGTTTGGAGGCTACAGTTAAATAGTAATTGCAGAGGCCCTGATAGGTCATGTTTCATGCTATTTAGAAGGCATCCTGGGATATTGTCTGTGCCCATTGATGCAGTGTTCTTGGTCATAGTCCCTAGTGATAGTAGGGGGAGTTATATTTGATGATATTTCCTAAGGGAAGGTTGAGGGGGAGAGAGAAGAAAACCTGGAGCTGAATTTATCAGCCAGGAGGTTTGCTATATCTTTTGGCTCAGTATAAGTGGCTCCATTTACAATGAGCTCTGCACACAATTGTGTATTGTCTTTGAAATTGCGGACATAGTTAAAGAATGCTTTATGGTTGCCCTTGGCCTGGGAGGCCAAACTTACCACATATTTGGCTTTGGTAGACTTTGTCCTCTGAGTTGTTTGTTTAGTTTGATGAGAGTGCTTTTAACCTTTTGGGTGCTGCACCTCATAATTTTTGCCATGATTTTCTTCCTCCTGTTATACAGCCAATTGATTTTGTGATTCCACCAGGGTGGCTGATTTTTTGAGTTAGTTCTGTACTTCTTCCTGGTGGGTACAGCTGCCTCTATGCAGCTATTAACATGCTTGTACAGGGTTTCTGTGAACAGTTCTGCATAGTCAGAAGTGTTCTCAGGGTTTATGGGGGCTTCAGATTTTGCCAGGTTCTCACTTAATAGCGGGAGGTTAGCCTTAGAATAGTTTCTGAATATTCCAGGTTTAGCTGGGGGTCCAGGTTTTATTTTTACTTCAAAGGAGACCATTTTGTGGTCTGACCTTACCAGGCAAGGCATTACAGTAGGGGTTCTGCAGCAGTCTTCCATATTAGTGAGGACCAGATCCAGTATGGTTGCACCCCTGGTTGGTGTATAGACTATCTGGTCCAGGGAGTTTGTTTGCAAAATCCAGGAATCTCTGTGCCAGTGCGTTTGGTGTCATATAGGATTCCCAGTTAATAGTGGGGTAATTAAAGTCACCCATGAATATGGTATTGGGTTGGATGGTAAGTTTAAAAATATGTTATGGGATTCTTGGGTCATAGAGGGGGACCTATAGCTTGCAAGGAAGTGGTATTGGATTTTACCTATGGTGATTTGAACATGGAGCAGCTCAAGTGCATTGTCCTGTTTGACCAGCCTTGAAGTATATTTATTGTTGATGTAAATAGAGACACATCCACCTTTAGTTCCTGCCTGTGAAGTAGATGGCCTAAATGTGTGGAAGGCATTATAACCTTGCACTGTTGGTGTGCTCTCTGTAGCTTTAAACCATGTCTCAGTGACCACACAGACATCACCATTCTCTAGGGTAAAGAGAGCTTCTAGGGAGTGGAGTTTTTTGTTTAGACTCCTAGCATTGAGCAGTGATACCTTTTGTCTTCCCCCATAGTGCCTTCTTTAGGAAATGGCAAACTGAAAGTACTTCCAACATAGCAAATCAAAACCAAAAAAAATCTAAAGGTATTCGTGCCCAATGCTAGGAGTCTAAACAAAAAACTCCACTCCCTAGAAGCTCTCCTCACCCTAGAGAATGCTGAGATCTGTGCATTCACTGAGATGGTTTAAATGGTTTAAAGCCGCAGACAGCACTCAGACAGTGCATTTTTATAATGCCTTCCACACATTTAGACCAGTTACTACACAAACAGGGACTAAAGGTGGAGGTGTCTCGATTTACATCAAACATAATATACCTCAAGGCTGGTCAAACAGTGCAATGCACTTAGCTACTCCCATTTACAAATTATCATAGGCAAAATCCAATACCACATCCTTACAAGCTATAGGTCCCCCTCTATGACCCAAGAAACCCATACCATGCATTTCAACTTATTGCAAACACTCACCATCCAATCCAATACCATATTGATGGGAGACTTTAATTACCCCACTATTAAATGGGAATCCTATAGGACACCAAACTTACATGCACAGAGATTCCTGGATTTTGTAAACACAAACACCCTGGACCAGACTGTCGATACACCAACCAGGAGTGCAACCATACTGGATCTGGTCCTCACTAATATTGGACAGTGCTGCACACACCCAGTGTAATGTCTTCTCTGGTACAGTCAGACCACAAAATGGTCTCCTTTGAAGTAAAAATAAAACCTGGACCCACAATTAACCCTGGAATATTCAGGAACTACTCTAAGACTAACTTTAAGTGATAACCTGGCAAAATTTGAAGCCCCCATAAACCCTGAGAACACTGCTGCCTATGCAGAACTATTCACAGAAACCCTGTACAAGCATGTTAATAGCTGCACAGAGGCAGCTGTAACCACCATTACAGAAGTAACTCAAAAAACAAACCACCTTCGTGGAATTACAAAATCAATATGCCATATAACAGAAGGAAGAAAATCATGGCAAAAATTAGGAGGTACAGCACCCAGCAGGATAAAAGGACTGTCATCAAACTAAGCAAACAACTCAGAGGACAAATAAAGTCTACTAAAGCCAAATTTGAGGTAAATTTGGCCTCCCAGGGCAAGAACAACTACAAGGCATTCTTTAGCTGTGTCTGCAATCACATACACAGTTGTGTGCAGAGCTCATTGTAAATGGAGCCACCTATACTGAGCCAGAAGATATAGCAAACCTACAGGCTAGCAAATTCAGCTCCAACTTTAACCCTCTCTCCCCCTCAACCTTCCCTCAGGAAATACCATCAAATATAACTCTTCCTGCTATTACTAGGGAATGGATCCTTAATGCTCTCTCTAAGACCAAGAACACCGCATCAATGGGCCCAGACAACATCCCAGGATGCCTTCTAAGTAGCATGAAGCATGACCTGTCAGGGCCTCTGGAATTGCTATTTAACTGTAGCCTCCAAACAGGCTTTGTGCCTCATGAATGGAAAACAGCAACAGCCATCCCTTTGCACAAAGGTGTTCTATCTACAGACCCTGGAAACTACAGACCCATAAGTCTCACTAGTCATATAGGCAAAGCCATGGAAAGAATTATCATGGAAATGATCAATAATGATATAGTAAAACTCCATACACTGGACCCAGCCCACTTTGGTTTTATCAAGGGCAGATCATGCCTACTCAACCTGGTGGACTACTTTGAGAAGGTCACCAAAGCAATGGATGAGGGCAAAATGGTTCACTCTGCCTGCCTTGACCTGGCCAAGGCATTTGACACAATACCCCACTCAGGCATTGTTGACAAATTCAAGAGGTTAGGTACAAATCCATATGTCACTCGGTGGATAGGCAACTGGCCCACAGACAGGACCCAGGAATTTAAAATTGGGTAATCTACCACTGCAAAGAGGCCAGTCACAAGTGGAGTCCCTTAGAGATCAGTCCTTGGACCACTCCTTTTTGTCACTTACTTCTATTTATTTATTTACTTATTTATTTGTTGGCATTTGTTTACTGGGATAGTCCACCAGACCATTAAGTGCCCATTTTCAGTGGTGCCCTGGGTAGACAAGCCCCACAAAAACATGAACATACAATAGTATATAACAATATGATAATTTTCACAAAGTATATGCACAGAGACAAGTAGTTAGCAATTAGAAAAACTGAAAGAAAATAGAATTTCTCAGTTACGTACAATTAAATGCAAACTTAACTTCCAGAATAAGAAAAGATGGATAACATTACATAAGCTTACTGTCAAAAAGTTTAGCTAGGTTAATACCAGACATTTAGTAGTTGTTGGTCATTGAGATAAGAATATCATTCATGAAGTAGAGGCAGTCAGGTTTTAAAGTGTGGAGGCTTGGTACAAATACAGTTCCAGATAGAAGAAAAGTATCCTCATAAAGAAGTTTTAATTGAAGCAAGATTCTGATTGGTTCTAATTAGTAAAGGCCAATGTCAATGGTCCCTGGCTGACTAAATTTGCAGATGACTGCAAATTAGGGGCTGTCATTGAATCCCACACCAACACAAATGTTCTCCAGGAAGGGTTGACACAAACAACTGGTGTCAGAGCCACGGACTGAAACTAAATGCCAAGAAATGCATAATAGTATAATTTGGGAAGTCATCTACACCTGGTAACTATCATATTGACAACACACCCCTAAGACTTGACCCAGTAGTCAGGGACTTGGGGACACACAGACAGTAATCTAGCCTTTGATCATCATGTGTCTACAGTACTGAGGAAATCATTCTATGTTGCACAACCATCTTATAAACAAAGGAATGGCATCTAGGTCCAAAGAAGTCATTGTTCCACTGTATTCAGCATTCATAAAACCTATCATTGGGTACAATGCCCCCTTTGGTATGTACCTAACCAGGCACACCCAACAAATAGAATGCTCACAGAGTTTCTTCAATAAAAGAATACAGGGGATAAGTAAAATATCCTATGCAGACCACCTCAAGGCCCTATTCCTGTATTCTGTCTAGTACAGGATGTTGAGGTGAGCACTATGTCTGGCATACAGGACATTGTCACAGCCCACTTTGATGGACCTCCTGCATATCAGCAAAACAAACAGCACCAGAATTACCCATTCTGAAGACTTAAACCTTGCCTGTGATATAAATAGGACCTGCTGGAGAGACAGGTATGTATCCCAGTGACTACCACGTCTCTGGAACAGGCTCCCCATCCATGTGAAGCAGAGTTCCTCCCTAACCCAATTCAAGTGCAACTTGTACAATTGAATGAGGAACAGGAATTTCATCCCTGGCTTGGCAGCTATTTCTCTAATGGACACAGACAACCTGTAAATGTTTCATCTCCCAGGCCCTTGTTTGTAAATGTTTCATCTCCCAAGCCCCTGCTTACACTTATCAAGGGTACCAGAACTTGTCAGAGATTTGGGATGCATGGCTAGGCTTAAAAAGGCCCTTGTGGTCATTAGCCTAGTAAATACCTATGAACCTATAAATCATAGATAAAACACCACTAAGAGTTGACTCAATATTTAAGGATCTGGGAATATAGATATATACACAGTAATCTGGCCTTTGATCAACACGTAGACAAGTTAGTAAGAAAATCATTCTACGTCACCAAACTTATAAGCAAAGGTATTGTATCCAAGTCTAGGAAAGTTACAGTACCACTACACTCAACCCTTATCAGACCCATTATTGAATACAATGGCATCTTTAGCATGTACCTGACCAGGCACTTGCAGCATTTTTAAATGAGAATGCCCTCAAAGGTGCCTCATCAGGAGAATCCAGGGCATGAATACCCAAATATCCTGTCCTACACATATCACCTTATGGACCTATATCTCTACTCAGTCTACTACAGGTTATTGAGGGATGATCTATGCCTGGCATATAAGGCTTCCGGAGATCCAGCTGTGATGGATCTTTTGCACATTTGCAAAACAAGCAGCACCAGAATCAGCAGATTGAAAGACCTGAAATTTGTCTGTGACATAAATAGAACATGCTTGAGAGACGGCATAATATTAGAACAGTACATTGCAGGATGTGCAGTAGTGAATCCTGCCCTAACCACGCCTTCAGCCCAGCAATGGGCACTGGCCTGTTGAAGATGCTGAATATTCATTTCTGTGCCAAAATGAATATTGATGGCCATATCTGCACCAAAGGAAGGGTGAGGTCCTGCTCTAATGGCAAATATATAATTTTTTAAAATACACCACAGTGACTGTCACAAACATGCTATTCATTTACCTTGTCCGCATTTTTTCAAGATTGTCAGCAACTTTTATGCACGACTGTGATGAGACTACCTGTGGGCATATTATGCTTATTCCAATGGGGTAGTGAAAAGAACCTTGCAGCTGTTCCAGTAGTCGGACTACTGGGTGGGCGTAGGGGACTGTAGGGCATGTAGCTAAGGAGAAAAGAGGCATAACTTTTTGTTTAGGTGAGATATGTATGGTATGTGACAGGGATGGTAAGGGTTACAAATGTATTGGACTATCACTGGATGAGAAGTGGGTCATCTGTGCTGCAACTTTTACTGAACCATAGTTTTGTACAATGTCTTATGTCTGTAAATTATATTGGTTCTAGTAGTAATATGGTGTTGAGCTTGTGCATTTCTGCAGTTTTGACGTAATGGATCAGTTAACAATCAGTACCAAACAAGACATAAAATCTACTGCCAATCATTAGCGGACCGGAGTTCTGCTGTGGCGACCCCTAACCGGGAAAAGCCGAAAGAAGAAGAACAAAACCAAACAAGACATTATAGTAAGGTAATTGTGTAGCATGAATTTCGCATCAGGGACACTCCATATTGTTTAGAAGTCCCTGCGAGATTCAGTGTGTCTCTGCGCTCTTTGGTGGTCCTCCCATCCCAGAATAAACACCCACTTCAGTTCAGGCATCATCTTTACTTTGGGTGTGTTGAAAACCATGTTTGTCCCTCCCTCAATGGCACCCACACTCAGTGTGCGAAGTTGACACCTTTAGTAACAGACATGATGGGGTGGTCAAGCACGTATTTGTGTTTAAACTGTTTGTGAAGTGAAATGTCAAGCTCTGACGTGTTGGTTACACATGTTAAGGCTTTCAACCTGTGATCTTGCAACTTTGGATTCTTGAAGCATAAAGCCACTCCCTGTTTTGTGTTGTCTTCATTGAGTTCTCTACTAATGGCATTTGATTTGCAAAACTGTATATATGTGTACATGTGTATGCGAACTGTGTGCTTATGTTGTGTGTGTATATAGATACATCTAAAGTGCATATGTAATGTGTCTGCACGTGCAGCATTTTTAAGTGTGGCAAAGTATAATAAAAAAGCACGACCTTTAAAATTATGTAGTCAAGCATGGATTTGTAGCGATTGCTTCTTGATGTAATTATGCTGTGTTATCAAAAACTGATTTTTGTCAGGGCTTGACACCACGGAAGGATTAAACACCTGTGGGCATAATTTAATATCATTGGTGAAGTGACATTGCAAGATTAATTTTACAACAGTCTTGTCTAGAAAGGTGAAGGGTATGAAATTGCTATGGGAGTCAATCTGCCTGTGCTTTCTGTCTTATTACATCTCATCACTGTAATAACATATAATAACAATAATTAACAGAGGTTGAGTTTGTTATTGGATCTGAATATTACACAGTCAGTAATACTGACATGACATGACATGCGAATTAGCATGCCTGCCAGTCATCTGTGGTTTCCATGCCTGCCAGTCATCTGTGGTTTCCACTCCCATTTCCCCTGTCAATCAGTACCGACACGCCCATAGCTACGCAGAACTAAGCACAAGGTACTGTTCTAATATTATACCTAAGAGACTACTATGTGTCTCAAAGGATCTCTGTGCTATGGAATAAACTCTACATCTATGTGAAGCTAAGTTCATCCTCTGACCCTATACAAAAGAAATCTTGATGGGACAAAATAAATGCACCTCCCCAAGTGTGGCCCACATGTCTCTGATGGACAGAGGTCAACATAAGTAAATTAATAGCATATCCCCCCACACAACCATTAGCTATCTCTTTACTAACATACTCTACCTTATAGGCTTCCAAGGAACTTGAGGATAAAACTGGGTTGGCTTGCAGCCTAGGCTTGTAAAGACCCTGGTGGTCATTAGTCTAGTATAAACCTATGAACCTATTATGTATGCACAAAACTTGGCACAAAAATACACTAAATACATCATTTATACTTATTTCTTCCTACAACATATACTCCAAATTCAAGAGTTGACATAAATAAATAAAGAGAATTTAAATAATCTCTGAAAGCATAAAATGTACACTAACCTGTAGCATCCTTCAATGAGCTTGTAAGCATATACCACAATGTCTTACTGGAGCCATGTTTTTGAGTGAAGTGGTCCACTGTTTCAACTGAGCCAGCAGGAAAACCTACCCAGCAGCTAAGCAATAAAACATGGCCATAATTACTACCACATACAGTGCCAGGAGGTGAAATCAGAACTCAGGTTTCACAACCCTTTAGGAAAACTAGTTCTAACCTTTTTATCACTATCCACAAAAGGAAAACACAATAAAGCTGTACAAACCTAACTAATAAGACACACAAAAACTTTCCACAATGGCTGCATGCTTTCAGTTGAGCTAAAGTCCTACAGAGCAAAGCCAAAACAACATGGTACACCTTCTGCAAAACCAGACTCTGATCCTCTGAACCAGTCAAGGAAAAAATAGCCAGTTACCACAGCAAATAACACCCTACACACACACACACACACACACACACACACACACACACACACACACACACACACACACACACACACACACCTGCACAGAGTGCACTGAAACTAGCAACCTCTAAGAAATAAAACCTGTAATACAAAATGTTACACTATATACACCATACAACATGGACACAAAAAGTACACCAAATATATACTTTCCCCTTAAAGTTATCCAGTAATTACACCAAACATGAGGTATGCCATCAGTAATTCACAATTTAAATTAATTTTGCTACTTATCTGAACTGTTTTTTTACCAAATACTGTTTGCACTTTAAAGTATTTAAGTGTTTTTTCATCTGTTTAACTGTAAAAGGCTACACACTCAAGTGCAATGGCCTATTTTCCGTGTTAAAAGTGTTTATTTGCTGTATTTGACTTAACATTTTGAAAAAGAAACAAAAAAAAAAATCTTATCCCTCTACTCATTTCCCACCTTTCTAGATCTAGTAAAATCCGGTTTTCAGAGTTAGATGAATTCTGGGCTGTTTGTAAGTTCCTGTATTGCCCAGACCTTTCTAAGATAGAGGGAAGCTTCTCTGTTCATCAGTGAGAGTGGTGAGCTTTGGAACAGCCTGTCTGTCGCTGGAGGAGTGGTTTCAACCCACAGACTGTAGTTTTAATGGCCATTTTGGGTTATTTCTATCCCTTTCATCTTTCTGTTTAAAAACCCATGTTTGTGCGGTTTTGCGCATTGCTTAGCTAGGATTAAACTATTCCCGGTGCCATAAAGTCTCCTCTTCAGTTTTTCCCTTAGAACAAGCCAGATTCTTACTTTTAGCACTTGAATCTGCTAATCCGTGCCTAGCACTTGTTCAGATCAGTTGTAAGAACTAAAGCTACAAACTGCTGAAGCACTCTCATTTCATAGGGGTAAACAGTTTTTGTACTTAACTTCCTCAAGTTACTTCGAGGAATACAGCTCTAGTACTTACTTCCCTCACTTATCTAGAGAAAAATAGTGATTACCCAGGCATGTCCAAGGGACAGCTCCCGGTGTTCTCTCCTGTCTACCTGATGAATCTGGGCATCTTGGGGCAATGTAGCAATTGCCTCATGTACACTGACAACCCTCTCCTCCTACCACCCAACACTACAACCTGTGAGAGATGTGTTTATCTTGCCAAACTGGAGGCAAAGCTCTCTCATCCCAGGACTGAACTTCTCAGTCAAGAGGAGAAGGTAAACACTTGCACCACACCACACTCACATAGTCCCACTATACCTACACCACCATAACCCACACATAGATACATAAAAACATTCTCTGAGGCTCTCAATTAGAATCTGCCCAAGCAACAGAGACCTCCTAAGCAGAAACACAAGCAACCTCCATTCCTCAACACAATCTGAAAGACACATAACACACAGACCCAGTGTGCCACTCAACCACAGCCCATAAGGCAAAACAACGTGCCTAACACATTAGTTATAGGTGATGCTATAGTCAGGCACACTGATGTTCCACTCACCAGAATAGATAAGGAGAAGATTACTGTTAGCGGCCTGTCAGGCGCCAGGATCCGCCACATAACCCACGCACTCAGATCACTCCACAAGTACAAATATGATTCAGTCATTGTCCATGTTGGTGTGAACAACCTGAGATGTACCTCCCTGGACTACATGAAAAGAGACATGGAGGAGCTCTCCAATCTTGTAATCCAGGCAGGTATGACCCTAGCCCTGAGTAGCATTCTACCTTTTCCCAGAATGATACCACAGTACAAGGATAAAATGATTGACTTCAACAGTTGGCTAAGCTTCTGGTGTCATTCCAAGGGGATCTGGTATCTGTCTGCCTGGGATGACATGACTGACAGGCCACGATGCTTTGCCAGAGACTGCCTGCACCTGTCGCCCCTGGGATTCCGGATACTGGCTAAGGCTCTTGCTGCTCCTATTGTGCCTTTTTAGGCAAGGTTCAAAAGACAAACCTAACAGTTACAGGCAAGCAACAACTGAGGGTAATACTACTCAATGCTAGAAGTCTAAACCTCAAAATGCACTCACTCGAGGCACTCCTTAAAATGGAGAACATTGATATCTGTGCAGTGACTGAAACCTGGTTCAAGGCTCCAGAGAGTACCCCTGCATTACCAGGATATAACTCATATCATACCATTTGGCCATCTACTCAGGACTGGAACAATAAGGGTGGAGGTGTGTCCATATTCATTAAAGATATCCACACCTCCAGGCTAGTTGCCCAGCATAATGCATCCGAAATTATCCAGGTGCAACTAACTCTGGGCAAAACCGTAATCCATATTGTAGCTTGCTACAGATCCCCTACCATGCTCCAGGATTTCCACTCCTCTTTTATTGTTATATAGGAGAATATTAGGGTTCAACCAAACACCCTAATAATGGACGATTTCAACAACCCACCATTAACTGTGAAAACTACTCATGTACCAACACCTTCACTCAAAGCTTTCTAAAATTCATAAACTCCAATGCCTCGGATCAACTTATCCACACCCCCACCAGGGAAAATAATATCCTAGACCTAGTCATTACCAACATGAGTTAACAGTGTTCCACACCTGAAGTCAACTCCTCGTTGGTTAGATCAGACCATAAGCTAATCACCATAGATATCCACATCCCGCCCTCACCCCCCATTAAGGAAACCATTGTAAAAAAATTTCTCCAAAGCCAACTCTATGCTTCTTAAGACAGAAGTGGCAAACTTTACGTCAAGCATGCAGATAGACAATACAGTTATGACTGCTGAATCTTATACAAATGCACTCTATATGCACTTACACGAGTGCTTGGATCGTGCTATCCCTAGCAGAACCAAGATACTATCCTCCAAAAAAAGGAAACCAATCTGGTGGTCCCCTACTATAAACAAACTATGCAACAGGAGGAAGAAACTGTTGCAAAAGAGAGTAAAATACCATGAGTGGAAGAGCTCCCTAGTCAGCCTCAGCAAGAAGCTAAGATCCCTCATAAAAGTCTCCAAAGCCAGCTAAGAAAACAACATGCCACTGACTCTAAAGGCAATCACAAAGCATTCTACAGCTATGTCAAGAATCTCAGTGGCAACAACCAGATCTGCTCTAAGTTGCAGCACAGTGGCACGAAGATTACAGAACCAACTGATATCGTCAACATCCTGGCTGATAGGTTCAGTACCAACTTTACCCCCCTCACCTCCCAAAGCACCCATATCCATACCGGAAGAATGCAGTACCCCTACAATCACAACTGAGCAGGTAAAAACTGCGCTCTCCAAAGCCAAGAACACAGCATCCATGGGACCAGACAACATCCCAGGCTGCGTTCTACACGAACTTCAAAACAAACTGGCATCCCACCTAAGCACCATGTTAAACCACAGTCTCACGTCGGGCTTTGTACCCACTGAATGGCGCACGGCAACAGTTAATACCACTCCACAAAGGGGGTGCCACCACGGACCCCGGGAACTATTGCCCTATTAGCCTGATGAGCCTGGTCTGCAAAGCCAGGGTGGAAGGATGGCATAATGGTTAAGGTGTTTACCTTACAGACACAAGGTGCAGGGTTTGATTCTTGCTTTGGGTAATTGGCTTGGCTTAAAATGGCCACAAGGGTAGTTAGCCTAGTATTAGTCTATGAACCTATGAACGTACCATCATGGAACTCATAAACAAAGACATTGATAACCTCCAGATTCTGGACCCCACCCAGTTCCGGTTTGTTAAGGGCAGCTCATGCCTCCTGAACCTGATAGACTTCTTTGAAACAGTCACCAAAGCCGTAGACGAGGGTAAGGCAGTACATACAGCCTATCTTGACCTCGCCAAGGCTTTTGACACCATCCCCCATTCTGGAATCATAGATAAACTCACTAGACTGGGTATAAATCTATACATCACAAGATGGGTTGCCAATTGGCTCACTGACAGAACCCACACTGTAAAAGTTGCAGACTCCAAATCTGACTTTAAACCCGTGACAAGTGGAGTACCACAGGGTTCTGTCCTGTGTCCTCTCCTGTGTGGTATCTACTTCTCTGAGGTACAGGCTAACACAGAGGGCCTCTGGCTGATGAAGTTCAAATAAGACTGCAAACTAGGTGCCATACCTGAGTCCCCGAATGACGTGGACATACTACAGAAGGGTCTCACCGAGATGGATGCCAGGTGCCAGAGCCACAGCCTCAAGCTCAATGCCAAAAAGTACACTGCTATCCCCTTTGGTAAGAACTCAGTACCCATGAACTACCACATAGGCAGCAGTCCACTAAATGCCAAAGGTGTGATAAGAGACCTTGGGACTCGGGTGGACAGTAGTCTCTCCTTTGATAATCACATTGCCACAGTAGTCAGGAAATCCTTCTGCATGGTGCATCTCATCACAAAAGGGTTCTCATCAGGAAAAAACAGGTCATTATTCCCCTCTACTTGGATCTCATTAGACCCATTATTGAGTACAACGTCCCTTTTGGAATGTACCTCACAAGACATCTGCAACAACTAGAAAGGCCACAGAAATGCCTCACAAAGAGGATTACTGGCCTCAAACAGATGCCCTATGCAGACCATCTCAAAAAACTCCAGCTTTACTCCGTCACATATCGGCTACTCGGAGGCGATCTCTGCCTAACATACAAAGCTATGTCAAACCCAGAGCTGTTGGACATGCTCCACTTAAAAAAATCCCAATCCCTCTGAGCTACACGCTCTAGGGACCTAAACCTTGTTACCACAATAAACAGAACATGCTAGAGGGATAGATTCCTGTCCCAAAGACTTCCCATACTCTGGAACAAGTTATCTATCTATGTCAAGCAGAGTTCCTCAATAGCACTCTTCAAGAAAAATCTTGATGATTGTATAGGAAATAGGAAATTCACCCCAGGGATCACTTCTGTGGCTCTGCTCGACAGGGGCACATGAAAATAATTTTCTTGGGTGGCGAACGCCAGGGTACATTTTTGGCTAGGCTTATGTAGGCCCTAGGGCCAACAGCCTAGTACCTTCCTATGAACCTATGACATCTGCAACAGCTGAAAGGCCACAAATACCTCACAAAGAGGATTACTGGACTCATACAGATGCCCTACACTGACCGTCTCAAAAAACTCCAGCTTTTCTCCATAGCATATCGCCTACTCTGAGGTGATCTCTGCCTGACATACAAAGCTATGTCAAACCCAGAGCTGCTGGACATGCTACATCTAAAGAAATCCAATTCCCGCCGAGCTACACGCTCCAGGCACCTAAACCTTGTCACCACAATAAACAGAACATGATGGAGGGATAGATTCCTGTCCCAGAGACTTCCCATACTCTGGAACAAGATATCTATCTATGTCAAGCAGAGTTCCTCACTAGCACTCTTCAAGAAAAATCTTGATGAGTGGCTGGGAAATAGTAAATTCACCCTGGGGATCAGTTCTGTAGCCCTGCTCAATGGAGGCACAGGAAAATAACTTTCTTGGGTGGCATAAGCCAGGGAACCTTGTTGGCTAGGCTTACACAGGCCCTTGTGCCAATATCCTAGTACCTACCTATGAAATAAGAATCTCCCAAACATGGAAATGTTCACTTTCCTGTAATGTCCAAGTGTGTAGTCTAAACAATTCCCATTAATTCTTCTAGTTGCCATCCCCTACTAAGCTAACTGCTTCTCCAAGTGAGTTGCACAAAATCTACATAGAGCTTAAACAACAGAATATAGCCATTTTCTGTAAAACATACTGCAAAATTCAAGTAACCTACAGCAAATCATGACAGTCATCTATAATCCCGCTGTCACCAGCCACAAAAAGTAAAATTCTTAAACAAGTAGCAATTTATAAAAAAGCTGCACTGACCTCATGTCCAACCTTCCATCGTGACTGTAAGTTCCAAACTGAGCCAAATTCTGTAGAAAGTAGCACATATTTCCTAAAACAGTGTACCAACCTCCAAACAATTAAGTCAAGCCTTGTATCTCCACATGATGCACCTAGGCAATGCCTGTATTAATTACTTTGTGATGAATGCATGAATATATTACACTAGGTGACAGATTCAAATACATACATATGGTGAAATAAATGAGACATCTTAAACAGCTCAGCATTTAAATCTCTCATTCATTGAAATGAAAATCACAGTCAAGCTAGAAATCAATGTAGTTAGTGGCTCATCCAGTTGAATAGGGCCATTTTCACCTCTGCTGGCACCCATTGTTTTATCCAGTATGTCCAAGATTAAAAACACTTAACACATTCCTCGGGATTCATGAAGCTCGGCGCAAGACTGGCGTATGGCCTGTGCTGGCCGTGTGGCGTATATATGGTGTAGTAGCGCCATATGCATATTAATGAAGGTGTGCTGCCACCACATCCACGTGCATAGGAAATGTGTGCGAGTGCATGGGGCATTACTAAGCTGCGCCCGGAGGCGTGTCAATGTCGGCTGTCGATAAGCAACCTAAACTGCTGAATATTATAGTCTGCCTGCAATAGTAATCACACCTATCAGTGTCCGTGGATAATGAAACATATGCAAAGCATGCAAGACAGTTCCCGGCCACACAAAATTGAGAACCAAACACAAATGCATGCAACACAATATGAGTTTCTGTCCATGGAACAAATGATATTTAAAATCGTGTGTCCGTAATGTACTGCACTGTCAGAAGTTATACCCAGTGGAAGTGAAGCGCATCATGTCAGCATGCTGCCAATACACACATCTAGCCCCATGGGCAGGGTCACCAGCAGTCCCACATTGGTAGTGATAGTACACAGTTGGGCAGTTGTGGCCATATAACAACCGTATAGAAACCTGACAGTCCATATTGTATACCAAACTCGCACAAACATATCAATATTAAAATGTGCTATACACATGAACAGGAACGTAACTGGCACATACACATAGGATGGTATATGCGGAACCGGGACACCCAAATGCAGAACCCATGCATGTAAATGCAATACGCAACATCCCCTGTATAGCACATAACCCGCACCCATGTCCGAATGTCCACCAAATCCAGCTACCAGCCTTGCGCAGCCGTACACCTACACATAGCGAGTATTACCCATATGTAGTAGGAAGTATCACGCTAGGCAGTGTCAGGATTGCAAATATGTATCCCACGTTTGTAAACATCCCATCACAGTTTCGTAAATCCAAATGCTCGTGCGTTCATGTTTTGGCAAAATGTGTGTACATCCCGCATGGGATAAGTAACCTGTTGAAACATCAGAGTTGTTTACACGCCACGGTGTCTAGTACTGTACACATCTGGACAAAACATGTATGTGTAGTCATGGTACTGTTCAGTTTCTAGACGGACATGCAAAACATACTACGCAGGACGGAACACCTGTCCACCATGCAGGTCTCCCCACTAGGGTTGCCACCTGTTCAGATGCCCAAGGTGGGACATCTATTGTAGAAAATGTGAGAATTTGCAGGATAAAACATACCCTTGGCCATTGCAAAGGACAGAATTTCACTTGTTTGCCAAAATAAAAGCTTATTTTGTAGCATTTGAATTGCTTATGCTATTTCATATAATAGTTATGTGTTTCAGATACAAAATATCTGTATTATGCAACTATTAAAGAAAATAAGAAATATATTTTGTCTTAAAATCTCAGGACATTTGCCATGTCTTAGGTTTTGTCGCAGGACACAACTGTCCAAAGTGGGACTTCCCCTCGCAAAGAGGGACAGGCGGTAACCCTACTCCCCACATGAATTATCTACAGTATATATTCAACTCAATCACATACCGACACCATATCTCTCAACCTATTACAGCAACAAAATCTGGACAAAGACTAAAATGATGGGTGGACAGATAGGGACAGATGTAAATACTGCTCTCACAAACTTCGAAAGTTCACAGAATAATAGTATGTACATTAGCATGAAATGTTGTCAAGGATGTGGGGTAGTCCCCGAGTATTACAGAGATCCGTACATTTTTACAGTAACAAACCTTCACATTTGTTTACTGTACTACTGCATACCTGTAGTTAATTCATAGTTAATTCATGTCCAAAATAATAATCCTCATATGAATGAATACAGGAAATAGTCAAATGTGAATGGGAACACCACTCACCATGGATTATGTATTGTAACCACCCCCACCCATATTATGTATTGCCAACATTATAAGCTGCTGATAGGTGCCCAAACACCTGTGTCTGTAAACATATGTAAAATGTTTAAAATGGACAAACTCTGTCCATGTGCTTTGTCTGACATTTGAACATGGTCAGGGCAGTTCCGTTCACCAGGCAGACAAGCCTAAACCCAGATCACCACATGAACACCCTGACAATTAAAGACTTGTATGTGTCAGGACTATAAGCCTTGGGGTTCTGAATATCCCTGGAGTGATTAAATATGCAGCTTGGGTCCAGAGCAGTAGGGAATAGGGAATGTGTAATATGTAGTACCGCATTTTTCCCAGCAGGAGAATGGATGCCTGTGTCGTAAGTGAAGCGGTGAGGCATATGTTAATGTACTATGGGTATGCATATAAATTAGTCAGAACACCAAAAGTATAGTGGTTACAGCATCCGGCCAACGTGAATGCAGTCTCGGTTCAACTACGACTACAGCACATATAATGTTAAAGTGTAATGAATGCGTCTGTGCTGTACAGACATTTAAATATGTAAAGGTGAACATGTGTTTCACATATGTCCGTTAACCGGATTACAGATATTTTACTGGTACTGTCACAAGCAATAAAGCCCACGTAAGCACAAAGACTTAGTAAACATATGTAACCCACAATAAGGATATGCTAGTGCGCCTGCGCGTAACCCACAATAAGGAAATGCAAGTGCGCCTGCACGTGTGTAATCCGCTCACAGCATAGCAAATGAATGCTGTTTTCTACACGTTATGTCTATATATAGATATATACATTTGTGTATAGATATATATCCACAGACTTAAACTAAATAAATATATATATGAAATAAAGAATGTACAGACCTATATATATATATATATATATATATATATATATATATATATATATATATATATATATATACACACACAAACACATACAACATTAATTGATATATACATAACAAACATATAAACAAATGTCCTTGTAGATATAACACATGTACATAAATAGTTACATCATAGCTAGTATGGATAGACATACAGACATGCAATTAAGGTAAATACACTGCTGCTTTCAAAACCATTGCCCGGAAAGTACCAGTGTGCCAGATCTGCAAGTCCTACTCTTTAAACATGGATATAGGTGTCCTTTGCAGGACCCCAAAAATTGTGAATCTATACAGGCACCGTCCTGTAATGATTGTTGCAAAGAAGTGTCATCCGCAACTACAATATAGCTGTACATGCAACAGTAGCTTGTGCAAGTGTAATAACACATGGGTTGACAGAATGTATGACATATGTCCCGATACGTGGAGAGTGGATAGTGCTTAGAAGTGTCTTCATACTTTATTATCGCTCACATTAAATATGTGTTATGACTACTGTGGAGGGGTGTCAGGTCTGGGAATCATGGGTATGCAATAATGGGCCTAGGTGCCTAGGTGTTGGTTGGCACAGATTTATGAGGTCCACCCCATGGGAGTGATTAATATTCCTATGTGGGTATAGCACACGCCTATATCTTCCAAAAATGAAGAAACCATCTACTGGATATTGCGTAAACTATTGGGGGAAGACATAGGGACTTATATCAGTGTCTTGTAAGCGATTATCATGGACGTACACGCGTACGACTAAGATGGTAACCATACCTCTCAACCCTTCAGAATAAGACATCTGGACAAAGGCATTTTAAAATAAGTACAAATAGGGAATATTTCAAATATTCCTCTTACAAAGTCAGAACGTTGATAGAATAATGGATCACTCATTAGTATGAATGTTTTGAGGGTTATTAATTATAAACTACTAATGTCTGTCATTATTGTCTAACCCCACAGTCCCTAATGACTTGCCACTAAATTACCAGAAAGGCACAATATTATTAAAAAAGGAACAAAATTATAAGTCTAAGTTCGGGGCATTTACCCAAAATGTGTACAGTTGAGAGGTATGAAGGTAACCCTGTCCTTAATAAATGTACAGAACTAATGAGATTAGGTAGACATGTGTGAAGAAAGACGTGATGACAAATGACAAAACGTGTATAAGTCAAAAGCATGTACCTCGATAAATGTGATGAATACTTATGCCCTGTGATAGTCAATGTGGAAGGTTAATAGAAACAAAATGAATGTGTCCCTCAGGGTGTTATGCAGTGTCCCCGATACAGTGTTCAGTCTCCCACACTCGCATGTGAGTTCTGCCACTGATGGAAAGCGCAAATACCGGCGAACACATAAGGTAGATGATAGCAGAATATGTTTTGATTAGCACCTGTTGGCTTTTGTGAGGAACACAACACTCTGGGTGGGTGTGTCCTACAAAAGGAATGTAATGGCATCTGGCCTGTGATTTCTTCATATATTGTGTGTAGTGGTGTAATAAAATGACATATCTTGTATCAGAAACAGATACATGTTATAGGAAACAGTATTATCAACTATACTACTACAAGACAAATCTGAAGGTATGAAAAGCACTGAAGTAGTCAGTTTAGTATTGACCGCAGGTATGTGTTGACTTGTCAAATGTCACAGCTGTACATATAGTTCCTATAGGGCTGTCACTTCTACAAATGATGAAAGTGGGAGCTGCTCTGCAGAAATGACAGACGTAGCAGGTCAAAACATACCTACAGCCATGCTTACTCCATAAATAGACATATTAGCACACAGCAAAGCTTAGGCCAGGATTCACGAAGCCTTGGCCGGCGTGTACGAGTAGAGTAAGAGTACAGCAAGGCAAGATGTCTGCCGAGCTATTCAGCAATATCCTGTAGGGGCGTGTAAGACAGCCCCTAAAACGAATGCTGCACGGACAATGTTAGGATATGCAAATTACCCCATTTGTAGGTAAAAGCTATGCAAATTATGTAAAATTTGCGATACATGAAACAGTAAGCTGTCCGTGCAAGAGTAGAATTATGTGCAGAAATGTACACGGATGTTAACTGAGTAATGTTCTGCAAGTAGCTAAATGGAGCAATGTCAGCTGCAAATAAAGGATAGATTTAGTTGAAGAAGCATGCCAATGGCCAAATATAAGGCCAGTGGCATGTTTTTCCATTGGAAATTAATAAAACTCTAGTTGTCCTCCCCCGATCTCCGGTGTTTAAGAGTAGCGCAGCGGCGCGAATACGCGCTGCGCTTACAAAACAAGACAAATATGTAAAATATGCATACAAATTGTAATGTCAGTTAAAAGTTAGTTCGCCATGCAGGTGAATGGCAAGCTGAAGACAACATGGCTACTGAGTAGTGGTTGTTATGTGTGGAAGCGCACTCTCAGAGATGTAACCAAGCATTAGTAGGAAATCCTATGCAATTGAGGCTGAGGATAGTGAAGCACAATTTGTCATGCCATATGGGCCAAGCCTCTACAGTGTAAGAGTAGGTTAAGGGGACTATCAGCGTAGAAGATAGGTGACATCATGAGTGTGTATGTATAAAACACTGTAATCTTATTGGAGCAGTGTGTCACATGTTTGCTGTCAGTGGCTCATCAGCGGAAGAGGCGTATTATGATTTATCCTAGGTAAAGTAAGGAAACTGATGGTGTACTCCATGGATATCACTGAAGTTTCTTGCAAACCTGCTGAAGTGTGTTTGCGCCCGTGCGAGCCTGTAAGCCCGAGTAAGCATGTGTGCATGCGTGTCTGCCCGTGTGCGTGCGTTGAAGAACGAGTAAGCTAGTGTAAGATTGTTGAAGCCCGTGTAATGTCGTGTAAGCCAGTGTAAGTGTTTGTACGCATGTATAAGCCTGTGTGCGCGCGTGGAAGCGGATGTGCACTTTACTGTGCTCCTATGCGCGGCACCGCTCACTGTGGACACAGACAGTGAAAAGGAAGGTAAACAAATAGCAGTAAGTTAACCAAGGAGAACTACCACAGCTAGTAGGTGAAAACAATCAGACTGAGAATATTACACAGCCAGTACAGTAGGCCAGCACAGCACAGCACGTACAACTCTACAGACAGCATTCCACCATGTTTTTCTCAGACACACTGCAACACTGTAGTATACTAAGAGAAGTGAAAACTGTAAAAGCTTAACTGAGACAACATAATGTTAGGGGCTGCCATTGCTATTATACGTCAACATATGCAACATGTGGAGGGTTGTGCCAATGTGAATGCTGCTCAGCAACATACAGTGAGTAGATGGAGAAGAGTGTGCAGGCACAGGGTAACCTACCAGGGGCTACATGAGCTGGAGATAGTAGAGCGCTATAGAGTGGACAGAGACCTCCTGCAGAAGATTGTGGAGCTATGCAGGCCATGTCTCACACACAGAACCAACAGAGGGAAACCTATCCCAGTGGAAACCAAGGTATGTGTTGCCCTAAGGATAACAGCAACAGGTACCTTCCAGAGATCAACTGGTGATATGATGTGGATTTCACAAACATCAGCATCCAGGGTACTGCACCAGTTCATGAATGCCATGTCAGCACATGTCAGTGATCATGTATATATCCTCAATTCCCGTGAGGTATTGGGCAGCAATATGTGTCTTTTCCACACAATAGTGGAATACCCTGTGTACTGTGTGCAATACACATATGCATCAAAGCACCAGCCAGTGAGTGTGGTAGGGCCTACATCATCCACAAGGCTTCCCCTCCATGAAGTGGTGGTTTGTGTGTGATGGCCAGCCCATAATACTGAATGTGTGTGCTGGATGCCCTGGAAGCTGCAATGCTTCCTATATGTGGCATCTGACGCAGCTGTACAAAACATTTGGCAATGGGGGCAACCCTCATGGTCACCTAGTGGGGGATGCTGGATGTGCAGTTCAACTGTGGCTGATGACACACATCAGAAATGCACACACACATGAACAGGAATGCCATAATGAGGCACACGCACAAACATAAACTTTAATCTAGCATGTGTTTGTGTCGCTCAAGTCACAGTTCTGGTGCCTGAACACATCTGGTGGAGCATTAAAGCACTTGTCAACTACATGTACCAGAATTGTCTGTGGCCTAGGTCATCTGTGTCACACACACACACACACATGACAGTTTATATACATAGTGTGAGTGACTGTTCATGTATGTATATTACTGCAGAACAGTTCAAACACAGCAAAGTCTGTCAATAATGGACATTCATCATAGTTGTACAACCACCTTGGAGGATATGCATGCAGAACTCTCATTGCTTATGTGATACAGTGATGTACTTCAAAATACCATTGTAAATGCAAATATCAAATGACAAATGACATAGCACTTGTCTATATGTACACATTGTTACCCATTATACATATTGGGATGTAATACCTATGTGTTACTGTTGGTATAGTATGTGTAGTAAATGTGGATAACTAACTCTTTTTAGCCTTATAGGTTTACAGCATGGGTTGGATAACACGTATCTGTCTGTATGATACCCTTGTGTAGAATAACTCTATCATGTGCAGAATGCATTGTAGGCCACAGTATGAATTTCCAGATGTGGACAGGAATATCCCTATTGTCTTTGCTTGTAACTAACATGGCTATATGTCAAACAGTAATGGTTCCAGCAATGTGTGGCAGTCAATACCAGTGCGTACTGGTATAGTATAGTACATGTAGGATCCACATGCTACTGTGTGTCCTACATGTGTGGGTCAGTTGTGAAGATATCATATAACAATTGGTTATTCAGACTGTTGAGGTTGTGTCTACTACCATAATGCAAAACAATCACAGATAGTAACAGTATCACCCACAGCACCGTGTAAAACCATAGCAATCACACATGTGTAGACAAGTACAACAATATGTGTAGTATAATGCATACTGGCCACCAATAGAAACTATGAAGTGTTAACAGTGTGTAATACAGGGCATGTCACCATTCCAATGTGTCCACTATACATGTACATGTAGACAGTGCACCTTCACCATGTTCACATATAAATACATGAAAATCTGTACTACACACATCACACATGTACTGCACACTCTGAAACACATGCTGCCAATACTACACATGTCAGTCAAATGGCACATGGATGGATAATACATCTTCAGAATTAACAGTGCTGTACACTATACTGCATTGATGATCATAGCTGTAATGCATCATGCCTGCTTACATACACCTAGAAGGAAATCACACTTTGTGTTAACAACATTTTAACATTATTACAGTGCTATGAAGCCACCCTGTGCATCAGCACCATGTTAGTCTGTACCTGCATCAATGTTACACATTACAAGAGGTGGCAGAGGTGTCATCATATGCACAGGGTATGTAGTTTCTTTTCCAGAGCCTGTCATTGAGCCATCCAATCAACATGTATGTATTTGTGTGTGTGTGAGGGACAACAGGTTTTGCATGGCCCAATGTTGATGCAATGTGTGTGTGTATGTGTTATCCCTAGCTGTTTGTTTTATGTGTGTGTCTGCATGTACACAGTTTCAGCATGTGTCAGCCATATACTGGAGGTTGTGGGACAGTCACAAACTGTACCTGCCAGGCTGTACAGATTGCCATTTTTGGCCATGGACACCCCTCCATGCATTCAACAATATTCCAGTCCTGCACATGGCAATGTATACACATACATTCTTGGGATCTGTATCACAACCTGTGGATAAACTGGTGTCAGTAATGTTAACCTGATTTGCTTAGTATTGTCATTTAATACATAGTTATGTGAGCCATACTCATCCTCCAAAGTAATAACCACTGCTGCCTGTTGCTGAGATGTGCACATGACCGTTTAAAGGTGCTGTACTATCATTGTTTTCAATGTCCCTTGTAATACCCAGCAACAAAATAACTGGTCACTACACAACTATAACCCAGGATCACTACAGCACACAGTATGTGCACTATCACAGAGCCATAGCAAATTTAGATACATCCAAGGTGATCAGTACAGATAATGCAGCACATTCAATAGTAATAATACACACACACACACACACACACACACACACACACACACACACACACACACACACACACACACTTGGCAGGGCTGGGAGTTGAACATACACCTAACTATCTTATCACACTACAGCATTACGCATTTACAGAACGCGCTACTGAGATTACTGAACACAGCACTCCCAGAGGCGTACTTCTAGGTGGGTGACATCATCCACAAAGGCAAAGATGCCGATAGGGAATGTATGTGTTGTGAGGCATCTAAAATCATTACTGTGTCCCCAGGCAGCTGGAAACACACACACACATACTTGGCAGGGCTGGGAGTTGAATATACACCTAACTACCATATCACACTACAGCATTACACATTTACAGAACGCGCTACCAAGATTACTGAACACAGCACTCCCAGAGGCATACTTCTAGGTGGGTGACATCATCCGCAAAGGCAAAGACGCCGATAGGGAATGTATGTGTTGTGAGGCATCTAAAACCATTACTGTGTCCCCAGGCAGCTGGAAGCACATACATATACACACACACACACACACACACACACACACACACACACACACACTTGGCAGGGCTGGGAGTTGAACATACACCTAACTACCTTATCACACCATAGCATTATGCATTTACAGAATGCGCTACTGAGATTACTGAACACAGCACTCCCAGAGGCATACTTCTAGGTGGGTGACATCATCCGCAAAGGCAAAGACGCCGATAGGGAATGTATGTGTTGTGAGGCATCTAAAAGCATTACTGTGTCCCCAGGCAGCTGGAAACACACACACACACACATACACACACACTTGGCAGGGCTGGGAGTTGAACATACACCTAACTACCTTATCACATTACAGCATTACGCATTTACAGAACGCGCTACTGAGATTACTGAACACAGCACTCCCAGAGGCATACTTCTAGGTGGGGGACATCATCCGCAAAGACAAAGATGCCGATAGGGAATGTATGTGTTGTGAGGCATCTAAAAGCATTTCTGTGTCCCCAGGCAGCTGGAAGCACACACACACACACACACACACACACACACACACACACACACATACACACACACTTGGCAGGGCTGGGAGTTGAACATACACCTAACTACCTTATCACATTACAGCATTACGCATTTACAGAATGCGGTACTGAGATTACTGAACACAGCACTCCCAGAGGCATACTTCTAGGTGGGTGACATCATCCACAAAGGCAAAGACACCGATAGGGAATGTATGTGTTGTGAGGCATCTAAAAGCATTACTGTGTCCCCAGGCAGCTGGAAACACACACACACACACACACACACACACACACACACACACACACTTGGCAGGGCTGGGAGTTGAACATACACCTAACTACCTTATCACACTACAGCATTACGCATTTACAGAATGCGCTACCAAGATTACCGAACACAGCACTCCCAGAGGCATACTTCTAGGTGGGTGACATCATCCACAAAGGCAAAGATGCCGATAGGGAATGTATGTGTTGTGAGGCATCTAAAATCATTACTGTGTCCCCAGGCAGCTGGAAACACACACACACATACTTGGCAGAGCTGGGAGTTGAATATACACCTAACTACCATATCACACTACAGCATTACACATTTACAGAACGCGCTACCAAGATTACTGAACACAGCACTCCCAGAGGCATACTTCTAGGTGGGTGACATCATCCGCAAAGGCAAAGACGCCGATAGGGAATGTATGTGTTGTGAGGCATCTAAAACCATTACTGTGTCCCCAGGCAGCTGGAAGCACACACATATACACACACACACATACACACACACACACACACACACACACACACACACACACACACACACACACACACACATACACACACACACACACACACACACACACACACACACACACACACACACACACACACACACACTTGGCAGGGCTGGGAGTTGAACATTCACCTAACTACTTTATCACACCATAGCATTATGCATTTACAGAATGCGCTACTGAGATTACTGAACACAGCACTCCCAGAGGCATACTTCTAGGTGGGTGACATCATCCATGAAGGCAAAGACGCCGATAGGGAATGTATGTGTTGTGAGGCATCTAAAAGCATTACTGTGTCCCCAGGCAGCTGGAAACACACACACACACACACACACACATACACACACACTTGGCAGGGCTGGGAGTTGAACATACACCTAATTACCTTATCACATTACAGCATTACGCATTTACAGAACGCGCTACTGAGATTACTGAACACAGCACTCCCAGAGGCATACTTCTAGGTGGGTGACATCATCCGCAAAGGCAAAGATGCCGATAGGGAATGTATGTGTTGTGAGGCATCTAAAAGCATTTCTGTGTCCCCAGGCAGCTGGAAGCACACACACACACACACACACACACACACACACACACACACACACACACACACATACACACACACTTGGCAGGGCTGGGAGTTGAACATACACCTAACTACCTTATCACATTACAGCATTACGCATTTACAGAATGCGCTACTGAGATTACTGAACACAGCACTCCCAGAGGCATACTTCTAGGTGGGTGACATCATCCGCAAAGGCAAAGACACTGATAGGGAATGTATGTGTTGTGAGGCATCTAAAAGCATTACTGTGTCCCCAGGCAGCTGGAAACACACACACACACACACACACACACACACACACACACACACACACACACTTGGCAGGGCTGGGAGTTGAACATACACCTAACTACCTTATCACACTACAGCATTACACATTTACAGAATGCGCTACCAAGATTACTGAACACAGCACTCCCAGAGGCATACTTCTAGGTGGGTGACATCATCCGCAAATGCAAAGACGCCGATAGGGAATGTTTAGAGAGTGAGCAGTCTGAAAGCATATTACTGTCCCAAGGTAGACATAGACAAACACACGGCAGTGCTGTGATCGGGGCAACTAAATATCTATGGAGCACTACAACACTGCATAGATACGGGACACGCCACAGACAGTACACCCTTTGAGACAGCAACCAGTGTGTTCAATGTAGGCATCCATCGTGACATTGAAAATGGACATCTGTTGCCTGGATGACCACCATCGCTATACAGGATGTCAATGGCCATGCCCACACGCTTAGTATCACACGTCTGTTTGGAATGTACTGTGTGTCCATCTACACAAAGGCGTACTGGGCATGCTCACACACTTAGCAGTTGCAAAGGGCCGTCTTGCATGCACACGGATTCTAATCACGGAAGGGCGCAGTTTGGAATTTACTGTGTGTCCATCTACACAACGGCGTACTGGGCATGCTCACACACTTAGCAGTTGCAAAGGGCCGTCTTGCATGCACATAGATTCTAATCACAGAAGGGCGCAGTTTGGAATGTACTGTGTGTCCAGCTACACAACGGCGTACTGGGCATGCTCACACACTTAGCAGTTGCAAAGGGCCATCTTGCATGCACATGGATTCTAATCACAGAAGGGTGCAGTTTGGAATGTACTGTGTGTCTATCTACACAATGGCATACTGGGCATGCTCACACACTTAGCAGTTGCAAAGGGCCATCTTGCATGCACACGGATTCTAAACACAGAAGGGCACAGTATGGTATTACTGTCCCCATGTACATGAAGGCCACTCACATGTATTGACCAGTACACACTTAGCAGCTATCACAGATGTCTCAGGTGCAGATCACAGAGGTACACACCACAATCTACAATGTAGCCATCACACATCACCATGTCATTGGACCAGCAATACACAGCCATACATTAACACAACACCGTGTGACTCATGACCAGTGGACTGTACATAGGTCTACAGCAACTGTGCAGACTACACATGTACCGACAGGGTTCCATCATGTATTATGCATTGCAGTGATACCACTGTACATAACCAGGTCGGCTCTACACATACCAGGGGCCCTGGGTCTTACACAGCTGTGACAGATGACTGTCGCTGTACACCAACGAACACACATGTTTGGCTATGTCATACATGTAATTGCAGTGGATATGTGCATGGACCACACACACAACACATATGTACATAGCATAGCTTTTGCTGTCCTCCATGCAGGCAAGTGGCTACAGCAATCATACGCACACAAATGGAAGGTGGGTCTATGGCTGTTGAATGCTAACAGTACATGAGGTAGCAATGTTGACCGAGGACACATTCCCTCTGTACTAGTTACCCATGACACCCATCATATCATACAACAGTCCATGTGTTATGTATGTCAACACACATGTCCACCAATTGCAATACATACAAACATGGCTACATGACAGGCATGTAGGACCAACACACATGTACAATCTGTAGTGTGCATGCAGCTACCATGCATGTACAGTAGCTGATGTAAGTAACTCATCTGTGCCTAACTACAACATGCAGTTGCAATGCAGCCCCATCATTGACACCTGTATATGGTGACATACTGACAGTACGGTAGGATGTACAGCAGGTATGGATGGATGTGTGTACATAAAGTGGTGATGCACCTGTGTAGATGGATGTTTGCCGGGGACGGCTTACAGGTGTGTCACATGCCATCCAACCATGACATGTGCAAACAGTACGCTATGTAACCGTTACTTGATGGTGGAGACAGGTGTTACTGACAGTACGTCACTTGACACCTGTAACACTTACATCCTCCCGTGTGCATATAGCAGCACAATTGCCGAAGGTAGCGTTGGTACACATAATGCGGCCAATACTGCTGCATGTCTGTCAGACGTATCATCATATAGCAGGTGTATCATTCACAGTACTGCTGTGTGTATTTGCTTGTGTGACCATATATGCCACATATGGTATGGAATACAACCCAATTGTCACACACCCCTGTACACTGTTGTAGAGATATGTACATGCTGCAGTGTGGGAAGCATGACGTAGGCAGGTGTGGTGTGTGTATCACACACATCAGCTATCCAAATGTGTATGACATTTGTGGTCTCCACAATGTGTGTGTGTGTGTGTGTGTGTGTGTGTGTGTGTGTGTGTGTGTGTAGGTATGTATGGCTGTCTGGTGCATGGAGTGAGGGTGTATGCTACCATACAGAACACACAGGATCCCTAACCCCTCATGGTGGTGCAGTCCACTACCCTGTTGATGCCATCGGTCTCAGCCGCACTGGCTACCTGTACATGTTCTTTCTCTGTGTCGCGTCATGTGGGTGCACAGTACTCTGAGGGTGATGACCACATAGGTAAGGGTCCTCACCTCAACACTATGGGGTGTGCGTTATAGCGTTGTTGACCCCGTTAGTGTGAGCATGTTCCTGTAATGTGACAGAGTATTACTGCTACACAGTGAGGCCTCATGCTATCAAGTGGCCTCTAACATTATCATTGGCCAAACCGCTGTGTACAACCCCTGCACCATGTCAACATACCTGTGATGTGACCTGGTATGGATGTCATGTCTCTAGCCACTGTAGCCTATTAAACTGCCCACATGCTTCTGGATCAGTATATATGTGGACATCTGTGGTATGTTAGACTTTCCAACAGTCAGGCTGAGGCTATGTATAGCATGCTGATATTGCCATATGTGCCTGTGAGTACTCCACAGTTACACATGGGAGACTGCAAACAGTGCTACCTGTAGGCACATGCAAGTAGACCATAAGGAGGGAACCAGGGCATCATTACCAACATGCTGTTACTGTTGTTACCATGACACATACTGTGAACATATAACAATGCATGCTAAACCAGTGGCGGATTTAGGCATCGGCGCAGGGGCGCGCACCACCCCCTTTTTAAAGCTGTCTGGAACTCAATTAAAAAATGCACTGTCTGCACTATTTTAATAATATATTTAAAAAAAACTTCTTAACACTGCACGGTAGTGTCTTCTCCTTTAAGGAGAACCGTGCGTGCGCTACACACACGCCACCACGGAAGTGAACATGTTCAACACTTGGGCATACATATAGAAAGCTATTTCCTTAAAACGAACCTGACAGTCTTTCCTTGTAAATGTTTTCTGTCATTTGTGACTTCGCCTGTAGTTTAATTAAACAGTTCCACATCATAGCGGTTCTCCTTTACAGAGTGAAAAAAAAAATCTACGTTGGCAACTGTTGGTAACTTGAAACTACGAGCGCATGAGACAGCGATATACAGCTATGCTCAGTTTAGAAACACAATTTATTCGTTGTAGTCACTTTATTGTACTGTGTGATTTTGTTATATACACAATGTCGTGTTACTAAAATCAGGTCGGTAATTTTTGATTACTTTCATTTGACAGACACAAACGTGTCAAGTATGGACCTAGATTTTGACATAATATGTAGGATAAATGGGAGGGAGCAAAAGTTTTACTATCGTTCCTCCGGCTTAACTTTTTTTTCTGGTAATTCTGTTTTGTGTAAAGCTGCACTGTGGAACTCGGTGTAAATTAAATGGAGCAGGTGTAATACTTTTCTGTGTGTGTTACATGAGGGCAAACTTCAGAAGTCTGAAAATGGTTAGGCTGGAGACACAAGGAGCTTTTTTAACTAATATTTAGCATTGCTGACACACCTGTCATTGTCATACACTAGCTAAATAAAGCCTTTCCAGATAGAAATTACCTTTTAATGCAGGCAGCAATGACTGCTCTTTCTTTTCCTCACATTTATCGCATTTGCTGAAGTTCAACATAAAGACATCTAGAAATACCCAAACCAAAACCGTGGCCAGTGCCACCTTACCAGTCTCCTTATTTCTTCATATGCCTTGTGGCTATACAAATCGACTTCCACAAACATATTATTTTGTAGGTATCAAATGGACAGGTGCAGTTTCAAACATAAGTCAAAGAAATGCACTGCTGTCATATGGAGAAAAATAAAACTTCATTAATTAATCGCCTCACTCAGGCTGCAGCAGGATATGCCGGTGGAACGGATAGCTTAAATTCAGCGCCTAAGTGTTGAACATGTTCACTTCCGTGGTGGCGTGTGTGTAGCACATGCATGGTTCTCCTTAAAGGAAAAGACACTACCATGCGGTGTTAAGAAGTTTTTTTTAAAATTCAACATGTTCACTTCCGTGGTGGCGTGTGTGTAGCGCACGCATGGTTCTCCTTAAAGGAGAAGACACTACCATGCAGTGTTAAGAAGTTTTTTTAAAATCATCATTCTCTTTTGGCTTTTCCCATTAGGGGTCGCCACAGTGGATCATCTCTTTCCATTTCTTCCTATCCTCTACATCTTGCTCTATCACACCAACCGCCTGCATGTCCTCTCTCACCACGTCCATAAACCTCATCTTAGGCCTTCCTGTATTCCTCTTACCTGGCAGCTCCATCCTTAGCATCTTTTTCCCAATATACCCATCATCCTTCCTCAGCACATGTCCAAACCAACGCAATCTCGTCTCTCTTGCTTTGTCTCCAAACTGTCCAACATGAGCTGACCTTCTAATATACTGATTATTCAAAAATAATGAAGAAGTTTTTTTTAAAATATATTATTAAAATAGTGCAGACAGTGCTGTAGAATGCTTTGTTGTTGTCCTTCGAATCAGTGGCAATTTTGTTTTCGTAGCTAGCTTTGGAGGATCTTATAAGGGATCTCAGCTTCTTACTGAGACTAATCAGGGAGCTCCTCCACTCATGGGATTTCACTCTCTTTTGCAACAGTTTCTTCCTTCTGTTGTACAGTTTGTTTATGGCAGGGGACCACCAGATTGGCTTCCTTTTTTTGGAGGATAGTGTCTTGGTTCTGTTTGGGATAGCAAGATCCATGCACTTGTGTAAGTGCTTATAGAGTGCATTTGTGTAGGATTCAGCAGTCGTAACTGTATTGTCCATCTGCATGGGTGTCATGAAGTTCACCACTTCTGTCTTAAGAAGCATGAAGTTGGCTTTGGAGAAATTCTTTACCATGGTTTTCTTAATGGGGGGTGGGGGCGGGATGTGGATATCTAGGGTGATTAGCTTATGGTCATATCGGACCAACGAGGAGTTGACTTCAGGTGTGGAACACTGGTCACTCATATTGGTAATGACTAGGTCTAGGGTATTGTTGTCCCTGGTGGGGGTGTGGATAAGTTGATCCAGGGCATTGGAATTTATGAATTCCAGAAAGCTTTGAGCGAAGGAGTTGGTACATGAGTAGTTTTCCCAGTTAATGGTGGGATAGTTGAAATCACCCATTATTAGGGTGTTTGGTTGAACCCTAATATTTTCCAGAACTTCAAGAAAAGAGAAGTAGGATTCCTGGGGCATGGTGGGGGATCTGTAGCAAGCTATAATTCGGATTGCAGTTTTGCTCAGAGTTAGTTGCACTTGGATAACCTCGGATGCATTATGCTGAGCATCTAGCCTGGAGGTGTGGATATCCTTAATGAATATGGACACACCTCCACCTTTGGTGTTACGGTTCAGGTTACATGGCCGAAAAGTGTGGTATGAGTTATAGCCTGGTAGTGCAGGGGTGCTCTCTGGAGCCTTGAGCCAGGTCTCAGTCACTGCACAAATATCGATGTTCTCCATTTTAAGGAGTGTCTCGAGTGAGTGCATTTTGAGATTTAGACTTCTAGCATTGAGTAGCATTACCCTCAGTTTTTGCTTGCCTGTTCCTGTTATGGTGGTGAATTTGTCATTTGAACCTTGCCTAAAAAAGGCACTATAGGTGTGACAAGAGCAATAGCCAGTATCCGTTTTTAACATACCTCCCAACTGACCAGATTTTTTGCCACATATTTTTGGCTAATTCCTCATAAAATTTGTGGTTTTCTGGAAATTGACAGAGGACTGAAGTCACTAAATAATGACGTATGAGTTTCAGCCTTCATATCCTTCAAAAAAATGCATGCTAACACAAATCCTGTTATTCTAGCAACTTTCTAAGTTAAAACGAAAAATATTTAAAATCTATCCCTATTTTTGGGCCATTGTATCTCCATTATTTTAGGCATTGTCCAGATTTCTTGTACTAAGAGGTTGAGAGGTATGGAGATATGGTATGTAATGCCCTAGTTGGGGAGGGGCAGATTAGTCAATTAAGTTGATCAGGCTTGACCCTATAACTTGGTTACAGGAAACAAGAGCCTGAATCCTCTAGACTAACTACCAGAATGCTGACAGAATTGTGAGTTTGAGTTTCAATACATTTTCAGGGAGTGTGTTTCAGTACATTTTCAAGGGATTATGAGTGAATTTCACTACATTTTCATGGAACTGTGAATTTCAAGGAAAGAGAAATTTACTGCTGCTCATGTTAAGTCTGTTTTCAATATGCAACTAACTGTTTTGTTTAGCGAATGGCAGTCACTGTGCTGAAGAATTTGAAAGCAGTGTTAGTAGTGCAATTGCCTTTGGTACAGAAGGCTGTGGATTCTACTCCCACACCATGTGGATGGAGTGCTGATTATTTGGTGCATTTTCAGGGGGGATAGGGGTTCTGCACTCCTGAGTGTGTCCTCCTTTGTATGAGATGCATACTTGTCAGTTTGTCAGTCCTATATTATTATATTACCAGCTTACCAATTTTTTTTCTTAATGTTGCATTGGCAATTAATTCTTCAAGGGCAACAGGCACTGTATTTGTAGATGAAGCACTGAAGTGTAAACTTGTTTGCCAGTAGCAACCTCTTCTTTTACTTCTGCAGAGATTGTACTTATCAACTGATATTGGTGGATTGTGATGACAGATGTCTGAGTGGCCTTTTATTGTTGAAAAATTTTGAAATGGGTAGTTTTGTCATTATTGGTTCATATGTTTTGTTTCATTGCTTACTAGAATGTTCAAAACTTCAGATTTAAACCACATTCTAACAAGTGTGCTGTATTTTGCAAGGAATATAATTTAATACAATCAGGACGGTGAATCAAAGAACACAAACATGTATGTATGGCTGTAAAAATGTGTGCAAGGAGCCTTTGGCTTGACAAATGGCCTAAAGGTAAACTTAATCCTCCACTGCATTTTCTTTGAATGTGGTTTTATGCCATTGCAATGAATGTGGGTTTCAAGGGCAGATAGGTTTTCTGCTCATGCTGTCTGTTTTCACTGTCAGACTGTGTTGTTTGGTTTGCAAATGGCTATTAGTGTTTGTGCTATTTTATTTCAATATCTGTAATCATTGTAGAAGTAAATAAAAAAGCAAGTAAAGTAAAATTGCAATGTGTGTAAGGAATCCAACTTCCAAATTCTGTACTAGTCCTTCAGTGATAATTATTGTATTTACACATACCCATGTAGCAATGCAGCTTTCTTTAGTAACTGCCATATACATAATCACTTGGTCTGAAACTGTGTGCCTTCTGCTGTGTAATCTTATACTACAAAAGTCCTTTGCTTAAGGGCCTCTAGCTCAGAGGGACTTTCCAGTTAACGTGAAATGAATGAATGAAAATAAGGATACATAACAGGATATGCTATTTTAAGAAAAGTGTGCAGAGAAGTACATTAATTATGTGTTTGAGACTAGCATCTGACCCACCACAGCTTGGAGACATGGAAACATTAGCAGCATGTCAGGCAAATATATTAATGTGACTAAATGGCATCTGAGACTAGAGGTAATCCAGAAAGCTCAAGTCAGGTCTGGTATCCCACCTGTGACCCAGTGGAGAGAGGACTAACAAGAAACAGAGACCAAAGGATTAGTCCAGATAAAAATCACTTTAGCTAGCAGATCTGGGGGACTCCTTATCTGAGACCCTCCCTGTGGGAGGAATAGAGACACCTTCTTGGACTTTCAAGTAGTTTATTCAGTTAAGCAAGTAGATGGATGAGTGCTCTCGTTCTAATACATTACATTCAACAGGTCAGTTATTTAAAGGCAGTTACAGCCAATGGTGTGAGGGCCCAGGGGAGCTGACTGGAACAAAATCTACTGAGACATGGTTTAAAGCCACGGAGAGCACACCAACAGTGCAAGGTTATGTCTTCCACACATTTAGGCCAGCTACTTGACAGGCAGGGACTAAAGGCTGAGGTGTCTCTATCTACATCCAAATAAATATACTTCAAGGCAGGTCAAACAGGACAATGCATGTGAGATGCTCCATGTTCACATCACCATAGGTAAAATCCAGTACCACTTCCTTGCAAGTTATAGGTCCCCTTCCATGACCCAAGAAACCCATACCATGTATTTAAACTTATTAGAAACACTAACCATCCAACCGAATACAATTTTCAATGGTGACTGTAATTACCCCACTATTAACTGGGAATCCTACATGACACCAAACGTACATGCACAGAGATTCCTGGATTTTGTAAACACAAACTCCCTGAACCAGATAGTCAACCAGGGGTGCAACCATACTGGATCTGGTCCTCGCTAATATGGGAAACTGCTGCACACCCCCTACTGTAATGCCTTTCCTGGTAAGGTTAGACTACAAAATACTCTCCTTTGAAGTAACAATAAACCTGGACCCCCAGCTCAACCGGGAATATTCAGGAACTATTCTAAGGCTAACTTCCTGTTATTAAATGAGAACCTGGCAAGATTTCAAGCCCCCGTAAACCCTGAGAACACTTCTGCCTATACAGAACTGTTCACGGAAACCCTGTACAAGCAGGTTAATAGCTGCACAGAAGCAGCTGTACCTACCAGGAAGAAGTACAGAACTAACTCAAAACACAAGCCACCCTGGTGGAATCACAAAATCAATAGGCTGTATAACAGGAGGAAGAAAATCATGGCAAAGATTTAGAGGTGCAGCACTCAGTAGGATAAAAGCACTCTTGTCAAACTAAACAAACAACTCAGAGGACAAATAAAGTCTACCAAAGCCAAAGTTGAGGTACGTTTGTCCACCCAGGCCAAGTATAACCACAAAACATTCTTTAGCTATGTCCGCAACCTCAAAGGCAATACACAATTGTGTGCAAAGCTCATTGTGAATGTAGCCACCTACACTGAGCCAGAAGATATAGCAAACCTCCTGGCTGATAAATTCATCTCCAACTTTATCCCTCTCTCCCCTTCAACCTTCCTCAGGAAACATTATTAAATATAACTCCCCCTACTATCATTAGGGAACACGTCCTTAATGCTCTGTCTAAGACCAAGAACACTGCATCAATGGGCCCAGACAATATTCCAGGATGCCTTTGGAATAGCATGAAACATAACCTATCAGGGCCTCTGGAATTACTGTTTAACTGTAGCCTCCAAACAGGCTTAGTGCTTCAGAAAGGCAACAGTCATCCCTCTGCACAGAGGTGGGCCATCTACAGACCTGGGAAACTACAGACCCACAAGTCTCACTAGTCTTATATGTAAAGCCATGTAAAGAATTATCATGGGGATGATCAATAGAGATATAGTAAACCTCCAGGCCCTACACCCAACCCAGTTTGGTTCTGTCAAGGCCAGATCATGCCTACTTAACCTAGTGGACTTCTTTGAGAAGGTCACCAAAGCAATGGATGAGGGCAAAATCATTCACACTGCCTAGCTTGACCTGGTCAAGGCATTTGGCAAAATACCCTCTCATGCATTGTTGACAAACTCAAGAGGTTAGGTACAATCCCACATGTCATCTGGTGGATATTCAACTGGCTCACAGACAGGACCCAGGAAGTTAGAACTGGGTAATCTACCTCTGCAAAGAGGCCAGTTACAAGTGGAGTCCCTCAGGGATCAGTCCTTGGACTGCTCCTTTTTGGCATTTACTTCTCAGAAGTCAAGGCCAATGTCAATGGTCTGTGGCTGACTAAATTTCCAGATGATTGCAAATTAGGAGCCATCACTGAATCTCACACTGACACAAATGTTCTCCAGGAGGGGCTCACACAAACAAACAACTGGTGTCAGAGCCATGGACTAAAACTAAAAGCCAGGAAATGCATAATAGAATCCTTTGGGAAATCATCCATCCCTAGTAACTATAATATTGAAAACACACCCCTTCAAGTTGACCCAGTAGTTAGGGACTTAGAGACACACACACACATAGTAATCTAGCCTTTGATCATCACGTGTCTACACACACAGATAGTAATCTAGCCTTTGATCATCACGTGTTTACAGTGGTGAGAAAATCATTCTATGTTGCACAACTTACAAACAAAGGTATGGCAACTAAGTCCAAGGAAGTCATTGTCCCACTGTATTCGGCTTTCATCAGACCTATCATTGAGTACAATGACCCCTTTGGTTTGTACCTAACCAGGCATATCCAACAATTAGAACGTCCACAGAGGTTCCTCACTAAAAGAATACAGGGTGTAATTAAAACATCTTTTGCAGACCACCTGAAGGCCCTATCCCTGTATTCTGTTCCTACAGGCTTTTGAGGGGAGATCAATGCCTAGCATACAGGGCATTGTAAGACCCCACTCTGATGGACCTCCTGCATATCCACAAAACAAACAGCACCAGAATTACCCATTCTAAAGACTTAAACCTTGCCTATGATATAAATCGGACCTGCTGGAGAGATAGATATGTATCCCAGAGACTACCCAATCTGTGGAACAGGCTCCCCATTTATGTGAAGCAGAATTCCTCCCTAACCCAATTCAAGTGCACCTTGGACAATTGGATGGGAAAACGGAAATGCATCCCTGATTTGGCACCTGTGTCTTAAATGGACACACGTAACCTGTAAATGGTTCATCTCCCAGGGTCATGCTTACAGTTATCAAGAGTGTTTTAACTGTTAGAGATTTGGGATGCATGGCTAGGCTTAAAAATGCCCTTGTGGTCATCAGCCTAGGAAACGCCTATGAACCAAATCCACAGCAACATCATGTGTAACTGAGTGTATATTGTGGTCTTTCACACATGATGTCAGAGTTTCTTAAGGCGATCATTCCACAACCACCAAGCCCAGTGTCCCAATTTCCCACCCCCAGCCAGGTACTCAACTAACCAGACTGCGCCCCTCCTTTTGTAAATTCCTGGATCCGCCACTGTAAACGTGTACTACATGGTATGTCTGGTGCATGTCAACAGTACACAACTAATGTAATATACACGTCTCTCACTATTCTCACACAACTAATGTAATATACACTTTCCTCACTATTCTTACACAACTAATGTAAAATACACTTCTCACTATTCTGTTCACCCTGTGCATCAGACCATTTGAGCATGTCCCTGCACCGATGGTGTGGATGACAGGGATGCGGCACAGGCTTCATCATATGCACAGGGTGATAATGTTTGCCAGGGGTATAGGCTGCACCAATGGATGACATCATGTGTGTGGGTAAGGGCCAGTGATATGATTGGACATGTCTGTTCAGTATGCATGTGGGTGTTGTTGTGCCCTACAGATGTCTTTGCTGTGGGCGTGTATGTGTGCACACAGTTCTGCCTTTTGTAAGGCCTATACAGGGTATTATTGACAGCTCCAGATTGTACAGACCAGGTTGTACAGCTCGCTGTGTCCGGCCACGGCCACGTGACCTGTGCCTGCCAGGGGTTGCACGGGCACTACCAGGCAGAGGTACAGATTGGATACTGTCCGACGACACATGTCCACTGGAACCGTGTCCCCGCTGGGAACGTCCAGGGCCACGTCCACTAGGTGGTGTGGCTGGCCTACGTCCACGTGGCCTACGCCTCACTCCTAGCAGATGTTCCAGCACAGACAGCTCATGCTCGCGGATTGCCATGCCATGGTCAAGGATTCCGACCATGTCACCCAATCGCCTGTCCAGAACATCAGCAATCTGCTGTTGAGCATTTGCCAATGCCTGGATATTGTCATTTAGGGTATGGATAGCAGCCCTCTGCAGCCTCTGCCCTTCTCTGGTCTGCAGTTCAGCACGTGCCTGTGCCGCCATTACAGTCTGGAACATGTGTCTGCTGATACCAGCTGCTGCGCTCTGTCCTGCAGGTGCATGTCTGCAAGAGGTCCTCCTACGAGCAGCACCGGCCACATGCCTGTGTGGCACATCTGCAGTCATTACACTGACACCATGGTATGCTTCTGTAGCCACCACATGTTCCTGTTCCACACTAACAGACGCTGACTGTCCTTCCTCTATGGCCACTGGTGATGCGGTATGTGTTGGCAGCATAACTATGGGCGGGAAAGAGGGGGACATAGCTGGGATGGCAACTGTTGGCACAGATTTAGCCCCTGACAACCCTGCCTGTACCTCATGCATATGTTCATCACTGCTAGTATCTGTGGGGACACTATCATCAGATGGACCGTAGGAGGGTAACACACCTACATCACCTGTGAATGCAAAGAAAGACTCTAAATTACAATAGACACAGACACAAACACACAGACACACACACACAGACACACACAGACACACACACACAGACACACACACACAGACACACATAGACACACACACACACACACACACACACACACACACACACACACACACACCATGCATGTGATTTGACAGATGACATGCAGCATGCCTGTGGTACAGCAGAGGGCATGCAGCTCAGACATTAATAGTGTTAGTAAGCATACCCCCCTGGGGTGCACACGACAGCAAGCAGGTGTCATATCAGTAGCCATGCAGTTCACACAATCATGGTAGTATGCATGCATCCCCGTGATACACCATGTGGACCAGAACAGGATAACAGTACACATGGCTGACGTGACCTTGACATGTACTCTGCTGATGTGTGCATTAACATGCATACATGTCTGACACAATGGTGTCCTGACATATGTACAGCATTGTAATGGGCATCACATTGCGGTGTTGTCTGTATACCCTACAGATAGAATGCATGTTTAGCAAATGTGCATGAGCATGGAAGGGTAGTGTGAGCCGTCTACATTGCTATACAGTGTGAAGTACAGACACTGTGCCATTGCATGGCATCATGAGGCATCTATATTGCTGTACAATGCATAATATGTACACATTGCATAGCCATAACTGCATGCATACCCATGGCATAACTGTGGATTGTGACCCATGATGCTGAGGTGTATACACACCAAACCATGCTGTGTCAAGTGACAGGTCACTAGAGGACCTACAGCTGATACCCCTGCACAACAACTACAGGGTCTTAGCTGCCTGGCAACCATGTCCACACATAGCGGACATGTCAATTCACCATTTCCCACATGACATTGATGTACCACACACACACGAGGTGCACAGCTAATGGTGATGTCCTACAGCAGCAAGAGAAATGTACAGTATCTGTGGCCTGATGTGGTGTCAATGTCTGTGCAAGCTGTACAGATGACTACTGTCATGCAATGACACAGTCGTGATGTTCAACTGATCTTATATGGTAGACTTCAGTGACACCTCCACTAGCTGTGCACAGGCTGTTAGGATGTCCAGTGCACCACATCAACTGTATAATCAGTCAACTAAGGCTATAAGTTGACCGTGTGTGGACAATGTGCAACAGAGTGTATACACATCACATCTACTGTGTGGCTACATGTCTCTGGCCATCCCCCATGGCCATGTGTGCACGTGTTGGCCAAATGTGTGTGATGGCCATCTATCTCACATGTCTGTGTTGTTTCATATGACATACACCCATAGATGTCAGATATGTCACCATCCACAGGGCTATGCAGACAACGGGTTGTATGTTTGGTATGTGGGGTATGGGTCATGGGATAGTGTGACAATACTGCAGCCAGAACACTACATGTCTGGGACATGTCAGATGGCACATCACAATGTGTGCACCCAATGCAGGGGTATACAACACAATGGTGACACCTGTGGGCTGCCCATATCACAGCTCACTGTGTGGTACTGTTTGCATACCACACATGTTGTTCCAATGCATACTACATATGCCTCCATTGTAGAACACCTCCACCGTTGTATGCACAGCTGACCACACATGTAGCAATGACAAATACTGTGGTTTCAAGTTGGTGTATCATTTCGTTTGTATATATTGCACATGGGTGGCCTGTGTGAATGATGGGTGCTGTGACCTGTATATCGTGACTGGAATGAACATCAAGTGTGCAAGTGTTAACTGGCCACATGACAAATAGATCAATGCTTTAACATGCCTGATACTGATGACAGTCTCACCTGCAACGGACTCATGTCTGTGCGGCATGCCAGAGGTACCTGTATAGGGGTGACACAGCAGTATGAACATTATCCATGACTGTATGACAGCCACAGAGTGCACTGTGCATGTTAACACATTTGCCTGTATAATAGCATATAGTATGCACATGTGTGCTTACACAGGGTAGCATACTGTAGTATGCAGCATGTGTGTCCACATACCTTGCATATGTTGTTACTTTACATAATGTACAGTGACACATGCAACTAAATGGGATATAATAGCCATATGTGCAGTACTGACTTACGAGGCAACTCCAGGCTCATTGGTTGGGAGACACCCACCTCCACGATGGCAGCTAGTGTTTGTGGATGCTGTTCTGAGGGTGTCCCCAGACTGGCCAGTAGCTCCTCGGTGTGTGTGAGTGGGGGCTGGGTTGGTGGCCCACCACCTGTTCCACCTTGTTCCCTGGCAATTGCAGTGGCATGCTGTTTTGCATGTCGTATCAAGTCCATGCAGTGTCTGCACACCTGCTGGTAGGTGCAGTTATGGCCACCCACATCGAAGGCCACCCTCCTGCGAAGATCCTGCCACAGGTCGTCTCGCTGCTGGGCATGCTGTGGCACATGGCTGAACAACACCTCATAGTTCTCATGGAGGTACGGGATGAGGACATCATCCTCCTGGCGGCTGTACACTGGAAGGCGTGTATGAGGCATTATCTATAAGACATAATGATGGTGACAGGTCACAGTTTCAGAGATGTACAGAGATACTGCTGCACATACATTTCTATGACATCTAGTACATCTGCACAGTTATCTTTGCAAATCATCATGACACGGACACGACTGATGTGTTTGTGTCACAACATGTAACACCTGTTGTGCATTGGATATCATCACCATATATGTGTGTCACCTCATTACAGTGTTCATACTCCATGTGAATGCTGTCTTGATGTGGGCATGTCTATTTGCCTGCACTGGTGTTCTTACCTATCTGCACATGCCTGGATGTGTCCACGGTAATGCTGTTGACCTTGATGCTGTGTATATGTCACATATCAACACAGACACAGCCTTAATGGACTTGAGCAGTGACAATGCACACATACGCATGGAAACCTGTGCATGCATCTGTTTTGCCTTATACATCTACACAGCACTGTACAGCTGTTCAACATCCTGCCACGGATTGCCTGTGTTGCACATGTGATAGACATGGGACAATGGCTAGTTGGACGTCATTCACAGGGATGGTTATGAACCATAGCATGTATGGGCAAGGTTTCCTAGCTGTAACAGACAGCCATTATGCCACCGCGAGGTGCATCAGTGCCACATTACTGATCCAGACAGTTGATACTAAATCTACCATGCGGCCATCACACCATGTATGACTGGGATGACATGTGCAACTTTGATGGACAGGGTGGCATGGGTTGGTGGGAGTCTGTCACATGTATGGCACAGGGATCTGTCCAGCATGTGGCGATCCTAGTATTAGGACAGTGGATGTCCATGACGTATGTCTTACAGATCAGGATATGGACATATAGCATGTCCATCATCATGGTGTAACAGATGTCTTTATACAAGGTAGACAGCATGCTGCATAGTGGAGGTGAGGATTGTGAAGGCTGGTATCGCCCATCCATGCATGGCCATTACCCCTTAAAGGTGATATGTGATCCAATATTGGTCACCCCAGTGCTGTATATGCCTGCCCAATGATCTCCGTGCTCATGGATGGCACCCTGGCATGACATGGGTACCTCATATGACTACCTAAGGGGCCTGGAGACGTCACCAAGTCAGGGAGGTGTACTGCACAGCACCATCCCTTACACAGTGTCCATAATAATGACCACAGCCTAGGTGGTAGTTAATGGGTACAGGGATGTTCACCTAGCGGTGACAATGCTGATATCATCCATCAGAATGTGCACATATGTCACACACCTCACCCACACAGCCCATTCCATATGTTGTTCACAACACTGACACAGCTATTCCTCATAGGTTATGGCCATTCACATCCTTACATACACAGATGCCTGACATTTGTCTGTGTGGTATGGGCTACAATGAGGGTGGAGTTCAACACATTAACCCTGTTCTACTGTAGCTGGCACTGGTGTGATATGCACATGTCACTCTGGCACCTTTTGTAGTTGTGAGTCTGTCAACAGGCCACTGGTAGAACACTCCTGTGACATACAAAGGTATTTGTAATCAAACATCCGTACTGTCTTGTACATCTGTACTGCTAATATCTACAGTGATAATGGTTCATGGACATGCACACCATACTCGGCAGGGTTATAGTACGGTGCCACACATTATGACTGTCGTCACCACTTGTGGGTTGATATTATCCAACACCCTATCTGTATTGTATGGTCATGCTAGGCACTTGTTCAGAACTTGTGAGCATGTCATGAGCTACTGATTAATATAGCACCCATTCCACACCATTTCCCACAGGTACACTGGCTGTCCTAAGATTTCCAGCTTGCTTATGGTACAACAGCTGCTGTACACACGTAACTCACACATCCTGTGAGACATGGTTGTATATACAGGCACGTCCAACTGTCATGTACAAGTGCTATTGCCTGTCTATAAGATGGATATGTCGTACATGTGGCAATAGAGCAATTGTCTCATGTACAAATTCAATGCTCACCTCCCAACATATAACACTACAGCCTGTGGAGGATGCACTTATGCAGCCCTGCTGGGGGTAATGCTGTCACCAACCCTGACTGCACCTGACAGTCATGTGGGGATGTGTAACATTCGCAACACACCCCACTCATCACATAGTCTCACATGATCTCCACCACAGGCCACACATACGAGGACAACGTGTGCAGTACTTCTCCATACTCTGTGTAGGCACCAGAGGCAGCCCCCATCATGGAACACAACATCACCAACTTATAGCCCACAGACTCATGTGTTCCCATCACATACACCCAATAGGGTGTTATAACATACACAACACACCAGTCATAGGTGAGTCTGTAGGCGGTCACACTGCAGCTCCACACAGCAGGCTACACAAGGTGATAGTCGCTTACATCTTGCTGTCGGGTAACTGGTTCTGCAACATAACCTATGCCCCCCTGCCACACCTCACCAGGTACAATGTGACTTGTCATTTTCTATGTTAGTGTGACTGCCCTGAGATGCCACTTCACAGACTACGTGTGCAGGGACATGCAATAGCTCGCCAGTCTTGTAGCCCTGAAGGTGTGGGCCAAGCCCTGGGGAGCATTATGCATTCATCCAGACCCGATACCACTGTGCAACGACTGACTGTGCCACTTCAACAGTTGCCTATGCTTCTGCTGTCATTCCACAGGCATCTGGTATCTGTCCGCTTTGACTGACCTGGTCAAACACAATGCTTTGGCAGAGATGACCTGCACCTGTCAGCCCTGGGAGTACAGCTCACATGTAAGGCTCTTGCTGCTTCTATACTGCCTGTCTTGCACAGTTTCCAATAACAGTCACCAGCAGAATGGGAACTGGCAAGCAAGACATGGGGTCATGTGACACAATGCTTGCATCTTCCTCTGTGACACACGCAGGCAAGGCACACCTTATAATGCACCACTCCAATATCTCTGCAGTGACTGGGACCTGCCTCTAGGCTCTGCAGAGCACACCTGCAATGACAGGTTATAGACAGACCATACCTTTCAGGCACATACCTGGACTGGCACACCCACAGCTGAGGTGTTCCCACATCCCACTATGTTGTACACACATCCTGGCTAGTTACTTAACACAATGCATTAGAGGTGCTCCATGTGCAACTAACTGTGTCCGGAACTGCTATACACATTGTAACAAGCTACAGATTCCACTACATACCCCACAGTTACCAGACCTCATTTGTTGGTGTACTGGACAGTAGGGCTCAGACAGCTACTACTGATGTGTGACTGACACTAACCCACACTTAACTGGGATAGCCACTCATGTACTGACACATCCATGAATCATAACCTCCACTCGGCTGGATAAACCCATACACGCCACCTCCAAGACCAACATTAACCATGACATGAACACTACCAACATGTGACTGGTGTTCCACACCTGGGGTCATCCCGATTGGTGGATTCTGAACATATGCTAATCAACCTTGTTAGCCACATCCCAGCACCACACCCTTCACGGCATACACAGTACATGAGTACTACAACATCTACTACAGACGTCTTATGACAGCAGTTGTTAATGTCATGACACCCGTGCAGATGGACAATGCACATACAAATGCTGAAACATACCCCAGTGCACTTCAGTAGCATGTACACGACTGCATGGATCATGCTATGCCACACAGAGCCATGATGGTACACACCAGATAACAGACGCCACTCTGGTGGTCAAGTTCCATGGACATAATGTACAACAACAGGTGGAGGCTGTTGCACAGTGGTGTACAATCCCATGGGTGGGGTAGCTCACTGGTCAGCCTCGGTAGGGCCACGGGATCCCTCATCACATACTCCATGACTAACTACGTAAACATTACTGCGACACATTCTGGGGTGTACCACAAGGCATTATGGTGGTATGCCAGTAGTCAATGGCAATACCCACATCTGCTCTCACATACAACAGTCACTCAGGAACAGACCCAGGTGATGTTGGCAACATGCTGGCGGATGGATTCAATGCTAACATTACACCCTCTCACTCACTACAGGGCCACAATCCATGCAGGAACATTGCGGTGTCCCTGCGGTCACACCTACACAGTACTAACCTGCACTCTATATGTCCTGGGACACTGGCCCCATGTCACCTTCCAAAGTCCCAGGCTGTGATGTCCACAAACCTCTGAATGACATGTCTCCCCACTAGGCCACCATATTCAGTAATAGCCTTGTATCAGACATTGTGGCCCCTGAATGGCACACAGCAACATTTATCATACTCCACACAGGTGGCACCGCAATGCATGAGTGGGACTATAGTCCTACACACCTGACTGGACTGTTCTGCATGGCTATGGGGCACATCATCAAGGATGTCATTCACAGAGACATTATTGGGCTCCGGTCCTTTGATGCCACCTGGATTGGACTTGTTAGGGCCAGAGCATGGCCCCTACACCTGGTGGATTCCTTTCATACAGTTACCAGGGTAGTTGATGATGGTACGGGAGTCCACACATCCTACATTGTCCTCTCATTGCCTTTCAGCACCGTTCTCCATTCTGGTATTGACAACATACACATCCACCTGCACATCGTACCCTATGTCTCAGGATGTTATGCAACATGGCTCATGGACAGGACACACAATGACGGTAGCATACCATAGTACCTACTGCATTTCAGTTACATTTGGCATATAAGACAAAAAACTCCCCAAAAATGACAGCGTAGATCGTCTGGACTCGAGCAGTGAATCAGTTAACAAGGAGGCTATTTCCTTTTTTCACGCAACTTTATTAAACCACAGTAAGCACCACACAGCACATCTGATACGAATGGTTAAGCGCTTTCATCTGCATTCCCAGATTTCATCAGAACCATTTGTCAAAGCATGTCACTTCCTTTTTATACACAATTTGGCGCCAAAAAATAAAAATTAAAAACAAACTTTTCACCATTTACATTAGTTATGTTTAAAACACAAGTAAAAACTGTCCAAAAGCATTTGAATATACTGGTATTAAAGTGCATATATACAGTGCATATTACATTCAATTTACGTGGGTCTCATTAGCTATCTATCCAATACAGAAGTTAATATTTGTAAAATACTAAATAAAAATGTTCAGTTATAATAGTATGTAAATTAATAACTATAATATGTAATGCAATATATACAGTATAAATATGTCATAATAATAATAAATAACAGTTATAATAAAAATGTTTAAAATTATTAATGTACTAAGCTGATGGATATCCATTTAATCTAACGCTAAAAAGGGCTTTATACTTATAAAATCATTTATACCCGGGGGGGTTGTAGCATCTAGGCATATCTGCCACTTACTTTCTAACCAGGCCAAGTACGTTTTCCAATTTCCTCCCCTGTCACTGACCTCTACCTGATCAATAATAGCAAAATTGAAATTATGTTCGCTTCCCTTTTCTATGATATGTCTACTTAATGCATTCTTAGTGTCACCCTTCCTAATGCTATACAGATGCTCATATATACGGGTTTTAAATTTCCTCTCGGTCTTTCCTATATAATACACATCACATTTCCCACACACCGCTATGTAGACAATCCGCTGGGTATTACAATTACCCTTCTTAGCAAATACCACAGATTTAACAATGTTCTTAAGTCTCATCCTACATTTTGTGTAAATATATTTACATTGACTACATGCACCACAACACGTAGTACCCTTCCTGCTGTTTCCTAAGTAAGTCTTTTTCCTAGTCTCTATCATTCTCTTTAGGTTCATACCAGTTTTGTATACTATAGATGGTTGTATTCCAATTATGTCTCCAAAAGGTACATTGGTAGTGATTAAATCCCAATGTTTCTTCAATATTTCAATCACAATGTTGGTATATGGATTGAACCTAATAATACATACCCTATTATCTCGGTCTGAATGGGCTTTTGTACTAACCAAACTACCTGTACCCAGCAGTGGTACGTATTTACTACCCCATTCTTTCTCAACATATGACGTTATATTGTCCAACATATGTTTAGGGTAACCTCTGTCTAGGAATAAATTAGTTAGGACATTTAATTCTCCTTTCATAATCTCCATAGTTGAGGACATTCTGGCTACCCTAATGCATTGGCCTTTGACTACATTACGAAAAATGTGACCAGGGTGACAACTGCTGTAGTGTATATAGTCATTTGAAAACGTTGGTTTTCTGTATATTCTAGACTCGAACCCTTGTCCTGTGGTACTAATCCAGGTGTCCAAATATGCAATTCCTTGATTGTTATACTGATAAGTAAATTTGAGAAATTCCGTGGTATTATTAAGGTACTCTATAAACTCATGAATCTTCTCTTCTGGACCTTTCCATAAAATGAACATATCGTCCAGAAACCTAGTATATAGTCCGATGTATTGGTAATAAGCACTGGGAAAAACAAACATGTTCTCCCACTCGAGCATAACCAAATTCGCAAAAATAGGGGCACAGGAAGCCCCCATTGCCACACCACGAGTTTGTTGGAAATGTTCTCCCGAGTGGAAGATATAATTATGATCAAGGACCAGCCCCATCATGTCCATGATGAGATTGATCCTATCCCAGCTGCAACCTGAATACTTTGTCATGCTGTTACAAAAATATTCTAGGCCAGAATGTACAGGTATACTGGAAAATAAATCTTTCACATCTACTGTAAGTAGGATCAGGTTTTCCTGCCAAACTTCTTTCGTTAGTTTGCTCAGAAAATCCCATGAATCTTTTACTATATGGTTGACTTTAGTGTAAATGTGTTTCATCCAATGATCTATGGCTACCCCTAATTTAAATGTTTTTGATTTAGAACCGGATATTATTGGCCTAAAGGGTGGATGTTCCATATTTTTATGTATTTTAGGTATTCCTATTATTTTTTTTTTTTTTTTTTTTTTAACAATAATGGAAATTCATTTTTAAAAAATTCATATAGTTCACTTGTTATTCTTCTGTCTAATAAATACTCCTCTATAGCTAAGTCAATCCTTCTGTGTCCTGTGTTAATTTGATTCAATGACACTTGTTCATAATTGCCTGATTCGTGTAGGATCTTCTGTATTTCTCTTTGATATTCTTTATTATCGAAAATTACGATCCCTCCTCCCTTGTCAGGCTTCATTATTCTTATCTCATCATTCATAATGAGATTTTCTAAACATTTCCTTTCTTCTATTTTTAAATTGTCATTGTTAACCATAGAATCAAACTTACTATTCTTAATATCTCTATGTAAAATATATAAGTCTTTACAGACCATTTTCTCATATAAACCAATCTGTGCATTCGAAACGGGTATGTATGTACTCTTCTTTGATAACTTGTTGCAGTTTATGTTTCCATTTCCCTTATTCTGACCTTGATTGAACTGTATTGCAAGATTCAGTCTTCTACAGTATAACTTAACTTCCTTAATGGCATCAAAAATATCAAATTTAACTGTTGGTATGAATTTCATCCCCTTACTGAACAATGTAGTAATGTCAGTTGTAACCTGAACTTGTGTGTAGTTGTAAACTTTAAACCCTTCAAAACAATGTATATTCGGATACCTTACTGAATTTACCACAGGTTGGCTTACACTAGTAAATAATGTAGATACGTTCTCATAAAGTTTGTTCTCCTGAAGAATAATACCTACAGGGGGGGATGATGCATGCTCTTGAATATTAATTCCATCACAAACTTCATCTATCAATTCGTCTGTATACTCTATTTGTTGAATCTCCTCTGCCATCTTTTTGGAGCCGGATAAAATCGCCCCCCTTGAAAATTTTCATCTTCATTAAACCTATGCTTTCTTCTTCTTCCTTTTGATTCCACTACTTCAAATGCCCCATCCCCTTCATCAGTATATTTTGGCCAAATGTAAGCTCTTCCTGTCCTATACATTTCTAAATCACGCTCTATTTTATTCATTTTCCTATCATACACATTATGCACTTTACTTCTTGCATTTGTAAACTGTTTAGAGTACAAGTCATACCACTCAACAAAATCCACATCTTGTATGATAGATTCATTCAAAAATTCAACTTCCTGTAGAAGAACATTAATTTTTTCCTCGTTACATTTCATAAGTACCTTCATGTACGAGAACCCGAAATCATCAAACATTTTGTTAAACATTTGCTCAATTTTTATAGTATATTTTAATCCCAGCGGTAGTTTATAAAACCTCAAGCCTTTAGGAACCACTTGTAGCTGAATACATTTTTCAAGATATGCATTATCTACTTTTATACTTTTAAGTTGTATTAGTTTTTTACCCAATGAAAAAATTCTAGACTTGACATCATCACAGTCATATACTTTTTGCTTGTTTTCATTGACATTTCTCCCCCCAAAATTATCCTCATCAGCAAGAAATTCATTTAGTACATTAGATACATTTAAAACACGTTCATGACAGTCCCTTTTCTGAGTGCATTTCAGTTTAGGGCTAGATATATTGTCTTGGTTTACAGTACCTTTATTTTTACTATTTGCCTTCTTGGCAATGGCTGAATATGTCCGTACTGGAACGCGCTGCTCTTTGGGACGTGCCCCCAATCTAATGTTCTCACTATTGGTGTGAAATAAGCTGAAGTCAAACGTGAAGTCAGCTTCCATTGATATATCCCTGTTATTTTCTCTTATGTCCAAGTCGTGTATATGATTCACTTTATTCCCTTCTCCTTGTCCATTAGGGATGTCGCTTGCTTCGCTGGTAACTTCTACCAACACCGCTTCCACTTGCGATGTCTCTGCATTAGCATGAACTGTTTTTACTTGTTCTCCGCCGGCTGTTACGGCTTCAGTAAGTTTCTGCACTAATTCAAGGAGTCTGTTGACGTCTCCTTGAAGCGACGTCACTTCCGATCGAAGTGAGCTATATTCTTCATGACTCAACGGAGTCCCGAGACCATCTACCTCAGCCATTACACAACTAGTAACCAGAAGTAGAGCTAATAAGACAAAAAACTCCCCAAAAATGACAGCATAGATCGTCTGGACTCGAGCCGTGAATCAGTTAACAAGGAGGCTATTTCCTTTTTTCACGCAACTTTATTAAACCACAGTAAGCACCACACAGCACATCTGATACGAATGGTTAAGCGCTTTCATCTGCATTCCCAGATTTCATCAGAACCATTTGTCAAAGCATGTCACTTCCTTTTTATACACAATTTGGCGCCAAAAAATAAAAATTAAAAACAAACTTTTCACCATTTACATTAGTTATGTTTAAAACACAAGTAAAAACTGTCCAAAAGCATTTGAATATACTGGTATTAAAGTGCATATATACAGTGCATATTACATTCAATTTACGTGGGTCTCATTAGCTATCTATCCAATACAGAAGTTAATATTTGTAAAATACTAAATAAAAATGTTCAGTTATAATAGTATGTAAATTAATAACTATAATATGTAATGCAATATATACAGTATAAATATGTCATAATAATAATAAATAACAGTTATAATATAAATGTTTAAAATTATTAATGTACTAAGCTGATGGATATCCATTTAATCTAACGCTAAAAAGGGCTTTATACTTATAAAATCATTTATACCCGGGGGGGGTTGTAGCATCTAGGCAACAGCATGTTATGCAACATGGCTCATGGACAGGACACACAATGAGGGTAGCATACCATAGTACCTACTGCATTTCAGTTACATTTGGCATATCACAGTCCTCAGTCATAGGGCCCCTCATGTTCAGTATATGCTTCCCTGAGGTACAGGCTAGCACAGAGGGACTTTCCCTGCCTAGCTTTACAAACCCCTGCATACAAAGTGCCATGATTGATCCACCAGCTGATACTGACTCCATCCATACGGGTGTCACTGTGACAGATACCTGATATGAATATCATGGCCTCAAACTACATGACACAAGGTCCATGGACATCACCTTTGCATTACACCATTCACCCACTATCACATAGGTGGTAGTCCCCTACATACATGTCGCATTGTACATGTTTGTAGTACACACGTATGTCACACCCACTCCTGTGATTACCGTATTGCCACTGTGGCGTGGATATCCTTCTACATGGCCACACTTATCTGTACTGGGTGTGTAGCTGGTACATAGGCACCCATTGTACCTCTGAACTCAAGACTTCTACACACATACAAGGGCACACCACCCCATTTAGGGTGTACCTTACACAACAGCTACAGCTTTACATACCACAACATTAACACGCCATGACTTTTATTGAGCTCCGACAGCTAAGGTATGTGGCTGAACTACGGACACCATGTCTGTACACATTTGCATACTACATACTCAGGGGTGACCTCTGCTGAACAGACAGGGCCCATGTCACAACAATATTAATGGATATACTCCACATATGCGACATACGCAAATGCCACTGTGAGCAACAAGCTCATGGATATGTGCACACACGCAACAATGAGTGGGATGTGCTTGAGGGTTACATTCTCAAACTGGGCACTCACCATGCTTTGGAACATGACTCCTATGTACATCACGCAGGGACACTCAGTAGCACTGTTCATGTGATACCTCCCTTGGTGTTTGGGAGACACATGTACGCCAGGGATCACTGCAGTGGCTGTACTGTGCAGAGGTGCAGGTAACACATGGCTCTGCTGATCACAGGACACTACCCTAGAGAGGTGCCACTGGTGTGAACACTGTGGTTGTGCTTACACATAGACTTGCCAGACTGCATAGTACCCCACTATGAACCTGTGAAGCTATTACATGTCCTTTGTGCATGGTTACTTGGTAGCCCATCCATTTAGATTAGCTATCATGCTATTACAATGTCCCATGCCTACAAGCTATATGTATCCTGTTATTGTACATGCCAATAGATGATACCTTTGGTATGCATGATATGCCTGTTATGCTGTGTAGAATATCTGACATATCTACCTACAATACTATACATTACACATATTTTACATAGTATCCCATAATGCAAAGCATACTTGCACAGCGGGACCACCTTAGACATGTCATTGTCGTTATATGCCCATACACATGCCTACTGTGACAGCATATCAACATATACTATCCCCGGCTATGGCACGTACTTGTTGGACATACCCTACCACTGACGGCGGGTTGTATGTAATTGTTCTGTTTAAAGCCCTCATGTAGCATCCCTTGTGGTGTCTGTGATGTGTACCTTGTGGCCCACTGCTGGACGCACAGTTTCTACAAGCTTAAGAATGCTCAGCAAGACATCACTACATAAATACCTTTTCCCATGTTATGCATTGCGGACACTTTTAATTAATGCAAACCAGGCTATACATACAGTAAATAATTAATACAAAACATGCTATACATAAACTTACATACTGAGTGTTCTACATACCTTGTTATCGTTACGGACTTTCGTCTCTATCTCTCTCACACTGCTTACACAGGTATTTTGTATGAGCATAAGGTTTGAATGTCTAGCAAGTCATCCTTAAATACATCGATACCTGTAACATGTGGTTTCCTGCCACCTATTGGTGTTTCTGAGTGACTAATTACTTGCATATCAGCTGTGCAGCTACCCCATTCACCAATTACGCGGCAACAGTGGGGTATAATTGACTTCTCCACTTGGGCGTTGCCCATTTGCCCTACCCTCAGCGAGATGGCCTGTATTGTGTTTTGTTATGTGTAATTGCAACTGCTATGCATAGAGACAAGTATACTTTGGATTCATTCCCCATGGATTGTGTGTGACAGCTAGAGTATGTGGTTCAACATGTGGGTGTACCTGTCATCCCAATGTCTGTTAATGGACTATTGCAAACAAAACCTGTAACATCGCCATTTGTTCCATTATACAATGGCTGCAATTTTGCATGGCGCCTTTAATTGTGTCTCTCACAAGGTATGTTGATGGTTCTGCAGTTGTAATTGACTGACTGGATGTTTGTGCTGTTATTACTGTCTGTATTGCTATAGTTTCTAGTGTGGGGGATGTCGGTGGGTGTATGTAGCATATACAGGTTTGTGGGGCTTGCATTTCTACATATTCCATATATATGTGTGTGGGCTCCGTCCCTAATTAAAGAGCTATCAGTTAGTAGACTTATGTTACGGGATTGTACATTGGGCCGTTGTTAATTGGTTTCTATATAGTATGCAGGTGAGGTTGATACTTCCATACCTCCGGAATTGCAGCGATATGTAAAGGGATATGTCTACATGACAGCTATCCTGTGTATTTCTGTCCCAGATATTTGCAGTCATTGTGGTTGTGTTGGTAACGGAAACTCTTTGCCATGGGTTGCCACCTTTTCATATGGCCATTGTTGGACACTTGCGGGACACACAGCGGTGTTTACAGGCCAACACATAGCCATGGTCAGTACACAGGATAGCACATACTTTTATCCTCAATACATACCTATTGTTGTGGGACTTTGGCTACTTATCATATTGCATGTAACATTCACGTTTCTTACATACAGGCATAACTATTTAATGCAACTATTACATTATATATGGGACATATTAATGTCCTATAATCTCGGACATTTGCCCTTTGTAATGTTTTATGTCAGGACACACCTGCTCAGGGAGGGGCTGTCCCTCCTAATGTGGGACAGGTGGTGACCGTATGCCTATGGCTAGCTATACCCACACCTACCGTAATGATCTACCTCCGAGTTGGCACTAACAGACACATGATGTGGACACACACACATTACAGTCACACGGGGACACACACGGCACCCACGGCACTCACAAACACAGTTGAACATAGTACCTACGTGGACCGCAACACCGGCAGCGGTAACTAATTATCCATTCATATCATCATACTATTACTCGGCGTTGTACTGTTCTGGTACTGTGTTCTTTCAGTCTTTCAGCCTCGTGGTTATGCATGTCGGTATGTTACACATTCCATAGTTGGCGGTATCCTAATTATTTGTACCTCCAATGTGTTATGAATGTCGTTGACCTATCTATATATATTTGCAGATATCGCTGAATCCGTATATATCAACATATATCACTCTATCACCCTTTCTATCTGTATTATATATATGTATATATGTGTACACACATATACATATATATATATATATATATATATGACGAGGAAAGTGACAGGCAAGCTACACCTTTCATTGTGTACTTGGTGTATACTGTTTCCTGGACTCCGCACGTTTGTGTCTGTACCTGTCACATTACACACCTGCCATAGGTTAGGGTTGCCAGCTGTCCCACTCTGCGAGGGACAGTCCCTCTTTGGGCAATTGTGTCCTGCAAAATATTTGTAAACATGGCAAATGTCCTGTGATTTTAGAACATACTTATTTCCTATAGTTTATGTAATAATCGCATAAAACAGTTATTCTGTATCTGAACCAACAAACAGAATAAGTAAGTAAACATTACAAGAATGAGCTTTTATCTAGGCAAAACAGTGCAGTTCTGCTTTTTGTACTGGCCAGGTGTATGTGTCGGCCTGCAGACATCTGACGTATGTCCCACATTAGTCATTTGAAGAGGTGGCAACCCTACCATAGGTACATCTTGCCTAGCAATAGTGTTAGGTGATTCTATACATGATTGCGTGTTCTACACCTGGCAGTGGTCATTTTACCCTTCAGAGCAGGCGCTATTAGTACAGGGCTAAATAATGCTGGTTTCACCTGTTCTGGACATCAATGACCATGATCTGCACGATATTCGGAGTAGCTTATCCCTGTTTCACGCATATCCATATAGTCATATTTAAACGTCGCTTACCAGCAGTGGGCAATACATATTCCCGGTAACGTGTGCTAAACATGATCTGATGACCTGCATCCAACATGCATTACTCGTGCCTTCGGGATTACGTTACATCCCTTGCAGGACGTGGGACCGGAACATGCACGACGGTCACTGCATTTAACATATGGCCATCTGGGATTTGTACACGTGTTATGTCGTTTGGTACGTGGAGTATACTATGGCTGTTACTCCATACTGCACTCACATGGGTAACTCAGTTAGTTTACATATTGATGAGTCCAGTTAATGGTATGTTCATGTGATGTTTACTGGATGTGCTCCAGCATTGGGTATGTATATCTCAGTGAGCCACACACGATACTGTGCTACACCTTCAAACGACCGTGGGTGGAGCATGCTGGGGTGACGAATACCTGTCATGGGTACACCCCATGCCTTGACACAACATCCATGATTATATTATGTGGAGCCCCTCATTAATGCAGCAGGGACTCCATGCTGAGTGTGTGCAGAACAGTGCTTACACACATGTGCTCCCACGATTGCCTCTGCTCCTCTATGCGACAGTTGGTTACTCGATGTTGTGGTGACAGCAGACACTGTTTGCCCCATTTGGTGTATGGCCTCTGACAATCGGCCGTGTACCTACCGATATACCTGGGAACCTATACACACAGCACCACCATATGCTGATAGGCGCATGTACTGTTCAGGTGTTGACATTCCGTGTTCCAATAGCTGTTGTGTGTACAATGTTTGAGGGCTGCCTATGTAGGATTCACACAGTGGGCCACCTATACATTACAATTTACAGGTGGTCGTGCTTATGTGCCATCCATTTTACTGTGTGTGCAGGTGGAGAGGTGTGTCAGTCTGTAGGGGCCTATACTGTCAGAGTATGTGCTATACATTCCCTCTTTGCCAAGGCGTAGGCGTATTGGGCATGCCTCCGTCTGCCTTCTGGGGCTGGCACAGTGTGTTCATGGTCTGAATCCCTCTATGCCTGTGATGGCCTTGGCAACTGCGGTGGGCTATGAGGGCCTTCACCATTTTGTCCCTGCTGCAGCTGTTTACGCAGGATCATATTATGTAGCATGGCACATACTATGAGGATGTGGGCACACGAGCTTGGAGAGTACTGCAAGGCTCCACCAGATGTGTCCAAGCACTGGAACCATGATTTCAGCATCCCGAACACATGCTCTATGATGATTCTGGTTTGTGCGTGTGCCTCCTTATGGCGTTCTTGCATGGGTGTGTGTGCATGTCTGATGGGAGTCATCATCCACGGCTCCAGTGCATAGCCAGCATCCCCCACAAGGTGGCCATGTGGGATGTCCCCCCTGACAAATACCTGATACAGCTGTGAGGCATGCCAGATATGGGAGTCATGGTAGCTTCCAGGGCTGCCAGCACACACATCCATGATAATGCCCTGGGCATTGCACACGACCTGGCAGTTGATGGAGTGGAATCCCTTGCAGTTTATGTAGCACCTACCATGCTCACTGGGTGGTGACTTGATTTGTATGTGCGTGCAGTCTATCGCACCCAGTACCTCTGGGTAGTGTGCCACACAGTGGAAGTGACGCATATTGCTGGCCAACTCCTCCTGAGTTCGGGGGAAGTATATATGCTCATTGGCATGTGGTAACATGGCATCCAGGAACTGGTGTAGTACACTGGATGCTGATGCCTGTGAGATCCCCATTATATCTCCAGTTGGCCTTTGAAAGGTTCCTGTGGCTAGTATTCGCATGCTTACACATACCTTCGTGTCCACTGGGATGGGTTCCCCTCTGTTATTTCTGGTTCTCAAGCGTGGCCGGCACAGCTCCACTATTTGCTGTAAGATATCCCTGTCCACCTTGTAACGCTCTACTATCTCCAGATCATGTAGCCCCTGGTAGGTTACCCTTGGTCTGAACACTCTTCTCCTCCTCCGGGGCCTGCAGTGGTTGTTGGCATCATCCTCCACAACACCGTCAGTCTCTAACACATGCTGATGAATCACAGCTATGGCAGCTCCCAACATGTACATTTTAAAAGTTCCCCATGTGTTTACACCTATGGTGCAGTGTTTGGGAATTCACAGGTGTGTGTAGGGTGCTTTCACACTTTATACTGCTGTGCTGTGAACACCGATGATGTCATAGGGTGTGTATGTATGATCGTAGCTACAGGGTATCTTATGTGTTTTACTACTGGAACTACTATTGTGGTGCCTTTGATGTTGAATTACATTTGGCTGCCGTGGATTACCTCTTGACCTTCCCTTTACATTACTGCACGTTCCACCTACCATTTTCTGGCATGCATACAGCAGCCTGCTTTAATTTGTACTTTCCTAGACCTGGCGTATCTTGCGTAATGTGTGCTATTGCCGGTCTACTGTCGGTTTGCTTTGCTCTGCTATGACAGATCTCCTATCTTTACAATCCAATGCCTCCCCTCCTTTCTTTGCATTCCAATGCCTCCCCTATCCTGTTTTGCAGGTTTCTGTGAGCAGACTTGACAGCTGCTGTCGATTGGCCGCCATGAGTTGATTGGTGTTGATTGCTCATTAGTACGCCGATTACCCTACTTTGGCATTTCCTTCTTTTCTTCCCCTGACCTTCCTGTTTGTGCTATTGTTCGCACCGCGTGCATCCCCTTACTGGGTTTCAGGCACGTTTTCATCCTCGTACACATGCGCTTTTGGGCACCATGTGTGCTCTCAACTAAATGATTCTATACCTTCCTCCCCACCCCTGTCCTGCAGCTTTGCTTAGCAATGGCCAGGCCAGATTTGCATTGCTCCAATGTGCTTACTGCTACGGTGGCACACCCCTCTGCTGATGTCATGTATCTCCTCTGAGCCACTCCTCGGTGTTATAGCGCTGCGCCGTATGGTTCAACCTTCATCCAGCGGGACATTTGCGATTCAGTATTATCTGCCTCATTTGCATGGCATTGACTACTAATTCATAGTTACCGCACCAAACACTGTCGCAGACCCTTAGCAACCCTTGCACCTTGGTTGTGGTGTTCCATGCCTACCATTGTGTATTATGGTGTACACCTGATTTGTATTACATTGCGATTTTATGACATTTTTATATATTTTCTTTATGTTCCAGTTTGCGCACACATGCCCTGCGGTTGTACTGTGCGTTACTGTGGACATGACATTAAATGTTGTTTTTTAGGTGTTGTGCATCTTTTCTTATGCCATTGGCTATGTATTTAGCCATTGGCATATGTTAACTTTGTAATACATGAGTCTGGTCCGCTTCCATAGCTCCGATGTTCTGTTTGGGAAAATGTAAACCTTGTTTTTTGGTTTACATTTCTGTGGGCTTACGCTACACCTGCACCACTTCATGAATCACTATCTGCCTTCATTTGCATGGTGCGACACTGTGCATGGGGTGATTAGCATACCTATGCCGAGGGCTGCGCAGTTCTGGCGTACGCCGGTAGTGCATGTGGTATTGGATCATACCTGAATCGCTCGACGGCCATATTTGGTGTTATTCCGCCTACGCTACGCCTGCGCCTGGAGCAAGCTTCATGAATCCCAGAATTTGTCAAGGATGACTGCAGCAATTTTCGAAGAATTAACATACAAACCAATGGACTCAAGCTTCATTTACCACAAACTCAGAATTCTTTCACTAGTTTTTAAGATATTTAGTCAAACTTTTAGTTAAAGTAACAAACTTTAAAAAACTGCATTTTTAGTGGAAATTGATATCTGCACAAAATGATAATAAAGCTACATATACAGTTTTAAGTGACCTATTTATGTGGCTGTAACAAACTTGGAACAGCTATGAAAAAATTATTTCAGTGAAAATCTGGGAACCACAAATAGCTGTCCAAGAGGAGAATTGAAGTTATGATGGGAAATGCTGAACTTGTTAAGATTTTAGGGGACAGACCATTTTTTACTTACAAGAAGAACATTAACATCAAGTCTTTATTAGAGAACAACAAGAGTTTAGTCCCAGTTGTAAGATCTACTACTTTGGGTAGTTTTTCATGTGGACATTGCAAACAGTGTAGGTTCATCAGTAATGTCTCTTGTATTAAATTTAAACTCATTAGTAGGACTTTTTGGGCTAAAGATCAGTACACATGTACCACTACCAATGTTGTTTATTGTGCTAAGTGTGACTCATGTGATAGTTTTTACACTGGTAAGACTATCAGAGCTGTTAACAAAAGGATTTATGAGCATTGCCTAGCCATAAAGAAGAAGGATATTACTAACGCTTTGGCTGTTCATGCTTCTATTTGCCCTTTTTTAAAAAGGTTTTCTTTTTTTGTGTTAGAAAAGGTCAATTCTGATTTATTTTCTGCTGACTATAAGACTTGGCTTGAATGCCGTGGAAGTGTATGGCAAATATCTTTGATTGCTGACCAAAAACCGGGCCTCAATGGTACTATCAATATCCAATGTTTTTTTACAATTAGCAAAGCTTAGGTAGTTATCTTTGAGGCTATGCTATCATGGTTTTTGGTTATAAAAGCTGGCTATATATACATACACATTCAATTACATTTAAAAACACATATATATATGTGAAATGATATACATTTATATATTTATTTATTCATTTATATTATGTATTGAAAGTTATTTAATTAATTTGATTTAAATTTTGGGTCGTGATTCAGTGACATAATTGCATTTAAGTGATTGTAGTGAGTGAGGTATTTTTTCTGAAGAAGCTCAGTTTGAATAAAGTGAGTGAAAGCGCTAAAACAGTCCTGTGTCTGGATTTTATCGTTTCCTTTTTTGATGGTTTTACTTATTCTGAATGATTATTTGGTTAAGCATTAAGGGGTAGGCTGCTCCTTGTTTGAATGAATTCATTTGGCCTTACTTCTTTCATTACACTTGTCTGTTGTCAGCCAGTTAAAGTTATAACTGCGCTGTAAAATATCGGCTTTATCCACTCTTTAGTTCTACACTTATCTCATCAGATAATATATGTTAAATGTTAAAAGCTGATCACTCATTCCTTCCCTTTCTTTGTATTTAGAGTTAGAAGGTGTAACCATCCATGAATGTGGGATACTATCAAATGCTGTTTTATAGTCAGTCCATGCCATACTTATATTCTTCCCCTTTTTGCAGTTCTCCACTATGACTTTAACAACAAATGATCCTTTGTTCCATATGACTTTCTTTTATTTCCCTTTTGTTCTACTGCCATAATTGTATTTTCTTCTAAATGACTATAAACTTTGTCAGCATCAATTCCAGTGTATAGTTTATACTTCGTCAGAAGGCAAGTTATTGGTCTATAGTTTTTAGAGTAGCTTACAAGTACACTTAAGTAGGAGCATTGTTTTTCCTGTTGTTAGCCAAGTTGATGTCTGTTCAGGGCGCGCATATAAATAGTTCTTTCTCATAAATAAATCTTCGTGCAAAGATGTTAATACTTTTGACCAGAAGTTAGGTACTGTATCTGAGCCTGGGGTTTTCCAATTAGAGGATTTTCTTAACTTTGTTTCAGTCTCTCTGGCTGTTACTTCATCCCATTTCATATCCTGTACCTTTAAACTTCTTATTCTTTCTTTTACTTCTATCCATTTAGCATCTTTGTTGTGTTCCACAGGATCTTCATAAATACTTCTCCAAAATGTATCCATTTCTTCTTTTTTTGGTGGTCTTTCAATTCCTTTTACCTTGTTTTCTAATTCTCTGTAAAACTTTTGGGTCATCAGCAAATTTTTACTTTTCCTTTATATTTATCTCTGTGTTTTCTAAGTTTTCCACTTGTGCTGATACCTAGCTGAGTGAGTTCGTCAATGATGCCTAAGTGGGGGATAGTGTCAAATGCCTTGGCTGAGTCTAGGTAGGCTGTATGCATGGATTTCTCATTGTCCAGGGTCTTGGTGACTGTCTCGAAGAAGTCCACCAGGTTTAACAGGCAGGATCTCCCTTTGACAAATCCAAAGTGAGTAGGGTCAAGTGTTTGCAGATTACCTATGTCTTTGTTGATAAGGTCCATGATGACTCACTCCATGCTTGCAGATAATGCTAGTCAGGCTAATAGGTCTGTAGTTCCTGGCATCAGTGGAAACACAACCTTTATGCAAGGGAATAACGGTGGCTGTTTTCCATTCAGCTGGAACAAAACCGGTGCTTAGACTGTGATTTAAAAGAGTACCCAATGGTGTTGCTAATTCTTGTTGGAGCCCATGTAGGATGCAGCCTAGGATGCTATCATGTCCCATAGATGCTGTGTTCCTGGCCTTAGAGAGGGCATTAATGACCTGTTCTTTAGAGATACAACATGAGGGACATGAGGCAGGGATGTCAAGCATTATGTGTGGTAGGGACAACGAAAGTTTTCACAGAACCTGTCAACCAACAGGTTAGATATGTCCATAGGCTCAGTATATGAGGTATCATTAGCTACGCAGTTTGAAACAAATCTGGGCCTTTTCTTTTAGGTTGCGGATGCAACTAAATAACGTCTTATGGTTGTCTTTAGTTGAGGAAGCTAATTTGGATTTAAAGTTTGCTTTGGAGGACTTCACAAGAAGTCTTATTCACTTGTTTAAGCTGATGAGGGAGTGTTTGCAGTTTGGGACTCACTCCCTCTTACTCTTAGATAGCAATTTATTTTTCTTATTATAAAGTCTGTTAATGGCAGTTGTCCACTAGGCAGGTTTGCTCTTCCTTGAAGAGCTTGTTTTGGTCCTGTCAGTTATACAGATGTTTGTATAAAGCACTGGTGTAGAACTCGGCATAGCTGTGTATTCCATCTAAGGGGGAGGTGCAGAGAAGCTATTTATAACCATCCCATAAGAGGTTATAATCTTTTTAGTTTAGTTGCTGCTAGGAGAAAGAGGCAGGTGTGATAGTTACTTCAAATAACACTGATTTGTTGTCAGATCTCACCAGCCAAGACCTCACAGTGGGGTGCTACAGTGGTCCCCATATTGGTAAGCACCAGATCCAGAATGCTGGCATCCCTTGTGGGGGTGTCAACTAGCTGGTCCAGGGCATTGGAGTTAACAAAGGTGAGGAACCTTTGGGCAAATGAGTTTGAGCACTAGTAATTTGCCTAGTCAATGGATAGGCACCCCAAAACCATGATGTTTGGATGTATCTTGATAGACTCAAGTAGATCCAAATAGGCATAGCGGGTGTTGTGATTCATGGAGGGGGTCCTGTAGCTGACAATGACTTGCATAGGTGTCCTACCAACAGTTAAATGCACTTGAAGTATCTCCATGGAATCATGCTGTTTGACCAATCTGGAGATGTCTTTATCTTTAATGAAAATTGATACACTGCCTCCTTTAGTTTTCAGACATTCAGTTTGTGGTCTGAATGTGGAAGGAGGTGTAACCCAATATGGCTAGGGGGCTCTCCACAGCTGTGAACCAGGTCTCTATGACTGCACAAATGTCTGCGGCTCCCAAGGTGAGGACTACTTCCAGTGAGTGCAATTTCATGTTAAGACTCCTAACATTTAGCAGATAGCCTTGAGGTTGTTTTTAGATGGAGTTTTTACATCAGGAATTTTGTCTTTGAGACACTGCCTAAAAAGGCACTATGGGGTTGGCAATAGCCTTAGCCAGTAGCCAAAATCCCAATGGGTGGCACATGAAGACCATCTCTGGCAAAGCATTGAGGCCTGTAGATCATGTCATCCCAGGATGGCAGATACTGGATCCCCTTAGAATGACACTAGAAACTAAGCCAATTACTGAAGTAAATCATTTTCAGTTTGCATTGAGGCATCATCCTAGGTGAAGGTAAAATGCTGGTTAAGGCTAGGGACATACCAGCTTGAAACACATAGTTCAAGAGCTAATGCATATGTCTCGTCATATAGTCCAGACAGGTATGTCTCAAGTCATTCACACCAACATAGACTATGACGGAGTCATAACACTACATGCTGTTGAGAGACTTGAGTGCATGTGTGATATGGCGTATCCTGGCACATGACATATAGCTAACCATGACCTTTTCCTTATCCAGCCTGGTGAGAGGGACATCTGTGTGTCTCACAATGGAATCACCTATGATTAATATGTTTGGTGTTGTGGTTTTCCTTAAGGGTTTGACAGGTGAGACACTGGTACATGAGCTATTATGTGTATTGTGTTCTGCAGAGGAAGTATTATGGGTAGCGTGCTTGTGTTTGTGTTTGGGAGATCTCTGGTGTTTAGCTATGTTTCTGGTGAGGACCTCCATATATGTAGGGTGTGTGTGATGTGGGTTTGGGTGGAGTAGGAGGTAAAATGTGCATGCTGACAACCCGCTCATTGTATGTACTAACTGGTATGTGAGAGAGCATGGATTCAAGGTTCTTAATATAGTTGCATCTCTCACATGTTGAGTTTGTGTGGACTAGGAGTAGAGGGTTGTCTGTGAACATGAGGCAGTTGCTACTCTACCTCAGGATGCCCATGTCAACCAAGCAGGCTGAGAAAACTGTGGGAAATTGTCCATCCATAGTGTTAGGTAAATTGATATGGTCAGGAAAAGAGGTCACACTTAGGAATGGCTAGTGGGTGAAAGGTGTGTTGGTACCTCTGAGGCTAGGCTTAGTGTTCTGCCTGATAGTAGAGCAGGGCCACAAGTTAAGTGCTAAGGGAAAATTTAACAAGCAATATGTTTGGGTCAAATCCACCAATGGTGACCACCGCTATGCGGCAGTGCACGATGGTGTGCTACATGCAGACAAGTGCAAACACAGGCCTTAAACAAAACAAGAGATAACCCTTTTAACTCAAATTAGCCAATAAAGATGCTCTCTCTGAGCACTACTCCAATCACCCTCGATAAGATGGGTTCCAGACAGTACTCTTCTCCCACAAGGGTGCAGGAGGTCCTTCACCTACAAGGATGGTTTGACTTGGATGTTCAGAAGTTACAAAACAGACCCAGAAACATTAAACCTGGAACTGCCTATGCTACAGCTAAACTAGTGCAGTATAAAGTAAAATGTGGCAAAAGAAAACAGTTCAGACAACTGAAGCTGACAACAGAATGCAAATACAAATTAAACATCCAATATAAGAGCAAAAGCAGGCATTTATAGTTAGTTGGAAACAATAATACCTCAGATCATTCAGTATCTCAATGAAGAGCTGGTTTTAGTGCTCAGGTGATAGCAAACATTATAGAGTTAGCAAGTCTGCATCTAGCCTATTTTATAAAATGCAGAAGTACAAGAAATTCAAAGTGCATAAAATCACATTCACAATAACAAAAAAAAAAATAGTTTGAATAAAGCTGCAATTCACCAGCGATTCCTAGCTTAGAAGGATGTAGGCCACACTCTTCCACTACAACAGTCTAGACCATAAGCCTTCTTAATGTAAAACAACTGGTTTTAGAACCCAGGTGTTTAAGCCAGAATTAAAACACGTCAAAAAAGACAGACACAATAGGCCTTCAACCAGCAATTTCCAGATGCGAAGGTTGTAGGTTATCCTCTCCTGCCACAAGAGTTTAGACCATGAATCCTGCCAATGTAAAGTAACTGGTTTGGAATCCAAGTGTTTAAACCAGAAAAAAAGACACAGAGTAACAGGCACAAAAGGCCTTCACTAGCAATTCCCAGCTCAGAAGGGTGTAGGCCACATTCTACCACCACGAGAGTATAGACCACAACCCTCCCAATGTAAAATAACTGGTTTGGAGACCAAGTGCTAAGATACTTTCAGAATAACAGACACAATGAGCCTTCATCCAGCAACTCTCAGTTTTGAAGAATGTAGACTATCCTCTCCTGCCACAAGAGTTTAAGCCACAATTCCTCCCAATGTAAAATTATTGGTTTGGAACCCAAGTGCTTAAACCAAAACAAAGACACTTAGAACAATGGGCACAATAAGCCTTTACTCAGCAATTCCCAGCTCAGAAGGGCAGAGGCCACCCTCTCCTCCCACAAGAGTGTAGGCTGCAAACCTTATAACTGGCCTGCAGCCTAAGTCCTTAAACCAAACTCAGAGACTTGAGTATCAATTACAATTTAATCAGGCAACTAACAGGCAGTAATAAATGCAGCAGAATTAATGCAATTGAACACTTTAAAAACAAGCAACAAAAGCAAAAATAAAGTAATAAAGTAGGAAGAAAAATAAATACAGTAAAAGCAGCTGAATAAAGTGTTTTTGCAATAGGGCTACTAACAAGCGTCAATAAATGCAGCAGAATAAATGCAATTAAACACTTTTAAGAACAAGCAGCAAAAGCAAAATAAAGTAAAAAAGTAGGAAGCAACAGAAATACAGTAAAAGCAGCTGAAAAGTTTTTTTAAGTAGAAAAGGGGGAAACAGAAGATAATTCAAGGTAAGAAAATAAGGGTGTGGGCCTTCCCAAGTGATTTCACTGTACTCCACAGAATGAAGTGATGTGACTGAGAGGAATGTACATTATCAAATTTATAGTAGAGGTGGGCAACTCAAAAGCCACCAAGTTTTAAGAAAACAACAACAGTTGGGTGGGTGAGAAAAATAAAAAATGGAGGCAGAATCATAACAAAAAAAGAAAGCATATTAACAAGTAGATGGGATTACAAGTGGAAGCAGTGAAAATTTCAACCAATAAATAAATGCAGCACAGGAATGTAAAACATCACAGAAACAGAGCAAGAGCAAATATATACTTATATCAGCTTTAGTAATCCAGATGCAAGCAGTGATAAATTCAACCAATAAATAAATGCAGCACAGGAATCTAAAATATCACTTAAACAGAGCAAGAGCAAAAAAAAAAATCAGGGTATGGTAGAAGAACTAGAGATTATAGCAGAGATGAACAGAAGACTAAGGGGAAGGGAAGAGTAAAAGGATTAATTAAGATAGGGAAGGTGATGATCCAAGAGGCAAAAGATGAAACACTTACTGGTTTGAATGTACCCAGGCCAGACAGACAGGCATTGGAGAGGGTGAGCAGATAGGGAGAGGCACATGGGATCATATTTTTTTGAAATTGTGATGAGCTGAGTACGAGATGAAAGTAAGAGTTACTAAGGAAACTTGCTCCATTGATAGGAAATATGTCAAAAGATACAGTTCCTTTTAAGATGCAGGAGACAGACTGATTGACTTTATCCAACAAAAATTTCTGTCAGTTGTCACTTGGTGAAATATAGATAAAAATAAATACAATTAAAATGTGACAACACTGCATCCCCTTTTTACATACTCATTTGTTGATCATCTGAATGGTTAACATGGAAGAAAGCAGTAAAACTAAAGATATACTTCTGGCTGATCATCAATTGTTTTATGGTTTGGAAGGGAATTAACATGCTTGTGTTTACACTTGTGAGTAAACAGGTTAGGAGGGGTGGTGGTTGTCATCAACTGTGACACCTTTTTGTTTTTATAGGTTCATAGGTTCATAGGTTCATATTAGGCTATCTGCCCTAGGGCATTTATAAGCCTAGCCAGAATGTGTTTGGCTTTCGCCACCCATTTTAAATTTATTTTGCTATACCCTTTTTCGAGGTTAGTATACTGTGCCTCTGTCTAACAGTGACACAGAAGTGATACCCGGGGTAAACCTACGATCTCCCATCCACTCATCAAGATTCCTCTTGAAGAGAGTCAATGAGGGACTCTGCCTAACCTGGACTGGGATTTTATTCCAGAGTGAAGGGAGCCTCTGGGTTATGAATCTGTCCCTCCAGCATGTCCTATTTATTTCAGTGCTGAGGTTCAAGTCTCGAGCGTAGCTCGATGGGATTTGGATTTTCTGAGGTGCAGCATGTCCATTAACTCCAGGTTGGACATGGCTTTATACGTCAGGCACAGATCGCCTCTGAACAGGCGGTATGCCACTGAGTAGAGCTGGAGTTTCTTTAACCGGGCAGCATATGGCATCTGTTTGAGCCCTTTGATCCTCTTGGTGAGGTACTTTTGGGGTCTTTCCAGTTGCTGCAGGTGTCTGGTAAGGTACATCCCAAAAGGGGCATTGTACTCAATTATGGGCTTGATGAGGGATGAGTAAAGAGGCACGATGACCTCCCCTGATCTAGATGTGAATCCCTTCATGATTAGGTAGGCTATATAAAATGTTTTTCTAACCACTTTGGCCATGTGGTTGTCAAATGAGAGATTGCTATCAACTTGGGTCTCCAGGTCCCTAATTACTTCTTCTGTACTTAATGGATTACCACCTATGTGGTAATTTGTGGGCACTTTGTTTTTGTCAAAGGGGATGACTATACACTTTTTGGCATTTAGCTTGAGGCCATGGCTCAGGCACCAGTTGTCTGTTTCTATGAGGCCCTTTTGGAGGATGCTTGTGTCGGCTGGAGAGTCGATTATGGCGCCCAGTTTGCAGTCATCTGCGAACTTGGTCCACCACAGTCCTTCCATATTGGCCTGTACTTCTGGGAAATATATACCGAACAAGAGAGGTCCCAGGACTGAGCCTTGTGGGACACCACTTGTAACTGGTTTGGAGTCTGACATGACTCCAGCAATTCTAACCATGTGGGTTCTGTCCTTGAGCCAGTTTGCAATCCATCTAGTGACATAGGGGTTTATATTTAAGCTGGTGAGCTTATCTATAATGCCCGAGTGGGGTATTGTATCGAAGGCTTTTGCGAGGTCCAGGTAGGCTGTGTGGACCACCTTCCCCTCGTCAATAGCCTTGGTGACTGTTTCAAAGAAATCAGCCAGGTTTAAGAGGCAGGATCTGCCCTTAACAAAGCCGAACTGGGTAGGATCCAGTGTTTGTAGGTCCCCAATATCTTTATTTATGAGGTCCATGATGATCCTTTCCATAGCTTTGCAGACCAAGCTAGTCAGGCTTATGGGGCGATAGTTTCCAGGATCTGTTGAGGCACCACCTTTATGGGGAGGGACCACTGTTGCTGTACGCCACTCTTTGGGCACATATCCTGTAGTAAGGCTGAGATTGAACAGTATTTTTATGTTTGGGTTTAGCTCTTCTTGGAGTTCATGTAGGACGCAGCCCGGGACACCGTCTGGTCCCATTGATGCTGTGTTTTTTGCTTTGGAGAGGGCGGCTCTTACCTGAGCATCTGAGATGTCAGGGGTGCAGCACTCTGCTGGGATAGATATTTGCCCTTTTGGTGGGCAGGGGGTGGAGAAGTTTGCGCTGAACCTGTCAGCTAGGATGTTGGCAATGTCTGTGGGTTCGGTGTATTTTTTGTCATTTTGGACTAATTCTGAGCATATCTGGGAATTACCACCCAGGTTCCTAACATAACTAAAGAAAGCCTTGTGATTATCCTTAGTGTCCTGTGCAATTTTTCTCTCGAAGCTGGCCTTAGACAATTTTATGTGTGCCCATAGTTTTTTGCTAATACTGATCAGTGATGCCTTCGCTTTTTGGGATTTTGCTCTATCATTTAGTAGCTTCCTCCTTCTATTGTATAGTTTGTTTATGGCTGGGGTCCACCAGACAGGACGTCTGCCTTTGGAGGATTGGGTCTTGGTTTTATTTGGGATCGCATGATAAATGCATTCCTGAAGGTGTTCATAGAATGTGTTTATAAAGGATTCTGCGGTCTGGGCCGTATTTTCCACAGGCCCGGGTGCTTTGAAGGATTCCACCTCAGTTTTGAGGAGTGTGAAATTTGCTTTAGAGAAGTTTTTTACTGTGGTTTTCTGGGCAGGGGGTGGGGTCGGCATGTGAATATCCAGTGAGATTAGTTTATGGTCTGATCTTACCAGTGAGGGATACAGTTCTGGTCTGGAGCATAGAGTCCCCATGTTGGTGATGATCAGGTCCAGTATGTTTTCCCCTCTTGTGGGAGTGGTAACAAGTTGTTCCATAGCATTTGAGTTTATAAATTCTAGGAACCTTTGGGCTAGGATGTTGGAGCTAGAGTAATGCTCCCAGTCTATGTTTGGGTAGTTGAAGTCGCCCAATATAATGGTGTTTGGAGAGGCCTTCATATTTTCCAGTGTTCACAGGAAGGCCGAGTGGGGTTCCTGGGTTTGGGAGGGTGGTCTGTAGCAGGCTATAAACTGGAAGGCAGTTTTACCCAGTGTTAGTTGCACATGGATAGTCTCTGATGCTTCGTGCTTTGCCACCAACCTGGAGGTGTGGGTATCTTTGATGAATATTGATACTCCCTCTCCTTTTGTGGTTCGGTCCAAGTTTTGGGGCTGAAAAGCATGGTATGAGGTATAACCTGGTAGTGCTGGGGTGCTCCCGGGAGCCCTGAACCAGGTTTCTGTTACTGCACAGATATCGATGTTCTCCATGCTAAGGAGAGTTTCGAGTGCATGCATCTTGAGGTTTAGACTTCTGGCGTTGAGTAGCATTACTCTTAGTTTCTTATACCTTGTGATACCTATAGAGGTGGGTATGTCTTTTGAGCCTTGCCTAAAAAAGGCACTATGGGGGTAGCAAGAGCCTTTGCCAATATCCAAAAGCCCAGGGGTGACAGGTGCAAGCCGTCCCTAGCGAAGCATCATGGCTTGTTAAGCATATCATCCCAAGCTGACAGGCATTGGATCCCCTTTGAATGACACCAGTACTTAAGCCAATTGTTGAAATTGATCATCTTGTCTTCATATTGTGGCATCATTCTTGGTGAGGGTAAGATGCTACTCAAGGTCAGGGTCATACCGGCCTGGGCTACATGCTCAGAGAGCTCCTTTATGTCTCTTTTCATGTAGTCCAGGGAGGTACATCTCAGGTCATTCACACCAGCATGGACAATGACTGAGTCATATTTGTACTTGCCTTGGAGTGACCTGAGTGCTTGTGTTATGTGGCGGATCCTAGCGCCCGACAGGCTGCTGACCATGACCCTCTCCTTGTTCAGCCTGGTGAGTGGGACGTCAGTGTGCCTGACGATAGAGTCACCTATTACAAGTGTATCAGGTGTGTTGTTTAGTCTTAAGGGCTATGACTGTTCTGCACACTGGCTTTGTGAGATATGTGTTGCACGTGTTTTGTTTTGGGGTAGCGGCTGCTTGGGTGTCTGCTTTGGAGGTCTCTGCTGCTTCGGCAGATCTTTATTTAGAGCCTCCGAGTATGTTTTTGTGTGATTATGTTTTTGGTTTGCTGTCGTGGTAGGTCTATGTGAGACTGGAATTGTGGTGAGTGTGGTTTCCTTCTCCTCCTGACTGGTTATGCCAGTACTGAGTTGAGAGAGCTTAGCCTCCAGTTTGGCTATATGGTTGCATCTCTCACATGTGTTGGAATTTGTTGGGAGGAGGAGAGGGTTGTCTGTGTACATGAGGCAGTTGTAACATTGCCTCAAGATTCCCAGATTCACCAGCTGGACCGGAGAGGAGATTGACAACTGACCTTTGGACATGCTAGAATAATATTGGGAATTCCTTAATAATTGAAAACAAGGGCCAGTGGGGAGTGAGGGTGTAGTGCTTTTAATTTTTAGTGCTGACTTATATAATTGCTTTAGTGAGCAAGTGCCAGGTAACATAAATGCAAAAACGACAAACAGTAACTTTCTTTCAAGTGAACCAAGGAAATAAGTACAGTAAGCAATGCAGATATCACTAGTGATCCACAGAAGCGCTGAGAAGCCGCGTATTAGGTGGGATTAGCGTTCCAGGGAAATAACAAGCAAACAAACAACAAGCATATAAACAAAGCTAGATTCAGCAGGCCTGGATCTAGTCTATGCTACAGCAAACAAGGTGTACCAATTTCAGTAAGATACAGTTCAAATATTCAGGCACTATAAACCTTTAACCAGAAATTCCCAGCTCAGAAGGGCAGAGTCCAGCCTCTTCTCCCACAAGAGTGCAGACCACAAACCTTCTTAATGTAAAATAACTGGCCTGAAGCCCAAGTGCTTAAACCAGAACTAATACACTTTAAGAATAACAGACACTGGGCTCTCAATCAGCAGTTCCCAACTTAGAAGGATGAAAGCTACATGTCCTGCCACCACAGTGCATGCCACAAACCTTCCTAATGTAAAACAACTGGTCTGAAGCCCAAGTGCTTAATCCAAAGACTTAGAATGATAGCTACACTTTAATCAAGTTACTACCAAGCAGTAATAAATACAATTGAATACTTTAGAGAATGCCTGGATTAGTGCTCAAGTTACACAAACAAAGCTAGATCAAGCAGGCCCGAATCCAGTCTATGCCACAGCAAACAAGGCGCACCAACTTCAGTAAGAAGCAGTTCAGATATGCATGCACTATAAGCCTTTAACGAGAAATTCCCAGCTCAGAAGGGCAGAGTCCAGCCTCTCCTCCCACAAGAGTGCAGACCATGAACCCTCTTAATGTAAAATAACTGGCCTGAAAGCCCAAGTGCTTAAACCAGAATTAATACACTTTTAGAATAACAGACACTGAGCCCTCAATCAGCAGTTCCCAACCTAGAAGGATGTAAGCTACCTGTTCTGCCACTACAGTGCAGACCACAATCAAGGAAGTAAAACTGCATTTTTATTTTATTCATTTAACTGTGTAATCCTACTGGTTAAGTGTCCCTTTTTGGGTATGAACCAAAAGCACTGCCTGGTTTAGCTACCTGCTTGTGATTGCACAATCGGCAAATGAAGGTGGAAGGAATCATGCTCTGTACCCTTGCCTCTAAGCAGCAGCTCAACAGCTTACAGCCTTAGTTTACCAGCATGTTTTCAGAAACCCTTGGGGTTCTGCACCCAAATGTTCTTCAATTTATTATTGCTGTGTACTGTAACCAATTAGTTAATATGGTGAAGAACAGATTAGAGAGCTATTCAAGCTCTGTATTGTTCACCCTCGGAAATTACAAAGGTCATTTTAAAGTATACTAGCTCAGAGTAGCAAGGGCATTACCAGAAAAATATACCATTTTTTGTAAAATGAGTGGTGATTAAAGTGGTCAGTGAAAGTGGAAAATGTTATCTACTGGGCAATATGGTCTTTACATAAACCCTTTATTGACTCAATCTAAGACAGCATGCTTGGAAGTTGATTTGGATCAGAAACCAGTTGGGAAAAGGATTAAACTGCTCAGTATCACCAACCATTTTCAGTCAAGCATGTCCTAATGCATGTTAAAAATCACAGAGTACAAAAAAGTTTAGTCTGCTAAGCGTAGAGGTCAAAATGCAGCAGTCCAATACATTGGAAGTGCAAGTGGATTATAAAGGGCATTAACATAGTCTATAGAAAACCAACTGACTGTAAGGAAGCAAGTCAGGCTCATTTTAACAGCCTGCAACTAGACTACCTGGAATATGTCTAACTAGCAGTAATAATGTCTCCAGCTCATGTTACTGGCCTTAGACAAAGTACAGTGTATGTGGATACACGCACACACATGTTCAAGACAGCTAACATATGGATGGAGTGCAGCATGGCTGACTCCAGTACAGAGAGTGTACTTGTTCTTTTATGGATGCATTTAGTTAGTCAGTCTCTGTCCTTTGGCAACCAGGAAAGTCTGACTCAACCAATGGTCCATGTTCAGAAGTGGCACAGGGAGAAATGCTTTGCAACAGATTCAAAAACATTTTAACTAATGTTGATGAGTAATTGTATACAAGGGGAGAAAACCTCCTCAAAATATGCAAACACACTTTACAACAGGTGACAAGTATTATATACCGGGGAGAAAATCCCCACAGCAGATGAATAACAGATTGAGATACATTAAAAATACAGTCAGTATTTCATTGTTTTGTATTAATTTACTTGACGTAGGACATCCACTTCTGCAAAGTGTCTTGTTATCATTAAAGTGAGAGCTTCTTTTGATGTTAGGCCATTGTCACCTTGTAAGATATGGAGGTGTTGGACATATTTAGTGAGTCAATGGTCATGTATCTGTTTTGAGGGTTGTTCAGGTACAAGTACAGGTGTCAGATATTTTTTAGATTTGTCTTGACATTGAAAAGGTTGCTAGTATGTTCAGTAGATACTGTGATGGAGTTCCATGAGTGGGCTACGTCGCTGGAATAGACAGAGAGAGAGTTTCCTGTTGACAGATGTGGTTTGTAGATAGTGTGAAAGATTTTATTTTCCAGTCAAAATGGTCTAGAAAGGATGTGCATATGTAGTAAGTGTAGTAGAGCCTTGCTTTTTTCTGGTTTGTTTATCAATTTATGGACTAGTGATAGCTGGGTGTGAGTGAGAGTAATTTGAGACAATAAAGCTATTTTAGGGCTAAACAGTAATGAGTTCTGTTTGATGAGTTAGTGGAAAATTTTGCTATTTTGTTGTTGCACTAGTTTCATTTATTTTCTCTATATCCACGGTGGTGCAGCGGTAGCATTGTTTCCTCACAGCAAGAGGTTCTCCTGTTCGATTCTCGACTGGAGTGCGGGAGTGCCTTCTGTATGGTGTCTGCATGTCCTCCCCACGGTTGGGTGGGCATTTGAAAGACATGCATAAATGGGAGTGCCTTCGTTGCAGGTTGAACGCCGAGCTGGCACCTCGGTGTTTGTGAAAATCTAATGCCAGTCATTAGCAGACCGGAGTTCCGCTGTGGCGACCCCTAACCGGGAAAAGACAAAAGACAAACAACAACAACTAGTTTCATTTATTTTGGATGGAAGCTTAAAGGTTAAACAGCAATGAGGAGCCATTTATTAAATCTAGAGGTCAAGATTTTCCTGAATGAGTTAGCAAAGTAGTTTTTTTGGTTTTATAGTGTCTTTATATTTGGTGATTTTTTTTTTTTATTGATAACCTGTTGCACATGGCAGTCAAATTTCAGGTTATCATCAATTGTCATGTCTAGTAGTTTAGTATGGGGGATGACTTCTATAGGGGCGTTAACAGAGGGTGGGAAATATTTGCTGGTCTTACAACCTGGGACAGTACTGCTACTAGGGGAAGGTGACTCAGAACATTATAATATAATCCAAAAAGGACACCAAGATGAATAGACTGAATAAGAGAGAACTCACTGGCATAATCAATACAAAAAGATACCCTGTCTCTGTGAAAAACTAAAAAAAAAAAATGGAGGAACAGCCTTGAGAGACTGAAGCTCAGACACTCTGAACTCTGGACTCAGGACTCTGGAACAGAGAGGAAGTTGACCATTCAGAGGCGAGGCACAAAGATGTATCCAACGAATGCCTTACCAATGGACAACATGCAGGGAACACATCTCTGTGATGCATTCATTCATGAGCTTGTGTGCTGGACCTGCTCAAAGAGTCTGCCATTAAATTGTGCTCTAAGGGAGTGTAAACTACCTGAACAGTCACTTGATACTGGACAGCTAGACCCGAGACCTGAAGAGCTATTCCCTATCGGTTTATGAAAATTTAGAGGGGCCCAGGAGGAAACAGGGAAGGAAAAGCATGAAGATCTAAAAGCAGGGCCCTCATCTCCTTTACGATGATGTTATCTGACCTCTGATGCAGAGGCCAGAGACCCTGAACCATGAGAACCAAAGGAGACTCCATCCCCTGTTTGAGGCATCTGTAAAAATGTATTGAGTCTGGAGTAGAGCTTGGAATAGCAGACCCAGGTTCATAATGAGTTGATGACTCCAATACTGAAGCTCGAGCTTGAGACAAGGGAGGAAGAGGACTGGAAGCCCAGGGGGCTAGCGATGTTGAACCTACACTGGCCTGAGATATGACTTCAGCTTTCTCATATGGAGCCTTGCCAGAAGCAGCATGGGAATGGTGAAGGCCATGACCCCAAGGACCCTGAGAAAGTCCCTGGCCATGACTGGCACCAGAAGAAGATGAGATTAGTAAAAGGAAATAAAAGACAGGGCCTTGGGGGTAGGCAGGGATGCCAGCAAATAAGGAAACCATGATCCTGGGAAGGGGTCAGAGCTGAATTTTGAAAGTTTATGGTGAACCCCAGACTCTAACAGGAAATAAGTAAACTAGAGATCTTGAAGCAGAGCCTGTTGGGAGGAAGCTTCAATGAGCAGATTGTCTGGGTAAGGAAAGATCTTAACTCCTCTCATCCTGCCTGCAAAAAGCAATTGCAGGAGCAAGGCATTTGGTGAATACCCTTCAGGCCATAGAGCAGCCAATGGGTAAAGCAAAGAACTGAAAATGCAAGAACAGTGAAACATAAACATTTCCTGAAAAGGGGATGGATGGGGATGCGAAGGTAGGCATCCAAAGAGACCAGAAAGGCCTGGGGAAAAGGAGGAGGAAATAAGGTTTGAAGAGACAACATCCAAAAGGAAGGAATCTAGAAAGAGGTGTTGAGCTGGGAAAGGTCCAGAATTGGTCTCCAAGTGTCCTCCTTCCTGCGAACCAGAAACATTCTGGAGTGAAAACCCCTCCCTACCTGGACCGGAGGAACAGCATGAATAATGCCCTGGCCTAAAAGAGAATAAAGCACCTCTGGGGAAAACAAAGGAAGCCATTCCCAAGAAGTTTGAGGGATGCCTAAAAAGGAGGAAGAGGTTTCCAAACCATGAAATACGCCTGGCAGATAAGACAGGACCCAAGAGTTTATTGTGATTCTCAACCAGCTTGGAGGGACAGGGAAAGACAAAGGGATAAAGGGCCAGCATCCATTAGAGATGTGCTGGACTTCACTTCCAGGTGTGCACACTAATCTGGAATCTGTTCAGTGCCATGCACCGACCATCACAGACAATTGTCTCAGTACACTTTTTATTAGTCAATGTCATGACTGTCTGCAAATGGGCATCTGCAATCGACTACTGCCATTGATTTGCTCTGCTACAATGCTTAGTTACCTTTCATCCTTTCTCATCATTTATGCTTCCTGATGCCAGCCTTCTCTGCCCGCTTTCTTGAACACAAATTAATCTGGAAATATGCATTTGTAAGGATGCTTTGACTGATACATTTATTACTCTTCAAAGTAATAACAATATATGCGACTTTGTCAATTTTCACCTTATCCTCACTTTTGGGTTCAGATCTGACTTGGCTGTTACTAAAGCTCATGATCACAAACTTTGCTCTTTGTCACATCTCCTTTACCCAGAACGCACCTTATGCATTACTTCAGATCTTGTTTGCCACTTCGCGAAGAACGTTGATCGCTTTGCGCTCTTGGATGAAGATACGTGTTTTTCGATATTAATAGATATATTTCATTATCGTTCTATCTTCTGTGTCTCCTTAAACCCTTTTTACTACCTTTTAGGTAACTCTTACTACCTTTGCTGGTAGGCCCGTTCACTCCCTTTGTAGCGGTTCGCTATATATTCTACTACCATTGCCGGTAGTTGCTCCCATTTTCCTCTGTCGTAAAAAAAAAAAAAAATGTCTTCTTCCTATTTTAGTGCATATGTGCTCTTTGTGTGTGCGAGTGTATTTTTGGTACTGTCCTATTTTGTTTACAATGGCCAACAAATCAGAAAAGCCCTTTGGTTTTAAGAAATGTATAAAATGTGGCAAGAAAATGCCTCTCAGTGATTCACACACTATGTATGTGGATTGTTTGTGGGCATTACATCTTCAAGAGGACTGTAGCATTTGTAACAGCTTCAACCAGATGGTCTTGTTTGACCATAAAAACAAATTAATGTTAAAAGGTCTACTTCCCTTTTCTGAAGCTATTGCTGGTTCTGACTCTGTGTCTAATAGTAATCCAAACCTCAAAAATGTCACTCATTGACTCTGAACGATTCCTCGGAGCCATCAAGCAAAAAGCCTAAATTACCAGATCCATCAGAGCTTTCGGATCCCAAGTACTTCTAGGGATGGTTCAGACAAATCTTCAGAGTGGTCAGGTCCTACGGCTCTGACGAGGTCAGATCGGACAGGGAGTCTGGCCTTAGTTGAAATTATTTCCCCCCTCCAGATCTAGGCATAGGTCTCCAGCCTTATCTTCTCAATCCACCAGAAGCCTCTCAGCTGATGACATTGATAGAGTGGTACAAAGGCTCCTAAGTACTCCAGCACTGGCCAAGCTTTTGTCAGATCTGATCCCTCGGGCTTCAGATCCAACCAAGCCTCCTACCTCGATTACCGTTCCTCCTCTGACTTTCATCCAAGCTTCAGAGTTGAGAGATTCGAACATGCAGATCCATCCAGCATCTGATCAGAGGACTTCTCATTTGGATCATATGTTTGCCTCGAGTTCCTCTGCTCTGTTGGAGCTGGAGGACTCTCAGAGCTGTTTTGCACTGGTCGGTCTGGGGATCGGGTATCAACTGAGAGGCTTTCAGATCGGTCCCTGATCCTCGGGGCTTTGGCTCAGGTGAGTTAGACTCCGGCTTCATCTTCGGATATTGTCTCATGGATCCAAGGGGGTAACAACTCTGAGTGCTTCTTTGTCTGATCCAGTGGCCTGCTTGGTTCTGGAGAAAACTGCTTTTGGGGCTCAGAAGAGGGCTATGGCTTCTGCAGACTCTTGAACCAAATATTCTTTTGATCTACAGATCCCCCTTGTTTGGCCAGAGTGTCTTCCTTCTGTGTCACCTCTTCCACAGGGACAACATGAACCTAGACTTCAGGATAACGCAACTGGTACCCCCGCTTCTTCCAAAACCTCCTCAGAGTATCCCATCAAGGAAGTCCCTAGAAGAGGACATGCAAGAGGAAGCATTTGGATTCAACTGAGTAGTCCGTCACCTCTGATACTGACCTTGATGATGTAGCAGAATCCCCACAGTCATCTCCTGAAGATGTCTCCTTTGAAGACATCCTTGAATTATTAAATCAGAGAGGTGACTGGGGTACAGCAATTATATGGGTCTATATTAGAAGACCGAAGAGGCGTTTCAGCGAACGCCTCTTCAGTGACACATAAAGAGTGAAACACTAAAACAGGAATGATCGTAACAGTGATTTCTTCCCCTGGGAAATAAATCACTTAGCCAGCCCTGTAAGTTTGCCATTTTCCCCACTGTAGTGCATCTTGGAGTTGGTATATTTAGTTGGGGGGGGGCATAGCCCTCCACATCCGGGGGTGTGGGGGGCGAAGGCCTCCAGTCAGTTTTGTTTGAAAGTGTGTTTGTGTATTTTTGGTGCTAATGATTTCTTTCCCAGGGAAAGCAATCACTGTTATGGTCATTCATGTTTTAATGTGTTTGCACTTTATGTGTCGCTGAAGAGGCATTTGCTGAAACACCTCTTCAGTCTTCTAATATAGACCCCAATTATATTATTTCCCCTAATATGTTTCCATAGGAGGACAAATCCCTAATTAAAGATAATCAGTTTCATTGTTTAAATATTGACTTTTTAAACTTAGGTGGTTGTTAGGATACGCAAAAAGTTAACTAAACCTTAAAAAACGCTAAAGGGGAAAAATTTTTTTTGGAAGTGGGAGGTTTTGGGGGTTTCTCTTACTGCAACTTTGAAGCAAGCCCTAAATCTAGCAAAGTGTCCTTTTTTCTGGGGAAAATTAACACATCCAACCCTCCCCCCCCAAAAAATTTGACCCCCCCAAAGGGAATAATAAGTTTGAAAGATTAGATTGGTTTTCCTTTAACTGGTCCCCGTAAAAGGTGCAGGGGTGTCAAGGTGTTGCCCTTTTGGGGCAATTTAATATTTAATTTTTTTTAAATGGCTAAAACCCCCCTTTTTATGTCATTAACAAAAATTTATATAAAATAAATTCATTATTTTTTATTAATGTAGGGAAAAAGGGTTATTATGTTTACCATTACAGCAGATTTTTTTTGTCAACCATTTGGGAAGGGGGCTTAAACCGAGGGTTATATAAATTACAAAATATATTCCCCAAACCTCTAAAACCTTAAAAAAAAACTAGGTCTTGTTTTACTGAAAAAGGGCAAATTTCTTTGACGGAAAAAAAAAGCACACCATTTTTTAATTATTAGTGCATGGGAAGAAAATTTTGAAATTTAAAAAACAAAAGGTAGTGCTGAAGGCCTTAAAACACTCAACTTCAGTCCTAAAAGCCATTTCAAGAAACCTTTTTTTTTAATGTTTTTAAAAATTATAAAATCTTCCCTCCAATTCAATCAATTTCTGTGAAATTTGGGGCCCAAAAACCATATATTCCCCTAAACTTTAAAGACCTTCAAACCCTTTTTGGGGTCGGAAAAACTTTGAACTTTAAATGCCCCCCCAAACCGAAATATGGAACTATCCAAGGTTACAACCCTGTCCTAAGGGTCAGTGTAAACCCCCTTAAAAAAATCTCCCCAAAAAACAGCCCGGGGGCACCTCTATAACAAAAAAAAATGGCCAAAAAAGGAAAAATTAAACTAAAAACTTTTGGTAACAAAAAATTGATATGTGAAAAACCCAAACCAATTTATTAAACAAAACCCCCAAAAAAAGGAAACCAAAAGCCTTTTCAATTCATAAACCTAGGAAAGAGTTTTTAAATTAGCAAAGTATATCAGATTTTTACTTAAAGACAGTGGATCATAACCAGCCCCTTTCCCCCAAGGCCCTTTTTTAATTTAACGTCCGATAACCATGTATTGTTTAAACCCCAAAGGAAAATAACAAGTTCCCTCCCGAAGATCCCACTTTTTTATTCCCCAAAAATGGTTGTTGACCCCTATTAACCAAGTGAAACGGTTAAGAGCAAATTGATTTTCCCCCTTAAAATTTTTAAGCTATACCCCCTTTGTTGACAAGCCTGCCTTTGCCAAATTTTCATACCAAAAAGACTAGGAACTTAACACACCCCCAGCTTTTTCAAGGGGGGAAACTTCCTAAGAAGGTTTACCGAAACCCCTAACCCGGATGAAAACATATTTCACTTACCTTTACGGGCCCAAGGGCCCTTTAAAATTCTTCACAAAAAGAACACAATTGGATAAAATTTTCTCTCATTAATTCACCCGGCCCCCAAAGGGAAAAAGGGCCATTCCCCAAAGGGTGTTTGTGGAGTTCCCCCCTACTGTCCTGAGATCTTTTGGCTTCATTCTTGGAGGGCCTAAAAAAAACCCTTTAAAGTTTGGGACCTGTAAGTTGGGTTTTACTGATTCCCAAATAATGTTAAAATACTTAAAAGGTTACAGCCAAACTGGGCTAAAACATGGCCCCAAGCTAAAAACAAAAAAAAATTAAACCTTTGGGAAAAAAAAGGCCCCCCTGATTCCCACTCCGGAACCCCAAACAAAACCTTGGGCTGGGTACTCAGGTTTAACCCCCAAAAAAAAGTGCGGGGATCAAAACCTTTACGGATCCAAATAAAATTCACCGAAAAAAAGGAATTTTATTCCCCCTTTATTTGAAAAATTGGTATAAGCCCGTTTGGTTGTTCTCCAAAATCGACCAACAAAGGAAGAAAACCTTAAAAAAATATGGTAAATGCCAAGAAGGGTAAAACACATTTTGACAAAAGGGCCAAAGGGACTTTTTTAAAGAGGAGGGCCCTGATTTATTCCCAAAAAGGGATTTTGGTTTGTTCTTGGTTGCCTTTGGAGGGATTTTCATTATGTGGGTTTCCCTTTATTTATAAAACATGCATCTGGGGTTTCTCCCGGGTCCCTGAATATTGGTTATTCCAATCCTTTTCCCGCAAAAATTTAAAAAAAAAGTCTTAAATGAAAATTTGGCCCCCCCATAGGAGCTCCTTATAATCTTCCTCGCATTCCCGTGAAAAAATCTAAAATTTCCCCCAAAAATCTAGAAATTTTTTACCCTACTCCCCGTTGGGAAAAGCTTTATCAACCCAAAGGGTCCTCTGACCCTTTTAAGCCAAAAATTGATAAGGAATGGGGGAAACCCTTTTCCCGGGGAACCTTGCCCCCTTTATGGAGGCAGGTGCTGGTAGGTTTTTTTTGGGGAAAGAATCTTTGGTCTAATGGACCCCGGGCCCTGCCTTAACCCGTTGATCCTAAAAAAAAGTGGGCGGAAAAAAGGGGTTTTAAATACTTTACAAAATTGAAAGTTTATAAGGGAACGTTTTCATTTGTGAATTTTTTTCCAGAAAAAAAACTTTTTTGAAAAAGGACCGTCAAAAGGGAAACTCAAATTGCTTTAGAGGTTGACCAATTCTTCTTAAAACTTTTGAAGGGTTCTTGTAGTTTTGAAATGGCCCTGTTGATCAATTTAAAATGTTAAAAACGTTGGGTAAATCGAATTTGAGCAAAAATTTGGGCCCAAAATAAAATGGGAAATCCCGAAAAAACTTGTTAAAAATTGCTCACAAAACCCGAAATTTTGTCTGTTTTGGTTCATTTTTTTGTAGGGTTAATCAAACTAAAGTTTCATTATTTTTTTTTATTGTGTTAGGCTTGCCCCTTTTTTAGGAAAAACCCCTAAAAAGGCCTTATGGGCAAAAATCAAATTTGGAAAATCTGCTTGAAAAACTTTTTGGTTCAAGTTTTAAAGGGTTTTAAAAAGTCTTAATCCCTTATGGGCCTTTTAAACTTGCCCGTTTCCCCAAAAAAAAACCCCCCATTACCAAAGGGGAACACTTTTTAAAAACCCCATTTCCCCGGGTTTGCCTGCCATATTCCCCAGGCAAGAAAATGAACAAAGCAAAAAAATAAAACCCGAAGACTAAAAAAATGAAACCGGGGGCAAAAGGAATCAAAGCTTTAAAAATTTTAAAAAATGGGCAGGAAAAAAGAGGTATTTTGAATGTTTTTATTTTTTTGCCTGGTTTTTTAAAAAAAATTAAATTCACTTCCTTTTTTATGCCCTTATTTTTAATAAACAGACATGGCTTTAAGGGTTTTGTTAAGAAAATTTGAAAAGTTTATTTGGGTTTTAAAAAAAAACCAAAAAGGTCTTTAAAAATAAAATTTTTTATAAACTTTTCTGGGAATTTTAATAATTGGGCTATTACAGGGAAATTTATCTACCCATGGCAAACACTGCCAAAAAAAGGACCCCCAGCCCAACTGTACCTCTAGACAAAAATCTGGAAAACCCCAAAACCCTTTCTGGAATATTAGTTTACACAAGAAAGTGGAAAAACCTAAAGAATTTGGTTTAACCCCTTACCTTAAGGAAACCCAAAAAAAACCTAAAAAGGCCCCTTTAGTGTTCCTCTAGTTTGGAAATAAAAACCAAAATAAAAAAAAGAAAAGGGGCAGTTTTTTAAAGATTAAAATAAAATTTTTCCTCCAAATTTTCAGCCCTTTTTGGTTATGTGCATTCAAATCAGGACAAAAAAAAAAGGGGGGGAAAAAGGGAAAAAAAAAAATTTTAAAATTACCTTAAAAATTTGGTTCTGGAAAAAAAAATGTTTGCCTCTGCAAACCGAAAAAAAGGGGAAAATTTTTAAAATTTAAATAAACAATTAATCTTAAAGTAATAGGGTTATGGTTTAGGTTATATAGGATTTAAAGGGTTTAAACCAAATTTAAAGGGCTTTCCCCCCCCTTTTTTTGAATAAAACTTCCACATTTTTTGGGGTTTTAAAGGCATGGTAACCCTGGGGGGTTTTGCAAACCCCTTATTAAGATTCCCCTTTAAAAGGAGAGGGTCCCCAATTACCCATTTTGTTAAGTAGGGGGGGGGAGAATTTCCCCCCAAGGGGTTCTATTTATAACCGTGTCAAGGTTTAAGTCTCCCGCCCTTGTGGTTCTGAGGGATCTAGATTTTTGAGGTGAAGCATATTCATCAAATCTGGGTTTGACATGGCCTTATATGTCAGGCACAGGTCACCTCTGAGCAAGCGGTATGAGACTGAATAGAGCTGGAGTTCTTTCAGTCGGGCAGCATAAGACATATTTTGAGACCCTTTATCCTTTTGGTGAGGAACTTTTGGGGCCTTTCAAGCTGCAGCAGGTGTCTGGTCAGATACATTCGAACGGGGCATTGTACTCAATCATAGGTCTAATGAGTGATGAGTACAGGGGACGATGACCTTCCTTGATCTAGATGTGAATCCTTCATGATCAGGTGGGCGATATAGAAGGTTTTCCTAACTACTTTAGCAACATGAGTGTCAAACGGAAGGCTACTGTCAACCTGGGTCCCCAGATCCCTGATGACTTTTTCTGTGCTCAGTGGATTGCCACCTATATGGTAGCTAGGGGTAACCTTGTTTTTCCCGAAGGGTATGACTATGCATTTTTTGGCGTTTAACTTCAGGCCATGGCTCTGGCACCAGTTATCCGTTTCTGTGAGGCACTTCTGGAGGATATCTGTGTCAGATGTGTTTTCGACTATGGCGCCCAGTTTGCAGTCATCTGCAAACTTTGTCAGCCATAACCCTCCTGTGTTTGCTTGTACTTCAGAAAAGTAGATGCCGAACAAGAGTGGACCCAGGACTGAGCCCTGTGGGACACCACTTGTGACAGGCTTTGAGTCTGACATGGCTCCAGCAACTCTGACCCTGTGGGTTCTGTCACTTAGCCAGTTTGCAACCCATCTTGTGATGTATGGGTTTACATTCAAGCTGATGAGTTTTTCGATGATACCTGAGTGGGGTATTGTGTCGAAGGCCTTTGCCAGGTCGAGGTAGGCTGTATGGACTGCCTTTCCCTCATCAATGGCCTTGGTGACTGTCTCGAAAAAGTCAACCAAGTTTAAGAGGCAGTATCTGCCTTTGACAAAGCCAAACTGGGTTGGATCCAAAGTCTGCAAGTTCCCTATGTCTTTATTTATGAGTTCCATTATGATCCTCTCCATGGCTTTGCAGATAAGGCAAGAAAAAAAAACCTTAATTAACAAAAAAAGTACCACAGCTCAGGATATTACATAAAGTTCACAGATTGATCAGCTGCACAGTTATTACCTAGGCACAGACTATATGAGCAAAGCTAAGTAGGAATGTTAAGTCCTGGTAGGAACTTAAAACCTACGGGTAGTTGACACTGGGAGCCCAAGCAGGATTGAAATCAAAGCTATACAGGATGTTTAAAAGAAAAATGACACTGTGGATTGAATTGGAGTGACGTAAAATGGGCGTTAATTTAGTGAGCTGTAGTTTGGACCCAAATTTTAAGCACTGGGATTGTCCCTTTAAGTACAACAAGGTTAGTCCAAACCTTTCTATGGAAGAAATGCACACACTCAGTTTATGTAGAGAAAATAAAAATCTTAGAATCATGAAGCCTGATAAGGGGGGTGGGGTGGTTTTTATGGATCATATTAATTATGAGGCAAAAATGTTTGATTTGTTAAATGACCAATATACCTATGAGAGAGTGTCTATGAATGAAATTCATATTGCTTATAAAAAACTTTCCCTCTGTTTGAATGATTTAGTTTTAGAGGGGCTTATTGACCTAGAAACATATAATTACTTACACATTGAACAACCCAAACTGCCTTGTATTTTTGGTATACCAAAGGTCCACAAAAATCCTGATGATCCCCCTCTCAGACCTATTGTATCTGCGGAGGGTTCTATTACTGCTCCACTGGCAAAATATGTAGATGTACATCTCAAGAATGTGGTGATAGAACATCCTAATGTGTTAAAGGATTCTTGGGTTTTTTTAAGGCATATTAATCATTTTAATCAGGTTGACACCTCTAGCTTTATCACTTTGGATGTTGTGGACCTTTTTACGTGTTTTCCTCATGAGATAGGTTTAGTTTGGTTTGAAGAGTTTTTAGGAAGCAAGAATAATATTTCTTTTAAGGTATTTTGTACATGCCTTGTTTTAATGGAATTTATTTTAAACATTAATTTTATATTCTTCCAAGGGGAATATTTCAGACAATCTAAAGGCATAGCTATGGGTGCCCATTGTGCACCTACATATGCCAACATCATTTTATTGTATTGGGAAGAAAAATTTGTTCACAATTAAAATTTTAAACAATACTGGAACTACTATGGGCGCTTCCTGGATGATGTTTGTCTTTTCTGGAACAATACCCTGGAAAAATTAATGGAATTTTTGATTATATTTCAAATACAACAAATTTTTTAAAATTCACCTATAAAGTAGATGAAGTTGAATTGTGTTTTTTAGATGTAAATATACAGAGAATGGGGGAAGGTTTTAAATCAAAAATGTTTAGAAAAGATACGTTTTCTAATGCTTACTTGCATTACACAAGCTCTCACCACATTTTCAAAAAAGGAGCAATAGTTAAAGGTCAGTTGGTGAGAGCCAGTAGGATGACGTCAGACGATCAGGATTTTAATATTGAATGTGAATCTATTAAAAGTATGTTTGGAGCAAGGGGGTACCCAATAGATCTCCTAACGTCAATTATTGTAAAGGTTAAGGAAGGAAGAACAGGAAGATTTGCTCCAATTTTGGGTGTACCCCTACCTACACTGGAAGTACAAAATATTGAGGCAAACTCTGCTATTGCTACAACTTTAGAAAAAGGTTTTCATTCTGCCATGTTTACCACCTTTGACGATGAGAGTAATCTGGTGAGAAGTATTCTTAGTAAAGAATGGAAAAAAATTTGCTAGTTTGTCTGATTTAAATCATATCTTTGAAAATCCATTTAAATGTGTATATAGGAAGGGACATAACATCAAGATTATATTGGAAGGTACAAACTTCTTTAACCCCACTAATAATAATAACAAAAAAGGGACACAAAAATGCAGGCGTTGCCCATATTGAATTAACATCAAGGAAGGTGATTCTATTTTTTTGAAAAACAGGAGCAAGTATATTACTACTCAAGGTTTTGCCAACTGTAATACCACAGGAGTGATTTATATTGCTACATGTGAAACCTGTGACTCTTTTTACATTGGCAAGACCGAGAGGAAATTGAGGCAGAGAATTTACGAGCATTTATATGAGATAAGGAAAAGAAAAGAAAAGATAATAATGCTCTGTTTAAACATCAAAATAATTGTGGCAAAGCTAAATTTTAGTTTTTTGTCATAAAAGTAGTCCCACGAGACCCCAGGGAAGGGCCTTGGGTGATTTGGTTGGAATATAGGGAGCTATATTGGCAAATTATTCTTGATGCAAGTTCTGCCCCTGGTTTAAATGAAATGTTATCCTTGAAACCTGTGCTGAAGTTGAGATCTGCTAAACTATAGTATGTTATTATAATAATATTTATATTTTTAAATAATATTATATATGCAAGCATTTTTTGGTTTATTTTAATAATAATATATATATATTTATTTTTTGACAAGAAGAACATGCATTTAATTTAATTTCCACAAGATGGTGCTATTTCATTATACTTTTGGTTTTAACTTTTAGATTCATTCACCTTTAAGGTTCATGTGTTTCAATGCATTTTGCATGTGTAATTGAATTTGTTCACTCATTGGCTCATTTGAATTAGATTAGTTTATTTATTCATCAAAGGAAGAGAGGATAGGTATCTGATGAAGTTACTGTAACAAAAACATACGTGGATTAACTTTACAGTGTCATTGTGCTCTTGCTTGTGCTCTGCAATTTCGTTTGCTGTGCTGTGCTGCTGTGATTTAGCTTGCTGTGGATTGTTTTTGTGCTTGTTCATTAAAGCAATTGTCCATTTTGCTGAGCTCCATGTGTGCCTTATTTTAGGTTTAAAAAATAAAACAGTTGTGATACAACCTCTGAATGTTCACTGCATGTCTGACAGAGTACAAACACCTTCAGTGACCACTGTTCACAGGCTACAGGAATTCAATATCCACACCACTACAAGCCAATTGTGATGTGGCTATCTTACCACTGTCAACCAATTAATATGTGATGCGGATATCCTCCCACTGCTAACCAATTAATATGTGATGCCCCTGCACTGGCCCAGTAATCAAGGAGCCTCAATCCTCACCACTGGCACCAGTGAGGGATGTACACGATGGGAGGATGGCAAGTACACACACAGTAAAGTGCAATTTCCCTTAAGAGCACACAGAGATTATAGTCAGTCTGGGGATGGTTTCCCCCTCTTTCTCCACATCCCCAATAAGACTCCCCACTGGCACAGCTATAGAGTTGAGATCTCAGCCAAGTGGCCAAGCTAAGACCTCCGGCACCCTCTCAGTCTAACCAGTGCATGTCCCTGCCCAAGTAGCTGACACACACACACTTTGAGATTTGATTGATATACAAACACAGACACACACAGGCACACATCTGGGGAAGCTGGCACAGGCTTACTAGCTATGCCTCCTTCTGCCCAGACTATAAGGTAGTTATCACCATCACCAGCCAGCTCTTTATCAGCTACTTTAAGGCCCTTAGCAAAGCATGCCCAATCTTACTGTGTAATGTTACTATAAATCCAAATGGTAGTTTTGACCATCAGCAGGGCTATTTAGGAGTGGCATGTACAGTGTCACCAAATACATATGCCAGTACTCTAATAGCTTAAATATGTCTCACAAATATCAGCCACAAAGATAGGTTTAAATATATTTAATAATTAATAAGAGAACAAGACAATACTCAGAAAACAAACGCAGTTACTTCAGGGTTCAAAATCACAGGGAATATTTTAAAACAACATTGCACGACAGTCTCAAATAAATACAGAAAGCATGTAAACTAATCTTTATTATATTCCTATATATCTCTAAGAGATGCTATACCCTAAATAACTTACTTACAGAGCAAAGCAAGTGCAAATGGTGATGATGTCGGATCCAAATACAAAATGCACTCTCTCTCTCTCTCTCTCTCTCTCTCTCTCTCTCTCAGAGAGTTCCCAAATTAATATCAAACATTACTGCTGGGCCAGCTTGGATGGCATCACTCTTTGTCCCCTGACTTCAGTTCCCTGGCTAAAACAGATACTAAGAATTTTAACCTCTCTGTGTTAAAAATACATATCTCTCAGATGTTTGCTCAGAACTGTGTAGCTACTAGGAAGTCATAAAGCAGTCAAACACTTCACATTTTAAACCTAGTAACTACTTTTCTTTCCAAACAATAAAAAACTTCTAGCTCTAGACATTGTGTCTGTTTGCTGCATTGAAACTAACCTTTATAGCACATCATAAAGCACTTAATTTCTACTTATTTTCTTGAAGTTTTGCAAGTTAATCTTCTATGTTCCAGCAGGGTATGCTGTGGTTACATTCTTGAAGTTCAGTACATAACATACAGTTCTGTATAAATCATATCAATATTCACAAATGACATAGAATTATTTACAAAATTCCAGATAGCTGGGCTGGCAGTGTCACAAAGGCCTCCAAGTAATCCAGTGGCACATCCTTGGGATCTTAATTTTGCATTGGAGAAACTAACATTTGCCCTATTTGAACCAGCTAATCTGGCTGATTTGAGATTCTTAACATGGAAAACAGTTTTATTGGTTGCTCTGACCTCTGCAAGAAGTGTATCTGAGTTGCAAGCTCTTATGGTAAGTTAACCCAAAATTATTTTCAATAAGGACAGGATTTCTTTGAGAAGTAATCCTTCCTTTAAGCCTAAATTGGTATCTGAATTTACTTTAAGTCAAACTATCTATCTCCCCATTTTCTTTCCTGAACCTAAAAATGAGGGAGAAAGGATGCTCCTTACCTTGGATGTCCACAGACAACTCAGGTACTATCTTAACAGGACTATATCTTTCAGATTTAGCATTTGTTATACTCACCATGACAAATCTATTCCTAGCAGGGTCAAGGCATACTCCACATGGTCCTTAGCTTCTTCTATGGCTTTTTGGAAAGGGCTGGATTCTAGAAGTATTCTAGAAGCTGCTACTTATTCTTCTGTACATACTTTTACAAAACACTATAAACTAGATTCCTTCTCTAGGCCCAGATCATGCTTTGCTAGGACCATTTTCCTGGTGTTCAGTGTACCATGTGTGTCATTTAAGTACCAATAAACTTCCCTGTGCTTATTGCTCGCTGCAGCACTACTTTGTGTTTGCGTAGCTAGATTTTGCAGATACAGCCAGTATCAGTGAGTTCTTCCACTAAATTGGTAATAATAAATAAAAAAAAATTCCCAGCTGTGTTCACTGCTCAGTGTCATCCTCTTCTACTACCGTGATAACATCTACCTACCAGGGGAGACAGTTTGAAGTGGAATGCTGGCTATGCTAAGCTGCTTTGTGGCTTAACATACCAAACTAATGATTCATTTATGTTTCCATTCAGAGTTCCCTTTCTGAACTGCTGACCACCATTTCGTAAAGTCTGGTAACTGTAGCTGCTGAGCTCTTCTTCTGAGTTTCTAGATCACACCATTAGTGTTACCACAAATGGAGCCCCACTTACAAAGTTTTCAATTCCCTTCACATAACTACTGTATATAAGCACAAGGATTATTTTTATTATCCAATCATGTTTTTAGAAAGAATCTGCAAGAGCATAAGAAACTCAGAGCTACAGGACTTTATTCAGTCCCATACTACAGATAAATTATAGTACACTATAAGCATCCCAGAATGAAGACGTTGCTAGCTGAAAGAAGTGGCAAGATTTTTTACTTGTAATGCCTCCACAAGTGTCTTTTCTTGAATAATGTATATGTGGATACATCTCCAGCATGCTCCACATATGCAAATGTTTCTCTTAATCTAAAATAAATCTGCCATAAGAAGCAGCTGGAACTTTTCAGTTTTAACACAGAAAGTGCACTCAGCCCTGACACAGGAGCCCCACTCTCGTTTGCACATTTTACAAACTATCCAGAATTGTGTAGAAATGCAAGGTTTTTGGCTGCATAATTTCTTGCGTGTTCCTCCTACACTTATTAGGTTTCTAGCAAATTACTGGGGATTGAAGCACTAAATAATTACACATATTTGAGTTTCAGACCATATTTTTACAAAGTGCATGATAATGCAAAACCTGTTATTGTAGCAACTTTCTACATTCTATATATAACAACAATATTTGCGATCTGTGCCTGATTTTTGGCCTTTGTCCCACAATTGCTTTTGGATTTGTATAGGATTCTTGAGCTAAGATGTTGAGAGTTAAGCTCCTACCCCACCTCCATCCTGCTCATTCCTCATTTGTTCACCTTCTGTTTTACCTTATGCTTGCTTCATTTTTACATCTCTGTCCTATACTTCATTTCCTACCTTTAAAATGGTTAAAAAGTAGAAAAACACTTGGCACACATGTCCAAAAAATGGCTTCAAGGACACATCATTTTGTGGTGGTAATTTGAGTGACAGGTTGCAAGGGGCATTGTCAATGCTAATGCACAAATCACTCAAAATGGCATTGCTCAATGTGTAGCAATGAAGTCCATCTAATGTCAGGTTCTACTTAAACTGGCCTCAGCTGCCATCAGTCAAGCAAATGAACCAAGCAACGTTTCTCATGAAATGGGGTAAAGGCTATGCCATTAGTTTATATTCTTCCATAGTTCAGTTTGTTCATGAAATGATTTGCAGACTGTCAGTGTACTGAAGGGAGGATTCCAGTCTCTTCAGTCTTGTATGTTTCTCACTTTTCTGCATTCATCCTGCAAATGTGTAACATTCACCTGGTTTGTACCTCGCTAAGAGTGTCATGTTTGAACTATTGCATAGCTTTACCTTATAAATGCACTGCTTGATAGAGAGTATAGAAGGTGAGGCCTGAATTTCATACCTGCTTCCAGTCAACTGATATGAGCTTCAGTAAAATTACTGTAACTGAATTCCTGGAGGGCTCACCTTATTAATCCTTGATACAGAATGCAAAGGGTGGTGGGTTCACTTTACCATTTCTTCTTCCAGTTTGTATATGTGTAATATTCAGCTCCCTATAGAAATGTCTGTACTTGAAAAGCCAAAAAAAGCCCCAAAACATAGAGAAAAGTGAATCTCAAAAATCGCACTTCTCCTTAAATTTTTTTTTGTGCAAGAGGATGCAAGGCTCCCCTGCACCCCCCATATATATATATATATATATATATATATATATATATATATATATATATATATACATATATAGATAAGTGGATCTACTTCACATGGTTGAAAGACCATTAAACCAAAGCTGATTTAGCTGAGATGACAATACCGAAACTAAAAATGCTGAACTCCGTACTTTGTCCCAGAGCAAGTAAACACTTGCTCAAAATTACATTACAACAAAACAAATTATTTGAAACCCACCTAGATTGGGAGGGGCTACACCCCCACACCACCTCTAACTATATATACCAACTCCAGGATAGCACTGCAGTAGGGAAAAGAGCATATTTTCCCAGGTTGGGCAAGTGTTTACGTGCCCTGGGAAAAAAGTATGGTGTTTGGCATTTTTAGTTTCGGTGTTGTTTTCTCAGCTAAATCAGTTTAGACCCATATATATATATATATATATATATATATATATATATATATATATATATATATATATACATATGTGTGTGTGTGTGTGTGTGGGGAGGTCTACCTCGACCCAACAAAATAATGTTTCACCGAAACATAATTTAGCAAGCTGAATTTCATGAAAGCGCATTTTTGCCGAAATGCACTTTTGCAAAGATTCAACTAAGCAAAAAGCAACGGGGGCTGTTGCTTAGATTGTGGTACAGCGGGGATAAGGGAATATTCCTTTTTTTCCCACTGTAGTGCGATATTGGAGTGAGAATATATAAGTAGGGGGGTTTTGGGGGTGCAGCCCCCCACATGACGGTGCAGGGGGGCTTGCCCCCTTGCATATATATGGTTAGTGTTATGTGTTTTTTATTTGTTTGTTTTTTTCCGGTTAAGTTGTTTTTCGTGAAAGTGCATTTTGGTAAAAGTGCACTTTCGCAAAAAACAGCTCACGTTCTTATGTTTCGTTGAAATGTAATTTTGATGGGTCAAAGTAGACCCATATATATATATATATATATATATATATTTTATATATATATATATATATATATATATATATATATATATATATATATATATATATAAACTCCAAGATCGCCATACCTTGGAGAAAAGGGAATATTACGAAAAATGGCATCTTAGACTTGGTATATTTACACCCAATCTTTGGCCATTCATTCTCCACATTTCGTGACTCGCTCTAACGAGTTCTGACATTTCAAAGAGTTGCCTAAATGTTCGCCTGATTTGAGCTTCACTGAGACAGCAATGTTTGAATTCCTATGTATCTCACAGTATTAATGCAGTGCTTGATCCAGCGTACAGAAATTGCAGAGTTCCCCTAATGCCTGATTTTTATTTTTGCTTCCATAATACATATGTGTAGCATTCACTTGATATGAGTTCAGTGACACTGCTATGTTCAAATTTCTCCCCATCTCACCTTGTAAAGGGAATCCTTAGTGGAGCATAATATATTTACCAGAATAACCATCCACAACAGCTCCATAGTATAATAATACAGCATGTGTGTGAGTCAGTATATATATAAATAAGGGAGGTTTTAAAGGACCATTGGATTTTTTATATATAAATACAGGATGTGTGTGAGTCAGAGTATATATATATATATATATATATATATATATATATATATATATATATAAAATATTATATAATTTTATATATATATTTAAATAAATCACCTATTATGTGTGTTTCATAACTTCCAAGTTCAAGGACTACCAGTTGATATCTGTGTGCATGTGTTACACCCACTTCTCCATTGCTTTCTGTGCCACTGATCTGATTATCACCTCACTTTGTAGTTTTATGTCTATTTCTGTTTTTCCAGGGGTCCTAACATAGCCTCTGTACTTTGCTCTAAGATATACTTCCCTTAGTTTCTTCCAAAACACATTCCCTGGCGTATCTGTATCTTTCAGTTAAAAGAATAAATTAGTACATGAATGTACTATGTGTGTGCAAGCCCCCATGCTGAAAACTAAATAATCTCATCCTCAATCAATGCTTACAAAAGCTGCTCATGCATTACTGTGACCATGGGTTGATCTAACATGATTTTCCCTGCAGATCCCTACTGCAGCAGAGAACAGGACCTGATCATAATGCACAATGGCCATGTTACATGCATTTATAAAGAGCATCAGGGCCCACTTGATAATAAGCATTAGGGCCCACTTGATAATGAGCATTGGGGCCCATTGCACAGTCATCTATAAACAGTGTTGGTTTGGCCACAATCGCAGACATGGTATTTCTGAATCCCCAGGTATGTTATTTGAGAAATGATTATAATCCTGAAGTATTATAATTCTCATGCATTAGAAATACATATCTCTAGTAGTTACTTGCTCTGTTTAGAAGACAGTATTACATTTATAATACTAGTTCAGCGGATGGGCTTTCCAAACAGGTTTTTCAATATAAGATCTTTCTTTTGACACTTTACCATTTTTTCCAGGTATTTACGTTGGTAGCAAGTGAGAAAGGCAGGGATTACTTTGATGCAGCGGTGTTACGCAAGTTTATCTTTCCTGGATGCATATTTTGTTAACTAATGTCAAATGAATAAAATGATTCAAATAGGTGTTTCTGAAGATGTAATTTAAATAAGTTATTGTATTAAATAGAGCTACCCTACTATTATATTACTAAGGATAATCACTCACTGGTACTTGTTCTACTATAATTTCCTTTATGATGTTTCCGGACATCCTTATCATTTTATAAACTTCTCAATCCAGATTCATTTTGTAAATTAAAACATCCATGGTACTGACTACCCCCTAAAAATATAGACAAGCATAACTACCTTTTTATCCTTCCAAAGCCACATATCCTTTCATCTCAGTCCATTTTCTATCTCACAGTCCACAACATAAATTAGAATTACTCTCAGCTAGGCCATCTCTGTGTAATTCTGAAAACTGGGAATACTCAATCCCATCGTGCTTATAGTAAATGGTAAATGGTACTGCTGTAGGGCTCTTATCATCTATTGTGAGGGAACTCTTGTCTGATTCACATAAAGAAATGAGGGAGTAATCTGTTATTGCACCATTAATCCACCGCATAATCCCAGCTTTTCTCTCTTACTGGACATCCTCTGCATCTTTAATCAAAGCTTTCTATAAATATAACATTGTTTTGGTAAAATTCTATCTATATGTGGATGTTTAGATCAGCAGAGGCTGTATAATGAAAAGAACAAAATCTTTGGTTTTACCTCATTAACTTTGCAAACCACATTTTCCTCAGATTTGTCTAATGTCCTCATACCACCATAGTGACCCTTTAGTCTGCGACAAAAATAACTAAACATTATCCTAAGAAAGACTAATTTTATCTTCCCCCCTCTTGCCTCTGTATTCACTACCTCTACGTTGCTCTCTAATTTCAAGCCTGAGGTAGTTATACATTCTTCAAAGCTCATAGGTTCATAGGTTCATACTAGGCTATCTGCCCTAGGGCATTTATAAGCCTAGCCAGAATGTGTTTGGCTTTCGCCACCCATTTTAAATGAATTTTGCTATGCCCTTTTTCGAGGTTAGTGTACTGTGCCTCTGCCTAACAGTGACACAGAAGTGATACCCGAGGTAAACCTACGATCTCCCATCCACTCATCAAAATTCCTCTTGAAGAGAGTCAATGAGGGACTCTGCCTAACCTGGACTGGGATTTTATTCCAGAGTGAAGGGAGCCTCTGGGTTATGAATCTGTCCCTCCAGCATGTCCTGTTTATTTCAGTGTTGAAGTTCAAGTCTCTCGAGCGCGTAGCTTGATGGGATTTGGATTTTCTGAGGTGCAGCATGTCCATTAATTCCAGGTTGGACATGGCTTTATATGTCAGGCACAGATCACCTCTGAGTAGGTGGTATGCCACTGAGTAGAGCTGGAGTTTCTTTAACCGGGCAGCATATGGCATCTGTTTGAGCCCTTTGATCCTCTTGGTGAGGTACTTTTGGGGTCTTTCCAGTTGCTGCAGGTGTCTGGTAGGGTACATCCCAAAAGGGGCATTGTACTCAATTATGGGCCTGATGAGGGATGAGTAAAGAGGCATGATAACCTCCCCTGATCTAGATGTGAATCCCTTCATGATTAGGTGGGCTATATAAAATGTTTTTTTTAACCACTTTGGCCACGTGGTTGTCAAATGAGAGATTGCTATCAACTTGGGTCCCCAGGTCCCTAATTACTTCTTCCGTACTTAATGGATTACCACCTATGTGGTAATTTGTGGGAACTTTTTTTTTGCCAAAGGGGATGACTATACACTTTTTGGCTTTTAGCTTGAGGCCATGGCTCTGGCACCAGTTGTCTGTTTCTATGAGGCCCTTTTGGAGGATGCTTGTGTCGGCTGGAGAGTTGATTATGGCGCCCAGTTTGCTGTCATCTGCGAACTTGGTCAGCCACAGTCCTTCCATGTTGGCCTGTACCTCCGAGAAATATATACCAAACAAGAGAGGTCCCAGGACTGAGCCTTGTGGGACGCCACTTGTAACTGGTTTGGAGTCTGACATGGCTCCAGCAATTCTAACCATGTGGGTTCTGTCCTTGAGCCAGTTTGCAACCCATCTAGTGACATAGGGGTTTATATTTAAGCTGGTGAACTTATCTATAATGCCCGAGTGGGGTATTGTATCGAAGGCTTTTGCAAGGTCCAGGTAGGCTGTGTGGACTACCTTCCCCTCATCAATGACCTTGGTGACTGTTTCAAAGAAACCAACCAGGTTTAAGAGGCAGGATCTGCCCTTAACAAAGCCGAACTGGGTAGGATCCAGTGTCTGTAGGTCCCCAATATCTTTATTTATGAAGTCCATGATGATCCTTTCCATAGCTTTGCAGGCCAAGCTAGTCAGGCTTATGGGGTGATAGTTTCCAGGATCCGTTGAGGCACCATCTTTGTGGAGAGGGACCACTGTTGCTGTATGCCACTCTTTGGGTACATATCCTGTAGTAAGGCTGAGATTGAGCAGTAGTTTTATGTTTGGGTTTAGCTCTTCTTGGAGTTCATGTAGGATGCAGCCCGGGACACCGTCTGGTCCCATTGATGCTGTGTTTTTTGCTTTGGAGAGGGCAGCTCTTACCTGAGCACCTGAGATGTCAGGGGGCAGCACTCTGCTGGGATAGATATTTGCCCTTTTGGTGAGGAGGGGGGGAGAAGTTTGCGCTGAACCTGTCAGCTAGGATGTTGGCAATGTCTGTTGGTTCGATGTATTTTTTGTCATTTTGGACTAATTCTGAGCATATCTGGGAATTCCTGCCCAGGTTCCTAACATAACTAAAGAAAGCCTTGTGATTATCCTTAGTGTCCTGTACAATTTTTCTCTGGCTGGCCTTAGACGATTTTATGAGTACCCATAGTTTTTTGCTAATACTGATCAGACATGCCTTCCCTTTTTGGGATTTTGCTCTATCATGTAGTAGCTTCCTCCTTCTATTGTATAGTTTGTTTATGGCTGGGGTCCACCAGTCAGGATGCCTGCCTTTGGAGGATTGGGTCTTGGTTTTATTTGGGATTGCATGATCCATGCATTCCTGAAGGTGTTCATAGAATGCGTTTATAAAGGATTCTGCGGTCTGGGCCATATTTTTTACAGGCCCGGGGGCTTTGAAGGATTCCACCTCGGTTTTGAGGAGTGTGAAATTTGCTTTAGAGAAGTTTTTCGCTGTGGTTTTCTGGGCAGGGGGTGGGGTCGGGATGTGAATATCCAGTGAGATTAGTTTATGGTCTGATCTTACCAGTGAGGGATACACTTCTGGTCTGGAGCATAGAGTCCCCATGTTGGTGATGATCAGGTCCAGTATGTTTTCCCCTCTTGTGGGAGTGGTAAGAAGTTGTTCCATAGCATTTGAGTTTATAAATTCTAGGAACCTTTGGGCTAGGGTGTTGGAGCTGGAGTAATGCTCCCAGTCTATGTTTGGGTAGTTGAAGTCACCCAATATAATGGTGTTTGGAGAGACCTTCATATTTTCCAGTGTTCTCAGGAAGGCCGAGTGGGATTCCTGGGTTTGGGAGGGTGGTCTGTAGCAGGCTATAAACTGGAAGGCAGTTTTACCCACAGTTAGTTGCACGTGGATAGTCTCTGATGCTTCGTGCTGTGCCACCAACCTGGAGGTGTGGGTATCTTTGACAAATATTGATACTCTCCCTCCTTTTGTGGTTCAGTCATAGTTTTGGGGCCGAAAAGCATGGTATGAGGTATAACCTGGTAGTGCTGGGGTGCTCACGGGAGCCTTGAACCAGGTTTCTTCTACTGCACAGCTATCGATGTTCTCCATGCTAAGGAAAGTTTCGAGTGCGTGCATCTTGAGGTTTAGACTTTTGGCGTTGAGTAGCATTACTCTTAGTTTCTTATCCCTTGTGATACCTATGGAGGTGGGTTTGTCTTTTGAGCCTTGCTTAAAAAAGACACTATGGGGGTGGCAAGAGCCTTTGCCAATATCCGAAAGCCCAGGGGAGACAGGTGCAAGCCGTCCCTAACGAAGCCAGTATGAATGAATTACATTAGTTATTGTTAATATTTTACAATTCACCGTCACTCTAAATATAAGAGCATCGTGATGAGAAAAAGGAAATTACTTTCATAAAGTTATTCATACTACTCAGTTCATTAGAAGTATCAATTCTATCAATCCTTGGCTAAGTCTCAAATATGTAAGAATAACAAGTAAACATTCAGACTTTTGCTCTGCAAAATCAATTAATCTTTTACATTCATTATCAATAGTCATTTTATCAGACTTAGAAGCTGATAATCTAATATCTCTCTGAGTAGTAGAATCGTTTATAC